>NC_139036.1:34144430-34732935 GCF_964662115.1 Mustela nivalis
CCTGAATTATATGACACTAGATGAGTATATGAGTATTTGTGTTCGTATGCATATTATTGCAGACTTAGAATTCTAAAACCCCATCTTCTTAATCCAAACCAAGAAAAATTCTGTTTTTTCATTTTGTCCTGACACTTTCATCTAACTAGTCATTGTAAAATGCCACTTCTGGCATGTCCTGTGTGTGTGTGTGTGTGTGTGTGTGTGTGTGTGATGTGCTGTTTAGATTCACAACAGAAGTGAGAGGAAGGCATAGAGATTCCCCAAATGTCCTCTGCCCCAAAACATGCCTAGACTCCCTCACTGTCAACATCACTCACCAAAGCATTACATATGTTATAACCGATGAACCTACATTAACACATCATCTTGTTCAAAGTCCATAGTTTATCTTAGGACTCCCTCTTGGTGTTGTACATTCTGTGGGTTTGGATAAATGTGCAAGGACAAGTATTCATTATTATGGTATCATACAGAGTATGTTTACTGCCTTAAACATTCTCTGTGCTCTACCTATTCGTATTTTGCTCCTACCCTACTGCTCCTATTTTTTAAAAAAAAATCTGTAAAATAGGTATATTTACAACTGACTTTAAGTGTTGTCCATGAAGATTAGTTATAACATTGTGGGGCACATAGTAGGCATTTAACACATGGGAGCCATGATGATGATGATGATGATGATGATGATGATTCAGCAAGCAAAATTTATCTGTTTCCTGTTACTTCAGGTTAGGTTATGTGATTTACTCACCAAATGGAAATCAGAGAAAGTTGGAGTTAGGAGTTAGAATGAAAGACTGGTAGTGCCAGAGGGATCTGAGAGATTACTCAGTGTGTCCAGTGTAAGCCTTTTTATTAAAGAGACTGAAGTCCTAGCTTGTTAAGTGTCTTGCTCTAGATATCATGTAGACAAATATTACTTATAAAAATTATATTTCATATAAGGGATACAATAAAATAAAATAATACTGATAATATTTTTAAATTATCAAAACAATAACTATATTTTTATTAACATAGAGATGATCAGTGAGAGACTTAGAACCTAGTTCCTGAATCTACCACTTCATATTTCTTTCCACATGAATAAAAGCTCTTAAGTGGGCGTAATGACTTAACTTTTCCCAAATACCAGCTCCAAATTAGCAGGGATAGTATTTACCTATGCTCTCATATATAGCTCCTTGTGAATTTAAATACATAGGGGAAAAAAATTCCAATTGTTTAAATTTTATACCCACCTGAAGTATCTATTATATATTCCTCTAGGAATGTGTGCTACAAAAAAGGAAATTAATGGCAACTCCATGATTTTAGAAATTTAGGAAGAAAATGCTCCCAACTTTTTGTGATATACACTTTTGAAATGACAAATCCATATTTTTGGTTTCCTAAATTAAAATGCTGCTACAGCAAAGGATAAAAACTCAACAGACCAAGCTTCCATGATCTTTAGTTCAAATTCAGTGTCCCTCCAATTCTGCATTCTGATTCAAGAATAATTGTGTGGGACTTAGGATAAGTCATGCACATAAATGAGGAACAGTTTTTCATAATCATTTCCTTAGATAACTGACCTCGTTTCATCATAGTACATCTTGGGCAGAGTCAGCAGTTTGGAGCCTAAAGACAAGGAAGGCAGGGGTGGAATTTATACCCTCTTATTCTTGTCAACGAATAGAAAACTTTCTACAGTAAGTCATCTGCTTATATATTTAGCACTACCTAAACATCCAGAAAAGCCAAGAAGACTCAAGTGTAGCCTGATGAGTGGTATGGTAAATGCTAAGAAGTGGACGCTTCCCCCCAAAAAAGAATATTTTGGAGAGTAAGGAAAGGGCTCCACCCAGCGACTACGTTAGGGAAGAGGAGACTTTGAAATAAGACTCACATTCTTTTTTTTTTTTTTAAACATCCTAATTTTATTTTATTTTTTTCAGTGTTCCAAGATTCATTGTTTATGTATCACATCCAGTGCTCCATGGAACTCCAAGCTCCATGCTTGCCCTTAATGTGCCCCAGATTTTTCCTTCATATACCACCCAACAGAAAAGTACAATAAATAAAAATGAGGACAAGAAATGTATTATTGTAATAACCTCGTATGGTAACAGATGGTGACTCCACTCATTGTAGTGAGCATTGAATAAATAGAATTGTTGAATCAATACGTTGTACACCCAAAACTAATATAACATTCTATGTTAATTACACTTCAATATAAAAAAAATGGAAAAAGGAAAAATCAATGAAAGGGAAGCTGGAGAAGATTCATTATTATTTTCTATGGACTTTGTATGTGTGTATTCATGGGAGAGACCATCTCTCCCATGAATTCACACATGTATGAAGCATGCACATCTGGGTGGCTCAGTCAGTTGAGCATCTTGACTCTTGGTTTCAGCTCAGATCATGATCTCATGGGTTGTGGGGTCGAACCCTGCTTCAGGCTCCATGCTTGATGGGGAGTCTGCTTGAAGGTTCTATCCCTTTGCCTCTCCCCCAACTCATGCAGACACACACACACACACACACACACACACTCTCTCTCTCTCTCTCTCTTTCTTTCTCCCTCCCTCTCTCTCTTTCTCTCAAATAAATATTTTTTAAAAAATAAATGTATGAAGCATTAACAGAATAATGTATTTTTCCATGGATGTGTATAAATGTAATAAAAATATAAATAGGATACGTAGTAAGTGTATTATAGTGGTTTCCTCTAGAGAAAGAAAGGACTGGAAAGGTGAACAAAGAGAATTCAATTTAATATGCATTTTGTATTTTATTTTATGTAAAAGATATGAAAGAAACATATTCGTATTAGCCAGTTTCTGGAAACTTGGTAAAGATTATTTAATTATTTTTCTGTTCCTTTTTGGGGCAAGATTTTAAGTTTTATGCCTTTTTGGGTTTTTTTTTTTTTTTTTTTTTTTTGGTCTCTTGGCAAGAAAATTTCTCCAGGCGCCTGGGTGGTTCAGTGGGTTAAAGCCTCTGCCATAGGCTAAGGTCTTGATCCCAGGGTCATGCTCAGCAGGGAGCCTGCTTCCCCACCCCTGCCTGCCTCTCTGTCTACTTGTGATCTCTGTCTGTCAAATAAATAAGTAAAATCTTCAAAAAAATAATTAAAAATTTTTCAATGTTTTCTCTTTAATTTTTATTTTTTTTTAAGATTTTATTTATTTGACAGAGGGAGAGAGAGATCACAAGTAGGCAGAGAGGCAGGCAGAGATTGGAGGGGAGCAGGCTCCCTGCTGAGCAGGGAGCCTGATGCGGGGCTCAATTCCAGGACCCTGAGATCATGAACCGACCTGAAGGCAGAGGCTTAACCCATTGAACCACCCAGGTGCCCCTTAACTCTTAAAATAAATCACCTTCATTAGACAGAAAAGAAACTTCTTACCTATTTGCCTATTTGCTGTCTATCTGTCCATCAATCATTTATTTTTGTCTATCTACTTATTCATTTTAATGCCATTTTTACTTGTACACTTTTACTCTTTTAAATCTTCAGCCACCTGTCTTCTTTTGGGGCAGAGAGCAGCTCCTCATTCACTTATAAAGCAGAACTAATTCAGTTCCTTGAGGGAGAAAAAAGGCCCTAAGGTATATTGGAATAGGTATCACCTTCATCCACGTCCCTGTGGATGAGCTGAAGGAGTAAAGCCTAATTCAATAGTTCCTATTGCCACTAGAGGCACTGCTGAAAATTGGTTCCTATTGAGTTATCCATATCAGGAGTCATAAAGGGAGGCCTCCCCCACCCCCCATAAAAATTGCTTCTCCAGACAAACTTGAGAGGCTTAAAGAGATCGTTTCAGTCCCAGGAAGGCCACCCTCTCCTAATAATCTACTCAACTGAAATACTTATGATTGAAGGACACATTAATTTAATTTAAGGAGCAGATTTTAACAAGTGAATGTGTTTGATCAACTTAATACAAGTCCAAGACAGCCATTTACATGGTAGTGTGAATTGTCTAATTTACATCACATTTCCTTAATCACCTAGATAAGATTAGCTGCATGAGTGGAAAATCAATCAACTTTAAAAGACAGGAGGAATAAGAGGGAAAGTAACTTTAAATATTTATGTCGTGTATCCTATCGTTATTTTATACCCCCCCAAACACCCGAACACTATGAAATCTGGTAAGAAATATTCATCTTGAAGGGTAGTTTGGAGAGAATTCTTTGAAATCAGGTCTGCCTTCCCAAGTCCAGGATAATCAAGATAAGTATAGGGCAATGGTTCAAAGTGTGGACTCTGGACCAGCTGTGTAGGTATCACTGCAGACCTGCTAGAAAGACAAATTCTTGGTCCAGAATCTCTGGGAGAGGCCCAGCAAATTGTATTTTATTGAACTGATGCAGATGTTAAGCCCAAGTTAGAAAGTCACTGGTGTAGGTTGTTCTTCCCTGGGCAGCAAATCCTGTGCAGAGAAGACTGAAAATAATAAAAGAAACTCAGCGTTGAAATGAGGAGATGGAAATGTATTGGAATAAAGAGGCAGGGAGTAAGGGAAGGTGGGTGTGTACATATTCTGTTTTTTACTGCAAAGCCTAGTAACTAGCTCAAAATAACCAGCCCTGTGCATCTCTTAGATCTGCTGCTTCTGTTTTATTACCAGGCCTTTTGCCCCCCACCCCTTTTATTTTTTCATTTTTATAACACGATCATTATGGATTTGGTTTAGGAAGTGAAGATTAAATCATTTTATGTTCTTGAATAAGGATTTTGTAATTTGAGATGACTATAAAATGTCATTGCTTGCCTTTTGAGAGATTTTTCTTCTTTTTCTAGCCCTAGACATGAATATTAATGAATTTTTGCAGTTGCATCCAAAATTTTGATTGACCAGTGTTGTATATCTGTGACTGCTAAACTAGAAGTACAACTTGACACTGTTGAAATAAAATGAAAATTGTCCCATGTCAAATACACCTGGTAACCTGTACTCATTAGTAGTATGCTCTATTCAGTAAAGACAACTGGTAAAGACTGATGGAGACACAGGTTTCCAATATAGGTTGTATATTTCAGGAAACTGCTTATTGTGGCAGTAGGAATCTTGCCAGACTTATTTCTTTTGCCATCCTGTTATCTAATGCAGTCATGGTTTTTATCACTCAAACATCCATCCTTTCTTGCCAATACCAAAAACAAAACACAAAAACAAACATGCAGAAAATGAATATAGAGTTTTAACAAATGAATGTCCTATGATATCTTTTTCTTTGGAAGAGTATTTTGCATTTTGCAGACAACATGAAAATTCATCTTCAAAATATTCTGAATAAGTCCACTGCAACCAGGAATGTATATCTGTGAAAACTTAGGTGGAAGAGCCATTTGACATCACTTAGCAAAGTGAAAAAAACTGTCAAACATTGAACACAACCCGTGTGTATGTGTGTGTGTGTGTGTGTCCTTCACTATATAGGGCTGTTTATGCTAATGGAAGACATATGTTTTATGTCTTATTTTATGTTTTATTTTTGAGGTTTGCTGTGAGTTTTCAGGACCAGGAGAGCTATATTAACTAATAGGTTAGAGGATTGGAAATGCAAGAATTTTACTTATAGAAGGTATAATATTTACCCCATTAATTGTTACACGGTATCATAGACCTAGAGCTTATTTGCTTATTGTAAACAAGTGTTTTATTTTCATTTATTTTTAATTGCTAATGAATTGAAAGATAAGTTGTTAAAAGTCTGCATAGAACCATTTAATTTTTTTTAATTAAGTCATCCCATTCTACTAAGAAATGAAGTAAGTAATGTGTTATGACCAAGAAAAACGTTATACGACCATGCTATCCATTAGCTACACATAATGCATCAAGGCAAATAGGGCTATTTGATGTACTGAACTGCAGTTGGGATAGTAGTTTATATTATAATGACCCAAATTGTGTTTATTGGTGTTTAAGAATCTTAGTGTTCATGCAAAAATCTGTGGCTTTTTTTTTTTCCAAGAGGAAAGAGAAGGAAGAAGCAGGGTGAGTCTGGTGAATCATGAGAATGGTTGATGAAATGGCACGAAGGAAATTTTCACATGTTTGATGAATGATGGAAAGAGAAAAGGGTGAACCCAAACTTCAGTAATGACTTCCAATATTTCTTCGCTAATAATATTCCCTGTATCATCCTCAATTTGGTTTTGAAACTGGTAATATTATGGAAGCATATTTGTCTGCTGATAGATATTTTTTAATCTACCAGCAAGGTCAGCCCAACTATTTCATAGGTATCCAGGAGTTTGCAGAATCATTGGTTCAGGTACAATATGAAAAAGTAATATATTTCCTCTTAAGATCCGTCTTCCCGTTCTCATCAAAATCAGATTTTAAAAAAAGGTAGAAGAGAGGAAACTTGAACTTTTAAAGTTTCTATAAAACTGGTTCAAAACTGGGTAGAACTTAGAACCAATTCCAACTTCTTGTTATGTGGTTAATCTATTCCCAGGGCATTTTTTTTTTTTTTTAGAAAAAAAAAACAAAACAAAACAGTCTTTTTCTTGCTTACCTCAACACCTTAAAATGTATCACAATCTGTTATTGCCTTGGCTCTTACAGTATTTTTTCTAACAAAGTACATTTCACATTGCCAGTGTCCAACTATTAACTAGAGGGCAAACTGTCAAATACTTAGTGAAAATGTCATCAAGTATTAGGATTTACTGGGGTTGATCATATGCAAATTTCACTCCAGTGTCATTGAAAATCATTTATGTATCTGCTAGAATCCTGTTTTTAAATGAAAGGGAACTGAGTGCTCTGTCGAACTTGACTATAATTTCAATCTGCTTCCTTGGGCCTTGCACATTTGAGATAGTCAGAGGTATTTCGAATAGCCTCAGGCCTCCAAAAGCAGCGGCTTTCCAGAAGAAATATTGTATTCTAGACTCACTGCTATTAAAATATTTAGCTAAATTGCTGAGAATTTCTTTAGCAAAGGTCAGCATAATAAAAGCATCGTTGGAAATTACCCTAACCGAGGAGTGAAAAAGTATCCCTTAATAAATCATAATAATATTTCCTTATCAACTCCTTTCAGGGTGATTTACTTGAACAGCAAAGCCAAAAAGCCTCTCATTGGCATGGAGACAGTGAAAGGTCAGTCTTAGAGAGGAAATGGTTAAATTAGACTGGCTGCCCTGTTAGAGGAAGATTGAAAGAATCATTTGTGTTTGTTTGGAAGTCAGGGATTTGCCATGATGAAATGTCTGGTATTGTTGGGGGAAGAAGTAGTGAAGGAGACAGAAGTTTTAGAATATCCATGTAGCCTTTGAGTCTCATTGTGCTGTTAATGGTGTGGTACTTGGTGTGAAGTTCTGGGAACTAATGATGGCCAGTTTGCAATTTGGGGGTCATGGGTAGCAATGCACAGGAGTTCAGAAAAAGGGTCCCAAGTAAACACATGCTTCCTTCGGTATTCTGCTTGGGCTGCCCACTGGATTCATCAGTTGCTTCTCAGTTCAAGCTACTGTGTCAGTCTCTTGTTACTTGTTGTTGGTTTTGTTTATTTATTTTTTTTAATCTTTTAAAGGTTTTGTTTATTTACTTGAGAGAGAGAGACAGAGCATGAGCAGGGAGGGAGAGGGAGAAGCAGGCTCCCCACCAAGCAGGGAGCCTGATGTGGGGCTCCATCCCAGGACCTTGAGATCATGACCTGAGCTGAAGGCAGATGCTTAACCAACTGAGCCAGGTGCCCCTGTTGTTGGTTTTAAATCAAAGCTTGTCTCCATATTTCAGTCATACCACCTTTTCTTTGGAACAGGCACTTCCTAGTGTTTTGCTCCTGGGCAAATCCTAGTTCTACTCCTCTCATGTGAATTCAGCTTTGTATTCCTGTCTGTCCTCTCTTAGCACCCAGAATCCCCTGTGCCTTTTTATCTTTTTATTTTCTCATCCCCATCCTCACTGTTCCATTTAAGCCTTGTCTCACCCTGTAGGTGAGAGAGAGCAGGAGGGAGGGTCCCTTGGAGCCACGTGATACAAAATTAAATCAAGGAGATTGATGGATGAGGGAAGCTTCATGGAAATGGATGTCATTACCTAATAGAATTGTTCCAGACTCCCAACGTGATAAAATGATGGCAGTTTTGTGTAGAAGCAAAATGAGAAGTTGAAGAGACAAGGAGCTTCAGGCTTTCCATTAGTTTTATCTATTGACAGCATTTCTGGTGGAGGCAGGGTCATTTTTAGCAAGCACTTGGGACAACAAGGCAGTTTTCCTAATTTGTACTGAAAAGAAAATAAATGCATGTCTGTGCACTTTTATTTTTTTTGGAAGCCCAAATCTAAATACAGTACCTTATGTCTTATGAAACACAAATCATATATATTGCGAAATTATTCTGAATGCTAATTATGTATTTTCGAGGCATCCAGGGACTCTCAATTCTGATTTGTAGGAGAAGAACTCCTAATTCCTGCTGTTTTGTTTGTTTAATTTCCTTTGAATTAAATCTATCCAATTATATGACTGGGCCTAATAGCACACTCAAATAATTAGTGGTACATGCATACATACTTACATAAAGGGATATAGTATTTCAACAGAAGTATGTTATTCTTTATATAGGAAAATAGTGCACTATTTAAATGACCTCAAGATCCCCTTCCCACATGGAAGTGGCTATCCATTGCTTTCCTCTGCCCAAACCTTGCCACCTTTTTTTTTTTAAGGTTATTTATTTATTTATTTGATAGAGAGAGATCACAAGTAGGCAGAGAGGCAGACAGAGAGAGAAGAGGAAGTGGGATCCCCACTGAGCAGAGAGCCTGATGCAGAGCTCAATCTCAAGACCCTGAGATCATGACCTGAGTTGATGGCAGAGGCTTAACCCACTGAGCCACTCAGGTGCCCCTGTTGCCACCTTTTGAAGTAACTGTAGGCATTTGCAATGTGACCGGTCATGGGTAGCAGGGTTGCCCATAGCTTGAGCTTTCTATTTGCTTCACTTGACAATTCAAGCATTCAAGAGGGAAATGACTCCAAGTGACTTACAGAAAAATCCCAGGACATTTAAAATCAACACAATCAATAGATTCCTTGCTATGTTTTGCAAATGTGTTTGATAAGAAAGACTATACAGCATCACATGTAATTTAAGAATGACTGCTGATCAATGTCTCAAGCAGAAGTAAGAGAAAACAAATAATAGAACAACCCAAAAAGATGAGTCTATCTCTAATGGCATGCATATTGTAGGAAGAGAAGAAAGATACTTTTATATCATGTAGTGAAAGGACAAAAGATGTTTTTCTCACAATGGCCACACATCTCTTAAAAGTCTAGATGTCTTGGGGCGCCTGGGTGGCTCAGTGGGTTAAGTAAGCCTCTGCCTTTGGCTCAGGTCATGATCTCAGGGCCCTGGGATCAAGCCCTGCATCGGGCTCTCTGCTCAGCAGGGAGTCTGCTTCCTCCCCTCTCTCTCTGCCTGCCTCTCTGCCTATTTGTGATCTCTGTCCGTCAAATAAATAAATAAAATCTTTAAGAAAAAAAAAAAGTCTAGATGTCTTGCTAACTTGGATTTAGATCAGTTTAGTTCAACAAACGCTTGCTACAAAGCAACCAACAGATGAGGCAGTAGGTGAGGTGGTAGTTAAACAAATATGAAGAAGATGGGATTCCCACCCTGAAGAAACTGTGAGTGGAGAGATAGATACACAACACCCAGCAAATACACAGATAGCAGTGGTCTTCTGGGGGATGTTGAATCAACAAAAGGTTATTCAAGGCAGTTTTAATTACTTTATCACTGGAAACAATATTCAGTGTTCATTCTAGCTTCCTAAGGACCAATGATCAAAGAAGACTGTTATGATTGGTGTCACTGTTGTAGCCCATAAACCGTAAACTTCTTTTCAGTTTGTGGGATGAGCCCATATGATGACCCTGAAGTATATATGCTGTGTGCTCTAACAGAAGTGATGGTCTCCTATGCAGCTTCTTCCACTGTAGTCCTCAGTCCAAGTGTAGGGGTTTGGGTCCCTAAGAAAGTTACATTCAGGTCCTAATCCCCAGAACCTATAAATGTCACCATACATGGCAGAAGAGTGAATATTACCTAATGTGGCAGAAGATGTTATTAAGTTAAAGATTTTGAGAGAAGGATTATCCTGGATTTTCTAGGTAGGCCCCAGTGTAACCACAAGTATCTCTATGAGAGAGAGGCAGGGGTAGTGTTGACAGAGGAGAAGTCAGTGTGACCCCAGAGGCTGACAGTGGACTGATGCTGCCATGAACCAAGACACACTTAGAACCACCAGAACTGAGAAGAGGCAAGGAACAGATTTTCTCTAGAACCATGGGCATGAACATAGCCTTCACCAACACTTTGATTCCAGGCTTTTGGCCCCCAGGCCTGAGAAAATAAATTTCTGTTGTTTTGGCCTACCCAGTTTATAATTTGTTACAGCATCCCTAGGAAACTAATCTACCAAGTGAAGCTTGACTGAACATCAACAGTGGGGCAAGCTACCCCAAGAGAAAGGAAGAAAGTAAAGTCCTTCCCTCTACATAGAGCTGATTCCCTAATTGTAGGAGAAATGTGGGAAGCTATTTTAGCATGTCTCAAGGGTTTAGGCAGGAGAAGAAGTGTGGAGGGCATTTAGACTTTGGGGGTCAGTTTATATTAGCAATTCAATAGCAAAGACTAAATGTGTTTGAACACCATCACTAAAGTCTGCTTGTTCTGCACATTCAGCATCTATCCTAACTCATATTTCCTGCCTGTTTCTATCCATATTCTGTCATCTCATCATTTCTCATATTCTTAACTGTGAGAGACTGTGATATAATTTAGTGAGGTTTTTTTTTTCCCTTAACAGAATTCATGGACTGCAATGTAGTAAAACCTTATAATTTTCAGTAAAAATAGATTAATTAAAGTGAAAATATTAACTGGGCTGTGTGAACATCAGCCATTAGTGAATTTATTTTACTTTTGAATTTAATTCATGCTAACAAATTGTCTCATAACACAGCTTTCACTAGAACCAGAAGACTCCTTGATTGCCTTGGAAGAATAAAGAATTTGTTTCCTCACTGACCCATAGGCCAAGTCTAATTTGTCGCAATGGGATCTCAAGTAGATTAGGAAGGGAGTGGGAGTTGGAATGGGGATTTTATTTATATCCCTTTGCATACTTTTTGGCTAAAACCCTAAGAAGAA
This sequence comes from Mustela nivalis, assembly GCF_964662115.1. Lineage (NCBI taxonomy): Eukaryota > Metazoa > Chordata > Mammalia > Carnivora > Mustelidae > Mustela > Mustela nivalis. Next base: position 34,155,619 of record NC_139036.1, read on the forward strand.
TGTTACATACAACCACCACAATGCATTAACAACTTTGTGATTGCATCTTTCTTTTCTAGAGTTCAAGGATCCATTATCACATATATAATTTTTATCATACTTTTCCTTCACTCATTCATCCAGCCATTGATATTTATCAAGTGCCTACTTAAGGATGGAAATTATATTACTTATAGTTAGAGAACTCACAATTTAAGAGTGTGCTAAAGTTATGAAAAATTTTAAGGCTTGGTTAAAAAAGCTACTGAATAGGCAACCCACAGAATGGGAGAAGGTATTTGCAAATGATAGTACAGACAAAAGGCTGATACCCAGGATCTATAAAGAATTTCTCAAACTCAACACACACAAAACAGATAATCATGTCAAAAAATGGGCAGAAGACATGAACAGACACTACTCCAATGAAGACATAGAAATGAAAAAATGTACACATGAAAAAATGTTCATCATCACTAGCCATCAGGGAGATTCAAATCAAACCCGCATTGGGATACCACCTGGCACCCGTTAGAATGGCCAAAATTAACAAGACAGTAAACAATGTGTGTTGGAGAGGACGTGGAGAAAGGGGAACCCTCTTACACTATTGGTGGGAATGCAAGTTGGTGCAGCCACTTTGGAGAACAGTGTGGAGATTCCTTAAGAAATTAAAAATAGAGCTTCCCTGTGACCCTGGAATTGCACTCCTGGGTATTTACCCCAAAGATACAGATGTAGTGAAAAGAAGGGCCATCTGTACCCCAAAGTTCATAGCAACAATGGCCACAGTCGCCAAACTGTGGAAAGAACCAAGATGTCCTTCAACGGACAAATGGATAAGGAAGATGTGGTCTATATACACTATGGAGTATTATGCCTCCATCAGAAAGGATGAATAACCCAACTTTTGTATCAGCATGGATGGGACTGGAAGAGTTTATGCTGAATGAAATAAGCCAAGCAGAGAGAGTTGATTTTCATATGGTTTCACTTACTTGTGGAGTATAAGGAATAACATGGAGGACATGGGGAGATAGAGAGGAGTAGGGAGTTGAGGGAAATTGGAGGGGGAGGTGCTCCATGAGAGACTGTGGACTCTGAAAAACAATCTGAGGGTTTGGGGGTGGGTGGGGGGTTGTGTGAGCCTGGTGGTGGATATTATGGAGGGCATGTATTGCATGGAGCTCTGGGTGTGGTACATAAATAATGAATTCTGTTACACTGAAAAGAAATTTTAAAAATTAAAAAAAAAAAAAGTGCCAAACAGGAATATGCTGAGTAAACATTAGTATGTAGGATAAAGGAGTCCCTGTGTTTAATTGGAAATTAAGGAGATGTTTTAGGGGCTGGGGATGGTGGTTACAGTCTGTTTTGAAAATAAAGGAAGAATAAGAGGCTCCCAATAGGACAAGTGGAATTGATCATTCCAGAGCTTCAAGGGATCAAGATTTCCAAAGCACAGCCATAGAAAGTAGAATAACTCATTTTCCTTTTCTTTTTCTTTTTTTTTTTTTAAGATTTTTTTTTTTTTTTAATTTGACAGAGAGAGACAGTAAGAGAGAAAATACAAGCAGGGGGAGTGGGAGAAAGAGAAGCAGGCTTCCTGCTGAGCAGGGAGCCTGATACAGGGATCCCAGAATCCTGGAATCATGACCTGAGCTGAAGGCAGCCGCCTAACAACTGAGCCACCCAGGCACCCCAAATGACTCATTTTCTGAATGCTAGGAATTCAGTGTGGCTGCTCTGTAGTGGTGTTGGGTAAACTATTTGTACAATAATATAAATATTTGTGATGATTGATATTTTAATGTCTGCTTTGCTCAGTAGATTATAAATCCCCTGCATCCCCCTTTTTTTTTGTCTCCAGAACCTAGCATGGTATTTAGTACACAGCAGGAACCCAAGCATTTGCTGATTTAGTGAAAATAAGAGGAAGGGACTGGGGGTGGAAGGAAAAAGAAGACGAGAGAAGAAGAAATTAATTAGAACATTGTTTTACAAGGCCCAATTGGAAGGATGAGGGGCGCCTGGGTGGCTCATTCAGTTAAGCTTCTGGCTCTCGGTTTCAGCTCAGGTCATGATCTGAGGATTGTGAGATTGAGCCCCTCTCATGGGGAGTTTGCCTGGGATGCTCTCCCTCTCCCTCTTCCTCTGTCCCTCATGCTGCTTGCAGTCTCTCTCTCTTTCTCAAATACATAAATAAATATTTTTTAAAAAGGAAAGACAGGAAGGAAGGGAGGAAGGAAATGATGTGTTGAGCTACAGAAAGGGTGATTCTCCGAATTTCTGCCATATAAAACTCAAACCATTCATAGATGACTACCTGTAAAGTGATTTTACCCTGAAATATTTAATGCTCTTCAGGTTTAGGGCCTACCTCATCTCCCACCAGACTATAAGCTCCCCAATGGCAGTGGCCTTATATTACTTTATTTTGAACTTTTCTTTAATGCAGCCAACACAACAGACACATCCAATTCATTTACTTTCACAAATGAATGAATGACTGAATGACTTGACTCCAGTCAGTGACATATGATGGATTGTGGAGTGAAGGGCTTGGCTGTACTTCAGAATTTCAATCTCTTCAAATTTAAGTAATAATGCAAGATCCTGAATCATAGGAGGAATGGGAATTTGTACTAATTCTTTCATTTTCCTTCTAAAGATGATTTTTAAAATTAGTCATTATCATTATCATTATTTTTTTTTGCCTTTGTATGCCCTAAGAGAACAAGTTTGAGAGCTAATGTCAAAAAGGGATGCTTAGGAGTGAAAGACATATGGCGGGTTTTCCAGTTTCACAAATTTTATTCTTTACAGCCCAAAGTGTGAGGTTCCCCACACACAGTTTCCATTAAAAAAAAAAAAAAATTAAGGAACAGATGTTTACCTAGAGTTGGCCATATGGCCAAATGTGGTTCATTTGTACAAATCTACTTTTTCATATTTATAATAGATATCTGAGGTATGCCACTATGTTCCCACATGAAACCGCTTCATTCTAATGAGAATTTCAATGAGTTCTCTTATTGAAAGAGTCCAAGGGCAAAGCTCCATTGTCCATGCAGTATCTAGGTGCAAACCTACAGAATTAGTAGGGAATTGCACAAGATGCAAGTGATGTGTGGGGACCGTCTGTGGCTCCTGTTGCCAGGGCAACAACTTCCTTTGTTTCCATTCAAAGCTGCAGCTTCTATTTGAAGCCTGGTTCTCAGGTACCCTAGAAGCAGTTACAATATCAAAAAGAAAAGAAAGCAGCTAGATTCTGAGGAAACATAAAAAAAAAATTTAAAAAAGAAAACCATTACTTCAATGGTCCTATTTTTTTTTTTTTAATTTCTTCACAGCGAAAACTTGGATTTCTTTTCCTTCCAAATACATTTGTAATTTAAAGGTATATATATATATATTTTTTGGCGGAGTTTATACATGCAACTCCCCCCCCCCCCCACTACTGAGCAATACTGTCGATTTATGATGACCATTTCAGGGAAGATTTTGAACCCTTTCTGAAACTTCATAATATTGCCCATAAATCTCAATAATATTGAGGTTTTGACATTTAAGGGAAGATGGACTCAATAAAGACCAATCAGCTGTCTTTTGGGAATGGGAAAACATGAAACCAGAAAGGTGCTTTAGTCTAGAAGACCCCTGGTTGAAAAGTAGAATGCCACCATGCACCAGAGCTGGCTAGGGGTGAAGGAAACCCACATTCTGTCAGTTATTTCCTGTGAACTGCTGTAATGAACTTGGGTTTTTGGGGTGTTGTTCTTTTTTTCTTAAAATGATCTTGGACAAGGCCATGTTCTTCGGGCCATTAAAAGGTGCATAAATAAACAAACAAATAAATACGTGCGCGGGGGCACACACGGTCAGTTAAGTTGGTGAAATACCAACTAAAATGCTCTGCAATATTTATGATGTGCCAGGTAAGTTTTTCTCTGTATATTAGCTCATTTAAATTCTCACAAGAATTTCTTTTGAAGTAGGCATTACTGTAATCTTTATTTAAGAAAGCAGATACAGAGATAAGGTACTTCCTCTGGTTCACAAAACTAAGAAGCAAAGCTTGTCTTCCCACCTGCTCAGTTTAGTCCTGGAGTCTGTGGTCTTCTAAACTATCATGCTGTATTTTCTTTTGAGTTAAGTAAATTTCCTCATTAGAAGATTTTCTATTCTTTTGACTTGTCTCCTGTCATATAGATGGTAACATAGGGAAGTATATTATGTGAAGTTTCTAAAACATTCTGACCACTGGATATTTTTCCAGAGTATTAGAATGGACCATAGAACATACTTTGAGAAATTCTAGGCTAGGCCGTCCATGTTGCTTGCATTTCTAGCATAAGATGATGCTGAAAATAAGCAAAGAATTCCATTGTTTACAGTGCTATAAAATATTATTTTATGTAGAATTGTTAAGAATTTTAAAATAAGAATTTGTGATTTTATGAATGATTTATAGTCTACTTACTCCTAAATGTATTAATTTATTATTATTATTTTTTTAAATTGTCAATACATGTTATCTAGATCCTTTTTATTTATCCAAAACTTCCAAGTTAATTCAACTACAAGTCAATAAAAATAAGATTGATTTGCTATTTCTGTAAAAAAAATTCTGTAGACAAATATAAATATATGTAGAATAATTCACTCTTTTCCTATTTATTGCAGAATTGTTTACCACCATTGCACCAGTAACAAAGAATGACCACTAGTAACTTATGTTGAACAAATCTGGGGAGAATATATATGAATTAAATTAATAAGATAACTAAAATTTCCTTAATTAGTACAAAATATTTATAGTCTTGAGATGCTGGTCTTTCTGGTCTCCAGAACTGTTAATGGCCTACTCATTGGCTCACTGTGTAGGGGAGTGAACTACATATGTATGATCAGGCTATTACCTCAGCCAAATTTCTCTTGGTGATGAAAAAGGATGCTTAAGATTTCAGGCATAAAAGGCTGACATGTGCAGTAGGCTGATTTGGCTTAGGTATTTAAGGTATTATAATAAATACTTTTGTATACTTGGGATTAATTGAGTATATACACGTCCCTAGACTAGTAATCCAAATAACTATTGATCTTAATTTTAAGCCAAATACAATAGTATTTTATACTTGAGCTTATTACTTAATGTCTCTTTCTGTCTTTCTGTAAGCACTTCTTTCTCCATTGTCACCAACATATGGAACTTAGTACATTCTGTTTGTTTGGTTTATGTACTCAGGAATGTCTGTGGATTGAGTCCATCCTCATTATCATAGTCCTTTTTTTTTTTTTTAAAGATTTTATTTATTTATTTGACAGACCGAGATCACAGGTAGGCAGAGAGAGTGGGAGAAGCAGACTCCCTGCTGAGCAGAGAGCCCGATGCCGGGCTCTATCCCAGGACCCTGAGATCATGACCTGAGCCGAAGGCAGAGGCTTCAACCCACCGAGCCACCCAGGCGCCCCTATAATAGTACTTTTACCCAAAAGAGGCATTTGTGAAATTGCTGACCTGAAGGTGATATACAGGTTTAGACTATGAAGTATCATCTGTCTCTGGAAGATATCCATAGACACATGATGGTACCAGATCTTACTCAAATTATAGCTCTCTCTCAGACATAGACTATGATTTACTTATTTGTACTTTTTTCATTTGGGACAAAAGTTCCAGAGTTTCAGGACATCAAGAGACCAGCCCAGATGTTTGTTTTTTGTTTTTATTACTTTTAACATTTTTTTCCTATTTATCTTACATCAATTAAAATACAAAATGGTCTTTAGATATTACTTACACTGTTTCAGTTCTCTATCCTGAGGTTGGATTTCTTTGAAATATCTGAATGGTCTTGAATCTCAAATTATAAATATCATCTTTTAAGAGATTTTAGTTAGTTATTTGATAGAGAAAGAGCATCCGAGAGCTCAAGGAAGAGGGAGGAGAAGAGAGAGAGAATGGAGAGGAGGGAAGAGGAGTGGGGGGGGAAGCAGACCCCCTGTTGAGAGAATGGAGAGGAGGGAAGAGGAGTGTGGGGGGGGAAGCAGACCCCCTGTTGAGAGAATGGAGAGGAGGGAAGAGGAGGGGGGGGGAAGCAGACCCCCTGTTGAGCAGGGAGCACAGTGTGGGGCTCGATTCCAGGCCCCTGGGATCATGGCCTGAGCCAAAGGCTTAGCTGGCTGAGCCACCCAAGCATCCCTGTAAGTATCTTTCTGTGATACAGTATGAACACATTGAGATTCTGTTCTCAGAGTACAGTCAAGCTCTGAATGGGTAAATGAGCAACTGGTTCAGAGTTCAGGGTGAAATTTGAATGGTGTGACCCATCTATTACTTGCTTAGAGCAGAAGCTGTGGGATGCATGTCATTAAAGCATAACTCATAATGAATTTGTAGTAAGTTCAATAATGACATTCAGCGACAAGTTTCTTATTGAGAACACTGGAATAATTTTCTTTCAGTTCTCAAAATACAAACATGGAAAGCAAGGCAGTACACATGCCAAACGAATAAGCTTTGAGCCAGAGATTTTTCATTTTTTCTTCCTTTAAAGTGATTTTTCTTTAGGATGTATAGATCTTGTTATATTTTGTTAACTCTTAAGAAGGAAAATAGTTTCATGATGCTGTGGTAGTGTCCCATAACACTAATTGGTCTTAGCCTTGAGAGAAATTGGCCAAAACTCCAAATTTGAAGTTCTCAATTAGTTCTCTAGGTAAGGAAGATAATCAATCTGGGACTGAATTTCTGGCATATGTAGAAAGAGAAAAGTGAACTTTAAAGCATTTGGCCTTTTATTAAGGAGAGGCAAACCCCTGCTGTAGGATACCACCAAAGTTTGCCAAATATTTCTTAAAAATTCAACAATAACAACAGGTATTACCTCACCTCCCTTTTCCCGTATGCTTACTACTTATCACAGAATGTAGAAGGTAAGGGGAAGGAAACTGTAATTAAGGGGATAAGATGAAGATTGCTACAAACGCACATTACAGGTATACATGATCTGATTGTCCTTATGACAGTGCTTTTGAAGAAACTCTTTTTGGCTCTGAATTATTACCTTTGTCTCATAGTATGGCTTTATAGAAGTCAAACTTGCCGTAACTAATTTGTTGACTTTTTCACTTAGTAACTCATTATGTTCTTTATCACTCCAGTGCAGTCAATGTTTAAGTGAAACATAATATCGGATTTCTAGTTCAGCTTCAATTGACTTTATAGCGAAGATACTTGGACCTTGATGTGATCAATTAAAATCTTTCAATCTCTTACTTTTCTTTCATTGATCCACATTAGTATCCTATCCAGGGCATGCCTGCCTGATAGCACGAGGCATTGAATCTGAGTTCTATGCTTTTCCAAATTAAAAAAAAAAGCTATTAAAAACAAAAACCAGAAAAGCAACTTTCCTGGAGATTGGCTTAAATGATAAGCATGACCTCAGTGCAGTTTCTAACTACAGTTGTTAAAATTATATAGTCCTGGCATAAATCAATTTTTGTTTAATAAAGCTTGAATAAATTACCATATCTGCAATGCACCATCCCTTATTGTAAACTTTTTTATTTATAACATTGCTCAAAAATTTAAAAGCCATAGTTTGAATTAAAGAGTGCATTCTTGTGAAATGTAAAATGCACAGAGCTATGTTTTTTCTTTAATGGTGAGCAATAAACATGTCAGAAAAGCCATAAAAACATATGACCTTTGGTTTATGTCTAAATTAAAAGCAGCCAAATAATCAAGTTCAAAATTTGGTAAGAAAATTGCTTTAACATGAGAGTGGAATAACAAAAGAAAAAAGAAATTAAGATATTCTCAGGGAAAAAAAAATCACTCTTGCCTAATTTGGGAAGCGTGAAGTGTCTCTTCTGTTGACCTCTGTAATAACAAAGTAGTGTGTCAGTCACATTGTCACATCAGAGTGGTTGTTGAAAAACCTCAGCTCTTCCTGTTTCAAGTGTCCATCTTGCAGAAGAAACTGTATAGGATTCAGTGATAGTATTGATTCAAAAGAGGTTTGTGGTAACTCTTTTAAGCTTCTATGCCTGACTTATGACTCCGGTTAAATTAATTTGCCCTGTTTAGGTTTATGTATTTGATTTAGCCTCATATTGTGAGTTTCAGTATGAAAATTTAAGTCTCTAATCAGGTCACGATTTTTTTTATTGTCTCAAATATTGATTTTCTTTTTTTTTTTAATTTTTCATAAAATACACCTATTATCTATCTGTTGCTTCTTCATTTTATGTCTTGTAAAACTTATCTCCTGATCTTCATCTCTTTATTTCCCTCCACATTTTTTCCAATTTTTAATTTAAATTCTAGTTAGTTAACATACTATGAAATATAGGTTTCAGGTGTAGAATTTAGTGATTGATCAGTTTTACGCCTTATCCAGGGCTCATCACAAGTGCCCTCCGTGATACGAATCACCTGTTTAACCCATCCCTTCGCCCACCTCCCCTCCAGTAGCCATGAGTTCTCTATCGTGGAGAGTCTGTACCTTGGTTTGCATCTCTTCCTGCCTCCCTGCTCCACTACATTCATTTGTTTTGTTTCATAAATTCCAGTAATTTCCAGTGAAATCATATGGTATTTGTCTTTCTCTGACTTATTTCACTTATTTCGGAATAATATTCTCTAGCTCCATTCACATCATTGCAAATGGCAAGATTTCATTCTTTTTGATGACTAATATTGCATTACGTATATACACACAGACACACAGACACACACACACATACACACATACATCTGTGTATATATACACATACCACTTCTTTTTTTTTTTTTCCCAAAGATTTTATTTACTTATTTGTCAGAGAGAGAGGAGCAAGAGTGAGCACAGGCAGACAGAGGTAGGCAGAGGCAGAGAGAGAAGCAAGTTCCCTGCCAAGCAAGGAGCCAGATGTGGGACTCAATCCCAGGACACTGGGATTATGACCTGAGCTGAAGGCAGCTGCTTAACCAACTGAGCCACCCAGGTGTCCCCGCATACCACTTCTTTATCCATTCATCAGCTGATGAACATTTGGGGTCTTGCCATAATTTGGCTATTGTTGATAATGCTACTATAATCATCAGGGTTCACGTATCTCTTGGAATTAGTACTTCTGTATCTTTTGGGAAAATACCTAGTAGTGTAGTTGCTGGATCCTAGGGTAGTTCTATTACTCACTTTTTGAGGAGCCTCCATACTGTTTTCCAGAGTGGCTGCACCCGCTTGCATTCCCACCAACAGTGCAAGAGCGTTCTTTTTACCCACATCCTTGACAACACCTCTTGTTTCTTGTGTTACTGATTTTAGCCATTCTGACAGGTGTGAGGTGATATCTCATTGTAGTTTCGATTTGTATTTCCTATGATGAGTGACGTTGGGCATCTTTTCATGTGTCTGTCAGCCATCTGTATGTCTTCTTTGGAAAAATCTCTATTAATGTTCTTCTGCCTGTTTCTTTCTTTTTTTTTTTTTTTCTTTTTTAAGATTTTATTTATTTGACAGAGAGTAGGCAGAGAGGCAGGCAGAGAGAGAGGAGGAAGCAGGCTCTCTGCTGAGTAGAAAGCCCAATGGGGGTCTAGATCCCAGGACCCTGGGATCATGACCCAAGCCGAAGGCAGAGGCTTTAACCCATTGAGCCACCCAGGCGCCCCTCTTCTGCCCATTTCTTAACTGGATTATTTCTCTTTTTTTGAGTGTTGAGTTTGGTAAGTTCTTTTTCTATTTTGCATACTAACTTTTTAGCATATATGTCATTTGCAAATATTTTCTCCCATCCCAAAGTTTGCCTTTTAGTTTGGACGATTGTTTCCTTCACTGTACAGAAGATTTTTATTTTGGTTAAGTCCCAACAGTGTACTTTTGCTTTTGTTTCCTTTGCCTCAGGAGACATATCTAGTATGAAGCTATTAGAGTCAATGTCAAAGAAGTTACTGCCTGCATTCTTCTGTAGGGTTTTAACGGTTTCCTGTCTCACAGTTAGGTCTTCCAACCATTTTGAATTTATTTTTGTGTAGGGTGTGAGAAAGTCCTCCTGTTTCATTCTTTTGCATGTGGCTATCCAGTTTTCCCAACACCATTTGTTGAAGATACTTTCTTTTTTCCATGGATATTCTTTCCTGCTTTGTCAAAAATTAATTGAGCACATAGTTGTGGATCCATTTCCGGGCTCTCTATTCTGTTCCGTTTATCTCTGTGTCTGTTTTTGTGCCAGTACAGTACTGTCTGCATCACTACAGTTTTGTAATGTAACTTGAAATCTGGAATTGTGATGCCTCCTGGTTTGCTTTTCTTTTTTTTAAGATTGCCTAAGCTATTAGAGGTCTTTTGTAGTTCCATACAAATTTTAGGATTGTTAGCTCTAGCTCTGTGATCAATGCTGTTGGTATTTTGGTTGCATTAAGTATGCAGATTGCCGCAGGTAGTATAGACATTTTTAACAATGTGTGTTCTTCTAATCCATGAGCATGGAATGCTTTTCCATTCCCTCTGCATTCCCGAAGTTAATCTTCTTAGTCTTCCTCCTGTTTTCCTCAGAATCAGCTCAAAACTTAGTGCTTTAGAATGTCATTTTAAATTCTAATATGGCATTTTTTGTTTTTTCGTAGTCAACGCTCTTTATCTCCCTATTGTGTGGCTGTCTCACATTCCCTGCTTATGTTCGAGGATCCATGTTGTTTTCCCTTTAATTGAATGCTGCCTCAAGAGGAAGGGGGAAAAGGATGCTAAGGAGTTATACGAGTTTTTTTTTATATCAGTCTTTTGTGGCATGCAGTATTTAGAAATACACTCTAAAAACTTGTTTAAAAACTCTTACATGTTTATTTTCTTCTACAATACAGCTGAGTCTTTTGGTAAGACCAATGGTCTGCTCTTAACATTTAACTTAATTTTTCATTCTTTATTGTTGAGAGGGGTAACCTGACCTAATTTTCCTTTAAGTTGGGGAGAAAACTTGTACCTTCCACAAACTAGTTGGTCTTGTTTATTTACTTTTTAAGGCATGTGAAGGGTTTATGAGCATCATTATAGTCCTAAGAGTGGGAGCGATACAAAATGCACATGACTGGCTAGAGGAAGGGGGCGGGCTTCACATATGGCTCTCCTGGATTGCTTTCAGTATTAAGAGACTGAAGTTCTAGAGGAGAGGCACAATGTGGGGGCTCCCAGAAAAACCAGCAAGAGGCAGTTGAAGACTTACTGAGACACTGCCAAGAGTCATGTTTGATCAATATAAATAACATCTGAAGAAGGAAGACACATTCCAAAGGACACACCTCCTCCTTGTTTTGTTTAATTGTCTCTCCTTTTGTTACTATTCTTGCTGCTGGGACTTTTTAAAATAAACTTTTGTTCAGTGTGAAAAAATATATATACACAGAAAAGTTGCACCCCTTGCTCGTCACTGATCACATTCCCCACTTCTTCCTCTCTTCCTTTTCTACTTATCCCTATAGATAAATAGTCCCTTTAGTTTCTGGTTTATTCTCAATGTATTAATTTTTTCACAAGTAAGCAGATAAGAGCTATCTCTTTATGCCCTCTTTAAAAATATATATTATATATGAAAGTAACATGCTATAGATACTTCTTTGTGCCTTATTTTTTTATTTAACAGTATGTCCTGGAGATGACCCCATATTAGTTCATAGACATCTTTCTCATTTTTTTATAGCTGTGTAATTCTTAGTATGTGGATGTATTATAATCTACATCTATACATTTATACATATATGTATACACACATACATGTATACATATATAAATATACACATATGGTACACATACATATAATATATACATATATACAGGTATACACACATGCATGTATGTATATGCATACACATGCATATACTATATGTATGCATATATATGCAAATATATGAATATAATTGTATATATGTGTACATTTAATATGTATGTAATTGTATATATGTGTGCATATATATACATTTAATATATACATATATAATGTACTCACTGGTTCTAAGTACAAAATATTGGAAATAATATAAAGGCATATATGTATAATATATACATATATGTATATACATATATGCATACATATATATATACTTAAATGTGTGTATATATATATGTCTTTATATTATTTCCAATATTTTGTACTTAGAACCAGTCCTGCAATAAATAGCCTTGCACATATATTGTTTTCAAAATGTTAGAGGTGTAGCTTTGGGATAGATTCCTAGACATGAGACAGAGTTGGATTAATAGGATTCCCCTCCATGCAATGTCCCTGGTATTCCACTTTGTTTTTGTGCTTGATAAGACTTCTGGGCCAAAGACCACTTTTTACTATCTAATTGTCATTTTTCCCACACACCACTTAAGATGGGTGATGTGGTCACATTTACTGTCATGGTAGTTGCCCTTGTCTTCCTTGCCAAGAAAAAAGTATTGGAAGAGAAGCCATCAAGATAAGGAAATCTCAGTCCACCACAAAGGCTGTAATTTCTCCCCCCATTTTTCTTTCCAAAATAAAAATTTCTTTGAGGTGTGCTTGCTTTGGCAGCACATATACTAAAATATTTCTTTGAGGTGTGTTTTAAGTCCAAAACCATAAAGATTAGGTGGTTTCAGATTAAACATCTATATCTGTTTTCCTTTCCTACATGATTATGTAACAGAGAAAGGAATTTAAAGGGGTAAATAATAATAGCAATAGGAAATAAAAAGATTTCAAAAAATTTCTGGATGATAGAAAGCAGATGAGAATAGACTGATGGATTAACAAAGATAGAGATGATTCAACCTAAACATACACAGGAAAGAAGAGTCCCTCTTTGGCTCATTTCTTAACTGGATTCTATCTTTCTTTTTTTTTGAATGTTGAGTTTGATAAGTTCTTTTTATATTTTGCATATTCACCTTTTAGCACATATGTCGTTTGCAAATATCTTCTCCCATCCCATAAAGAAGACAGTTAGAGAAGCTAACTCTAGACTATTGCTGTTTTGTTAACTGTGTTCTGGGGATTTTGTAGATCCTTTTTTCTTTTCTTCCTCCCTTGCTGTCCTCTTTTGTAATTTGATGACTCTCTGTAGTGTTATGCTTTGATTCCTTTTTCTTTATCTTCTATCTACTAGAGATGCTTGCATTGTGTTTACCATGAGGCTCACATAAAACATGTTATAACAGTCTGTTTTGAGCTAATAACTTTGTTCACATACTCAACAGTTTATCCCCCCACCACACTGATTTTTTAAATCACACTTTACATTTTTTTACATTGTGTACCAATTAACAAATTATTGTAGCTATAGTTATTTTTAATTATTTTGCTTTTAATCTTTATACTATAATAATGGGTGATTTACCACTATCACAGTATTAATGTCTTCTGAATTTTACTATACATTTACCATAGCAGTGACTTTTATTCTTTCATATGATTTCATGTTATTAATTAGCATCTATTCTTTTTAACTTGAAGAAATACCTTTAGCATTTCTTGTAAGGCCAGTGTAGTGGTGATAAGCTCCTTCAAGTCTGGGAATGTGTGTAACCCTCCTTCTGTTTTAAAGGATAGCATTGCCTCATGAATTATTCCTCATTGGCAGTTTTTTAATTTTCTTTCTATACCTTGAACATAATACTCCCTCTCTCCCTAGTTGCAAGGTTCTTTAGAGAAATGTACCAATAGTCTTATGGGAGTTCCTTGGAATATGATAAAATTATTTTCTCTTATTTATTGTAAGACTCTCTCTTTGAGTTTAATTTTTGACAGTGTATCATAATGAAACCATCTTTGTGTTGAAACTGATCTGGGACTTTTAAGATTCATGTACCTGGATATCCATATCTTTCCCCAAATGAGGGCAGTTTTTAGTCATTATAGCTTTAAATAAGCTTTCTGCCTCTTTTCCTCCCTTTCATCCTTCTGGGATCCCCATAATACTGATATTGTTTCATTTGATGAAGTCCTGTAAGTTTGTCTGCTTTTTTCATTCTTCCTTTTTTCTCTTCTGACAAATGACTTCTCACTGAGTTCACTAATTCTTTATTCTGTTTGACTGAGTCTGCTGTTCAAGTTCTCTTTTACATTTTTAAGTTCAGTCTTTGTATGCTTCAGCTCCAAAATTTCTTTTTGGTTCTTTGTTATATTTTCTGTTCCTTTGTGAACTTCTCTTTTGTTCCTGTATTTTCCTGATTTTGTCCAATTGTTTATCTGTGTTATCTTGTAACTCCCTGAGCTACTTTTGAATAGTTGTTTTGAATCTTTATCAATTTATGGATCTCCTTTTATTTGGGATCAGTTACTGGAAGTTTGTGTTGTGTTCCCTTGGTATTATCAATCTTTCCTTGATTCTTTATCATCCTTACAGCTTTGTGTTGTCACCTATACATTTGAAGAAATAGGCACCTCTTCAGATTTTATGGATTGGCTTTGGTAAGAAAAGACCTTAACTGGAGCAGAGGAGAACACGAGAGTGTGATGTTGCCCCAGGTCTAGTGGTGGAGTGCCATGTATAGGGGTAAATTTTGGCTTTGGGTTTGAAGAGACATGGTCTTGTTGGCTTAGGCAGCTAGGGTCCATGACATTGATTACTATGTGATTCTTGGTAATGAGTATCATAACAGGTCCATAGTGGCTGTAAGTGTCATCTCCAGCTCCAGTAGGCAAGGACATCAGACAGGTGGCAGTGGTAGCTGGAGGTGGTTGTGTGTATACACTTAATTGTGGATGCTGACTTCAGGTGCCCATATGGTAGCAGGGGCTGGCTGCATGTATGTGAATAGTGGTGAGTACTAGGGCCAGTGGTGGGGGTCAGGGCCAAATATGGACACATAAGCAACTGTGGAGGCTCAGGCTATTGGTGTGCACTTGTGAGATGGCAGGAGCTAGTTGCAGGCGTGCATATTGGTATAGTCCTGAAGAAGTGCTTGGGACCAGCTCCTAGTGTATGAGTGGCCGTGGACACCTTGGCTATCAGTATTCACTCATGTAACTGCAGGAGTTGGTCCCAAGTGTGTGCTTGGCAGTGGAGGTTGGGTGACAGGAGCTCAACCTGGTGGCATACAAGTATTGCTGCAAGGAGTAGCTGCAGGCATGCCTGGCAGTTAAGAAGGCCAGTAACAGGAATTGGGGATGGCCCTGGCTGCTAGAGCAGCTGTGGGGGACTGGGCTATTGAGATGCACTCGTGTGGCTGCAGGACAACTGCAGGTGCATGCACGGCAATAGGGGTTGGCATAGAGACCTGGGCTAGCTTATGTAGTTCTTATATAGTTGGAGGCCAGGGCTGGCTGCTGACATAATCCCAGGGTTCAGGCTACCTATGGCAGCACTGGCTAGAGTAGCTCTGGGGAGTGGGGTGGATAGACTAAGGTAGCTGGAATCCGTGAACTCAAAAAATGATGGGGTTCTCAGTGATGAAATCTGCAGGAAGTCTATAGCAGTTGTGCTGACTACTGGTTTCCTCGATGGCAAAATCTGCTGGGGTTCTGCAGAGCAGTCCCTTGGGATCTATAGCAGGGCCCTTAGTTATGTGAGTAGTGGGAGTCCACAGCATCCACAAGGGCTGTTGAGATCCTGAGTGGCTAAGGCTGCTGGGGTCCTGTGCAAAGTAAGCTACTGGGAACCATGGTCATTCTACCACATGGGCAATACTGGTGGCCTCTTTCTTTCTTCCATGTCTTTGTCAATCTCTAGACATTGTGACTGGTCTCTAGGTCATGAGAAACTGTGGCAGATCCTCTGTGGAGTGCTCCAGAAAGCTGAGGAGGTTGGTCACTCACCCCATTCTCCTTTTCCCACCGAGAGGAATTTCTGTCTTGGCATTAACATGCCTGCCTGGGAGATGAGATGATGCAGGCAAAAGGAACTCTTCTTCCTATGCATTTTTCTTCCATTATTTACAAGTTTTTTTGCTCTACTATGTTGCAGAAGCTTCTTAAGTGGACTCCTGTGCTGTCCCAGAGCTACTTTTGTTTGTGGATAGCTAGTTGTTCTTTGCAAGGGAACAGTAGCTGGGATATCCTTCACTGTCTTGAATCGCTCTTTATATGCATTTTAAGTAAAAGAGAGGCTAGGAGACAATGGAGATAAAGCTTTTAAAGTTACATGAAAATTATGGTACAGACAAAAGGTTGATATCCAAGATCTATAAAGAACTCCTCAAACTCAACACACACAAAACAGATAATCATATCAAAAAATGGGCATAAGATATGAACAGACACTTCTCCAATGAAGACATACAAATGGCTATCAGACACATGAAAAAGTGTTCATCATCACTAGCCATCAGAGATTCAAATTAAAACCACATTGAGATATCACCTGACACCAGTTAGAATGGCTAAAATTAGCAAGACAGGAAACAACATGTGTTGGAGGGGATGTGGAGAAAGGGGAACCCTCTTACACTGTTGGTGAGAATGCAAGTTGGTGCAGCCTCTTTGGAGATCAGTGTGGAGATTCCTCAAGAAATTAAAAATAGAACTTCCCTAAGACCCTGCCCTTGCACTCCTGGATATTTACCCCAAAGATACAGATGTCGTGAAAAGAAGGGCCATCTGTACCCCAATGTTTATAGCAGCAATGGCCACAGTCGCCAAACTGTGGAAAGAACCAAGATGCCCTTCAGTGGATGAATGGTTAAGGAAGATGTGATCCATATACACTATGGAGTATTATGCCTCCATCAGAAAGGATGAATACCCAACTTTTGTAGCAACATGGACGGGACTGGAAGAGACTATGCTGAGTGAAATAAGTCAAGCGGAGTCAATTATCATATAGTTTGACTTATCTGTAGAGCATAACAAATAGCATGGAGGACATGGGGAGTTAGAGAGGAGAAGGGAGTTGGGGGAAATTGGAAGGGGAGGTGAACCATGAGAGACTATGGACTCTGAAAAACAATCTGAGGGGTTTGAATTGGCAGGGGAGTGGGAGATTGGGGGAACCAGGTGGTGGGTATTAGAGAGGGCACGGATTGCATGGAGCACTGGGAGTGGTGCAAAAATAATGAATACTGTTATGCTGAAAAAAAAGTTATATGAAAAATAATTGTACCTAGAATTATATATTATACCCAAAGTTATATTATACCCCATTATACCCAACTGTATTATATCCAACCAAACTAGATCTCAAGTGGACAAGAAAAGGAAAATCTTAGACATAAGGACACAGAAAGTTGACCTTTATAGGCCAAATGGAAAGAATGACTGCGAAGATTTGTTTAAAAAAAAAAAAAAGTCTTTTGGGGGGTGCTTGGGTGGCTCAGTTGGCTGAGCATCCAACTTCATTTTTATAAATGAATCACCCATTATTATAGCATAAAGATTAAAAGCAAAATAATTAAAAATAACTATAGCTACAATAATTTGTTAATTGGTACACAATGTAAAAAAATGTAAAGTGTGATTTAAAAAATCAGTGTGGTGGGGGGATAAACTGTTGAGTATGTGAACAAAGTTATTAGCTCAAAACAGACTGTTATAAAGAGAAAACATATATAGCTAAAATTATCAGATTCTTGAATGACCATCACCTTGGTCATTATATAACTAACTTTTTAAGTGAACAGGAACAATTACTTCCTAATGCTAGTAGAAATTATTTTCTCCTCAAAAGAATGTTTTAAAGGATACCACAAGAAATATCTTTCTCAGATTAGGTTCTTGTTAATTTTCCCCTCAAAACTGTACTTTTTTCAATACAGTTTAAAAGCTTTCATCTTTTTAAAAATGTTCTTGCTTGAATTGGGAGAGTAATATTTTTTTAGTAAACACATTACTGCAACTAGTTTGTCGACTAAAACAGAGGTGTACCCTACAGGCATCAATGACTGTAGAGTCAGCTAATATGCCATTAAGAGAGAGTGCTCTAGTTTACTCTCATCTTCATTCTCTCTCTCTTCCCATGGCTTCAGATCATTTGCTTTGTCTGTTCTAAGATTCACTCTAAGAAGCTATTAAATTGTATCCCCTTGCTTACCTTTCCTAGCAGTTTCTTTAACACTTTTCTTTATTAACATACAATGTATTACTTGCCCCAGGAGTACAGGTCTATGAATCATCAGGCACTCACCATAGCACTCACCATAGCACATATCCTACCCAATGTCCACAACCCAACATCTTCTCCATACCGCCCTCCCCACTGGAAACCCTCAGTTTGTTTTGTGAGCTTAAGAGTCTATTATGGTCTGTCTCCCTCCTGATCCCACCTTGTTTCATTTTTTCCTTCCCAACCCCCCAATCTCCCCCACTTTGCCACTCAAATTCTTCATATCAGGGAGATCATACAATTATTGTCTTTCTCTGATTGACTTATTTGGCTCAGCATAATATCCTCTAGTTCCATTCACGTTGTTGCAAATGGCAAGATTTCATTTCTTATGATGGTTTCATAGTATTCCATTGTGTGTGTGTGTGTGTGTGTGTGTGTGTGTGTGTGTAGACATAGATAAATATAGATATGTAAGTGTATATATACCACATCTGCTTTATACATTTATCTATTGATGAACATCCAGGATCTATCCATAGTTTGGTTATTGTCGACATTGCTGCTATAAACATTCCAGTGCATGTGCCCCTTTGGAGCACTACATTTGTATCTTTGTGGTAAAGGTCCAGTAGTGCGATTACAGGGTCATGGGGTAGGTCTATTTTCAATTTTTTGAGGAACCTCCTGTTTTCCAGAGAGGCTAGACCAGCTTGCATTCCCACCAATAGTGTAGGAGGGATCCCCTTTCTCTGCATCCTCACCAACACCTGTCCTTGCCTGACGTGTTAATTTTACCATTCTGACTGGTGTGAGGTGATACCTCATTGTGGTTTTGATTTGTTATTTCCCTGATGCGGAGGGATGTGGAGCACTTTTTCATGTGTCTGTTGGCCATCTGGATGTCTTCTTTGCAGAAATGTCTGTTCATGTCCTCTGCCCTTTTCTTGATTGGATTATTTGTTCTTTGAGCGTTGAGTTTGATAAGTTCTTTATAGGTATTGGATACTAGCCCTTTTTCTGATATGTCGTTTGCAAATCTCTTCTCCCATTCTGTCAGTTGTCTTTTGGTTTTGTTGACTGTTTCCTTTGCTGTGCAAAAGCTTTTGATCTTGATGAAGTCCAAAGAGTTTATTTTTGCCCTTTCTCCCCTTGCCTTTGGCAATGTTTCTAGGAAGAAGTTGCTGGCTGAGGTCAAAGGTGTTGCTGCCTATGTCCTCCTCAAGAATTTTGTTAGATTTCTTTCTCACATTGAGGTCTTTCCTCCGTTTGGAGTCTATTTTTGAGTGTTGTGTAAGCAAATAGTCTAGTTTCATTTTTCTGACTGTAGCTGTCCAATTTTCCCAACACCATTTGTTGAAGAGACTGTCTTTTTTCCATTGAGCATGCTTTCCTGCTTTGTCGAAGATTAGTTGACCAGAAAGTTGAGCATCCATTTCTGGGCTCTCTATTCTGTTCCATTGATCTATGTGTCTGTTTTTGTGCCAGGACCATACTGTCTTGATGTCAACAGCTTTGTTATAGAACTTGAAGTCTGTAATTGGAATGCCACCAACTTTGGCTTTCTTTTTCAACATTCCTCTGGCTATTTGTGGTCTTTTCTGGTTCCATATAAATTTTAGGATTATTTGTTCCATTTCTTTCAAAAAAGTGATGGTATTTTGATAGGGATTGCATTAAATGTATAGATTGCTTTAGTTAGCAAGACGTTTTCACAATAATTGTTCTTCCATTCCATGAGCATGGAACACTTTTCCATTTCTTTGTGTCTTCCTCAGTTTCATTCATACATAATTTATAGTTTTCTGAGTAGAGATTTTTTGCCTTTTTGGTTAGGTTTATTCCTAGGTATATTATGGTTTTGGGTGCAATTGTAAATGGGATCGACTCCTTAATTTCTCTTTTTTTCTATCTTGTTGTTGGTATATAGAAATGCAACTGATTTCTGGGCATTGATTTTATATCCTGACATTTTACTGAATTCCTGTATGAGTTCTAGCAGATTTGGAGTGGAGTCTTTGTCTATGATACATAAAGTATTATATCATCTGCAAAGAGTGACGGTTTGACTTCTTTGACAATTTGGATACCCTTAATTTCATTTTGTTGTCTGATTGCTGAGGCTAGGACTTCTAGTACTATGTTGAATAGCAGTGGTGATAATGGACATCCCTGCCATGTTCCTGACCTTAGCAGAAAAGCTCTGTTTTTTCTCTACTGATAATGGTACTCACTGTGAGTTTTTCATAGATGACTTTGATGATATTGAGGTATGTATCCTCTATCCTACACTTTGAGGATTTGGGTCAATAAAGGATTTGTACTTTGTCAAATGCTTTTTCAGTATCTATTGAGAGGATCATATGGTTCTTGTTCTTTCTTTTATTAGTGTATTGTATCACATTGATTGATTTGCAGATTTTGAACCAACCTTGCAGCCCAAGAATAAATCCCACTTGGTCGTGGTGAATAATCCTTTAAATGTACTGTTGGATCCTATTGGTTAGTATTCTGGTTAGAATTTTCACATCTGTGTTCATCAAGGATATTGGTCTGTAATTCTCTTTTTTTATGAGGTCTTTGTCTGGTTTTGGGATCAAGGTAATGCTGGCCTCATAAAATGAGTGTGGAAGTTTTCCTTCCATTTCTATTTTTTGGAACAGTTTCAGAACAATAGGTATTAATACTTCTTTAAATGTTTGGTAGAATTCCCCTGGGAAGCCATCTGGCCCTGGGCTCGTGTTTGTTGGGAGATTTTTGATGACTGCTTCAATCTCATTACTGGCTATGGGTCTGTTCAGGTTTTCTATTTCTTCCTGGTTCAGTTTTGGTAATTTGTATGTCTCTAGGAATGCATTCTTTTCCTCCAGATTTCCCAGTTTGCTGGTATATAGTTGCTTATAATATGATCTTATAATTCTTTGTATTTCTTTGGTGTTGGGTGTGATCTCTCCTCTTTCATTCATGATTTTATTTATTTGGTTCCTTTCTCTTTTCTTTTTGAGAAGTATGGCCAGGGCTTTATCAATCTTCGTAATCCTTTCAAAGAACCAGCTCCTAGTTTCCTTGATTTGTTCTACTGGTTTTTTGTTTGTTTGTTTGTTTGTTTGTTTCTATTTCATTGACTTCTGCTCTGATCTTTATGATTTCTCTTCTCCTGCTGGGTTTAGGCTTTGTTTCCTGTTCTTTCTCCAGCTCCTTTAGGTGTAGGGTTAGGCTGTATACTTGAGACCTTTCTTGTTTCTTGACAAAGGCTTGCATCACTATGTACTTTGCTGTCACGACTGCCTTTGCTGTGTCCCACAGATTTTGAACAGTTGTGTTTTCATTATCATTTGTTTCCATGAATGTTTTCAATTCTTCTTTACTTTCCTGGTTGACCCATTTATTCTTTAGTAGGATGCTCTTTAGCCTCCATGTATTTGTATTCTTTCCAAGTTTCCTCTTGTGACTGAGTTCTAGCTTCAGACTGTTGTCGTCTGAAAATATGCAGGGGTTGATCCCAATCTTTTCGTACCAGTTGAGTCCTGATTTGTGACCCAGGATGTGAGCTATTCTGGAGAATGTTCCATGTGCACTACAGAAGAATGTGTATTCTGTTGCTTTGGGATGAAATGTTCTGAATTTATCTGTGATGTCCATCTGGTCCAGTGTATAATTTAAGGCCTTTATTTCCTTGTTGATCTTTTGCTTGGATGATCTGTCCATTTCAGTGAGGTGGGGTGTTAAAGTCAGTCCCCTTCTATTATTGTATTATTGTCTATGTGTTTCTTTGGTTTTGTTATTAATTGGTTTTTATAGTTGGCTGCCCCATGTTAGGGACATGGGTTATAGATATTTAAAACTGTTAGATCTTCTTCTTGACAGACCCTTTGAGTATCATATAGTATCTTTCCTCATCTCTTATTATAGTCTTTGGCTTAAAATCTAATTTATCTAATATAAGGAGTGACACCCCAGCTTTCTTTTGATGTCCATTAGCATGGTAAATGGTTCTCCACCCCCTCACTCTAAATCTGGAGATGTCTTTGGGTCTAAAGTGAGTTTCTTGCAGACAGCATATTGATGCATTTTGTTTTTTTATCCATTCTGATACCATGTCTTTTGATTGGGGCATTTAGCCCATTTACATCCAGATAACTATTGAACATATGAATTTAGTGCCATTGTATTGCCTGTAATGTGACTGTTATTGTATATTGTCCCTGTTGCTTTCTGGTCTACTACTTTTAGGCTCTCTCTTTGCTTAGAGAACCCCTATCAATATTTCCTGAAGGGCTGGTTTGGTGTTTGCAAATTCTTTTGATTTTTGTTTGTCCTGGAAGCTTTTTATCTCTCCTGTTTTCTTTCTTTCTTTCTTTTTGTTTGTTTGTTTTTTAAGGTTTTCTTTATTTGAGAGAGATAACAAGAGAGAGCATGAAAGGGAAGAAGGTGAGAGGGAGAGGCAGACTCCCCATGGAGTTGAGAGCCCGATGAGGGACTCAATTCTGGGACTCCAGGATCATGACCTCAGTTGAGGGTAGTCACTTAATCAACTGACCCACCCACACGCTCTCTCCTTCTATTTTCAATGATAATCTAGCTGGATATGGTATTCTTGACTGCATGTTTTTCTCATTTAGTGCTCTGAATATATCATGCCACTTTTTTCTGGCCTGCCAGCTCTCTGTGGATAAGTCTGATGCCAGCCTAATATTGTTACCATTGTATGTTACAGACTTCTTATTCTGAGCTTTCAGGATTTTCTCTTTGTCACTAAGACTTGTGAGTTTTACTAGTAGATGACAGGGTGTGGAGAACATTAAAAAGAAAAGGAAATTTTAATATGATCTCTCAATTATAAAAGAGGGAATGGGGAAATAACTTGGGATGGCCTCCCTCCCCAGCCCTGAAATACATATCCTAGTCCACTGGATTGGGATAATGTTGTAAATGTTAGGGCTAGAAGATCTTAAATGATAGCACGATCCTGTCTCTGCCTGCATTGTTTGGTGAGTCAATATGGCTATTCCGGATTCTGCCTCCTGGGCTGGGAAATTTGCATGCTGTTTCCCAGTGTCTTCACGCATCAGGATAGTTGGCCCCTTATTTCTACAGAAGTACTGTCCAACAGATAGGAATGTTGGAATGGTTTCTTGGGCACTAACCAAAGTGTTAGCCACTTGCCAGATGGACACTTGAAATGAGACTGGTGTGACTGAGAAGCAAAATCTTTACTATTTTACACTTTAATAAATTTAAATGTAATAGCTGCAGTGTTTAGCAGCTGCCATATTCTACTACAGCTCCAGAGCGTGCTTTCTGGATTCATCAGCCCAGTTCCTTTGATGAGCATGGAAAAGTCTGGGGATTGCCTTGGGCTAGTGGAGATGAATTTTATGCATATTTTGGCATGATTGGGATTTTCTGGCAACCCAACCCTCTCAAACCTAACTTAAATATGAGCTGCTTTCATTGTGTGAGTTTTAGCTGGCAGATGACAAATTATAAAATATTGCTTAGCTATACCTTTTATCGTGATTCTCTTTATTTCACTCACTCTTTGAAATAGTAACAGGCTCTGGGAACTTGCTGTGTTTCTATGGGCTTGGCTTAAGAGACTTTCTCTTTGCCTCAGCCTCTGCTTCTGCCTTGATGGGGATACTGACACAGAACTAATCTGCTCTCTACCCCTAGGCTGTGGCCAATTCTATCAGTGCAGTTTTCAGTGAAGCCTTATTACCTCTGCCCGGCAGCAGATGCTTGGTAGATGTCTGCTGAAATCAACTTTGCCAATTCCTCTGGCTCTCTTGGTATCTACATTTCTGAGCAGCACATCCATTTCGAATGTAGAAGAGAATATGCCTCATGCAATTAAACAGTCACATGATTCTCTGACATTAGTTGGTCTGGGATCATGGGCTATAGTTTGAAAAGTGAACAAAAAGGTTCTCCTGCTCTTCTCTGTCTGCATTTATAGTGCTAACTTGTCTCCCCCATCATGAAGGACACGAAGAAGGGGCTAACAAACTCCAACATCTGACCGTGTTTTTTTTTTTTTTAACCAAATCCTCCAATGCTTCAGCCATAATTCACCCATTATCTGAGTCCTTGAAGTGATAGGTAATAGTCTTAAGAATGACTTTATTATTGCATACCATAGATTCCTCAGGATGGATATATCACTTGCAATATGTCTTTTTTGCAGGTAGCTATTTTTAATACTAGCCAAGACTTTTTGATGTTCAAATGAAGAAGAGACAATTTCTGTAGTTGGTCACTTCATCTTTTTGGAAACATTTCTTTTCATTTGACTCCTGGGACACCAAGTTTATCTGGTATTTCTCTTATCCCACTGTCTACTTATTTTAAGTCTCTTTCGCCATTTCGAACTCTGCTTTGTCTTCAAGAATTTAGAGTATGGAGGACTCACTTTTCTTCTTGTTTTTTATTCTCTTCCCTAGGTGATCTCATTTATTCCCCTGGTTTAAATGAATGAGCAAAAACATATCTACATACTGATGACTTCAAAATGTATATTTTCTGTATCCAGCTATTTTATATCCCCTCATGGATATCCAAAAGGCATACCAGATCAACATACCCAAAACCAAATGTCCTCACATGCTTTTCTCTAATCTTCCCTGTTTCACTAAATAGTATCACCATATACTCAATTGTTCATACCAAAAATCTAGGAAGGATGTAATGCCATTTGTCCCTTCATGCCCACATCTAATCCATCAGGACATTGTTAGATCATTTCTCTAATCTGACAAATTTTTACCCATTTCCCAAGTAGCATACTAAATTAAGCTTTTTCATCTTTTACCTGGCTAATATACTAGCCACCTAACCATCCTTTTGCTTGTATTTCCAACCCTCTAAACAGTCTTGTCCCAAAATCATGCTGATATTTTAAAACTTTAAATAAGATCCTGTTATTCCCTTGCTTAAAACACTGTAATGGTTTTATGTGATACATAAATGAACTTCAGATATCTTACTGTCATGTCTAAGATCTGAGTGATCTGGCTCCTGACCACCTCTCTGACTTCACCTTCTATCCTCTGTCAAACTTCCCATTGCTCATGCCTCTCCAGCCCCATAGTCCTTACTTTTTCTCTGACTTGCCCAAGTTATTCCTTCTTAGGAACGATTTCCTTTTTGATTGCTCTTTCTTTCTTTAGAATAGTCACCACTCCCTCCCCACAAATATTTCAGGACTTGCTTAGTTCATCTAGGTCTTTATTTAAATGTTATATTCCCAGATGTTTCACCTGAGTACTAACTTCCTTTTTTTGCCCTTTCCTTAGGATTTTCCAATCTGGATTCCATGCATTGTGATAGTTTCCAAATATTGAGCTCCTTACCTCTTGGGATGGGTAGGCAATGCTTTTATCTTCCTGTCCCCAAGCTACCACAAGTTCCCTCTGACCAGAAACAGCCCTAAACCACTTAACCCAATGTGCTGCTTAAATACTAAGTGTTACTATTTATTATTTGTCATTACATGAGTGAATTTGTGAAGCCTACTGTTTTAGCCTGCCCTGTTTCTTTCTTATTGCATTCATTAGTATAAATGACTCAGCCAAATGGAATTGTATCAATCAGCCACATGAAATCATGTTATGTATTTATGTGTTTACTTTCTATTGTCTGCCTTCTCCAGTACTATTTGTACTCTAAAATAGCAGGGATCTTGTTCTGCTTTGTAGATCTCTCTAGCTCAAATGAGAAATTTCTTTTTGTTTTTACTTGGCATTATTGAAATATAATTTATATACTGTAAAATTCACCTTCTTTGGTGTATAGTCCTATGAGTTTTGATAAATGTGTAGAATTGTGTAACAAACACCACACACACAAAAAAAAAAACCTAAAGAAGAGGCCACATCTTCTCTTCACATCAAGATTCTGGCAACAACTAATCTCTTCCTCAATTCTGCCTTTTTCAAAATGTCATATAAATGGAATGACATCAGATATGTGACTTGCAAATATTTTCTTCCCATTCGGTGACCTGTCTTTTCATTCTTTTAATCACTTTTGAAGAGACCATTTCAATTTTGTTGAAGTTCAATTGCTAATTTATTTATTTTGTGAATTATGCTTTTGGTTTCATATCTAAGGAATCTAGCCCAAGGTCATAAAGATTTTCTTCTAGAAGTCTTATAGGCTTAATTTACCCAAGTTATTCATTTCATTTTGAGTGAACTTCGGCAAATTGTATCTTTTAAGGGATTTGCCCATTTTATCTATATTGTTGGACTTCTTTGACATGAAAATGTTCATAACGTTCCCGAACTTTTCTTGTAATATATGTAGTATCTATAATGGTGTTTCCTCTTTCTATTTGTCTGGTTTTTGTTTTTGTTTTCATTTTTCCTTAATCACACAGATTCGAAGGTTTTTTTGTTTTCGATTTATTTTTAAGTTTTATTGATTTTTTTAAAGGTATAGATTTTGATTTAATTAATTTTCTCTGTTTTCTGCAAATCTGAGTTTCGTCCCATGCATCAGGTGTCTTACTTTTACTGGCTACCTTTAACTGGGTTCTGTTTGTGGAATTTTGGGGGATTGAGTCAGTCTAGTCAGGGGTTGAGCTGGATTTGGGTTTTATTGTTGCTATTGGTTATATCCAGTGTACATGTCAGATTCCTCTATCCTTAGCCGGTGAGTAAGGTGTTGGAATGGTTGGCCAGAAGACTTTTCTTAATGTTTTTGCTCCACCATCAGCTTTCAGCCTTCCCTGTGTTTCTATGCCTCTGAGATATCTCTCTCTGCTTTCTTTTCCCCGATAGCATTACAGTTCTGTTACTAGTTTTCTGATAGCCAGTTACTTGGTAACTAGTATCAGAGCTGTGTAGGGCACAGAGGGCCCTCTCTCACAGAGGGCAGTGGTGGAGGTGTGTTATAGTTGCACTGGCCAAGCCTTACCTTAGATGGCCCATACATCCCTGTTTCTCAGTGATCCTTCCCCTTCACCTACTGGTAAGAGACTTTTTATTTTTTTAAGTTTTAATTTAAATTAAATTTTAAGTGTTTATTGAAATTCCTACAGTATAATATTAGTTTCAGGTGTACAACAGAGTGATTCAACACTTTGTACATCACATGCAGCCCTTAATCCCCCTCACCTATTTCACCCATTCCCCCCACGCTCTGCCCCTTTGGTAACCATCAGTTTCTTCTCTGTAGTTAAGAGTCTTGTTTCTTTGGCTGCCTGGGTGGCTCAGTTGGTTAAGTGTCTGACTTTGGCTCAGGTCATGACCTTAGGGTCTTGGTATCAAGCCCCAAGTTGGTCTCCAGAGTATGCTTCTCCCTTTCCTTCTGTGCTTGCTGTCTCCCTCTGTGCTCTCTCTGTTGGTCTCACACTCTCTCTCAAGTAAATAAATCAAATCTTTAAAAAAAAAAAAAAAAAAGGAGAGTCTGTTTCTTAGTTTGCCTCTTTCTCCCTTTCTTCCTTTTGCTTATTTGTTTTGTTTCTTGAATTCCAGATATGAATGAAATTATATGGTATTTGTCTTTCTCCGTATGACTTGTTTCACATAGCATAATACTGGCTCCATGGACTATTACTCAACCATAAAAAAGAATCAAATCTTGCCATTTGCAGTGATGTGAATGGAGGTAAGAGACTCCTAATGGTCTGTAATTAGGGATTACAGGAATAATTATGTGTTCTTCCTCAAAAGGGAAACGTGATTTCTTCCTCTCTCCATTTCTACCTCTCCCTCTTCTCTCCCCTCTTTTTTTTTTCTCTCTTTTCTTGACTTTTCCATAGCTGCAATGGCTTGTGCCTTCAATATGGCAGAGTTTGATATCTTTCCCCCATTCACTCAAGGTTTTTTGTTTGTTTTTCCTTAGAGGAGAAAAGTTCATTTGGGGTTTTCATGCCTTTTCTGCCATGTTTGTCTCTCACATACTCCAGACTTGAACTATAAAATGTGTATTTCTCTGGTTTTCTCCTGTCTCTGATCTTTTTCATGACTATGATATGAAAATCCATGGAGAAGAATCTGCTAGTAGGTGAGGACTCCCCTTGTGTCTGAATCTCCCAGGCATTATATTACCATGCCAGTCTCTACTAGACTTCTATAGCAATTCCTTTATAATTTTAACTGAATTGTTCTTACCAGCTGTATGCCAGCATCATCGTCCTCCCATGCTCTTCCAGAGGTGAGCCAGTGGTTCTGTCCTTGTCTCCTTGGAGGTGCTTTTATTTCCATAAGTTGCAGCCAAGTTTTTTGTCCTACAAACTTAACTCTTGCATGGATTCAAGAAAAGTTACTATTTTATAGATTATCTTGACTTTTTAATTTGTTGACAGCGAACAACTTTTCAGCTTTCTACATTCTGGTTAGAATCCTTCAATCAGGATTTTTGTTTAACGAATGAAGTAAGTGTCATTTAGTTCTTGTCCCCCCCTTTTTTTTTTTCCTGGTCAAATGCCAATAGTCAGACCCCTTCCTCCTATTTGAGATACTGTTATGGTTATATCATACCAGTTTCTCAGGATTTGGGGTTGGGGGGAAGAACACTTTAAAAAATCTGTAGGGAGAGGGGCACCTGGGTGGCTCAGTTGTTAAGGGTCTCCCTTTGGCTCAGGTCATGATCCGAGGGTCCTAGGATTGAGCCTCACATCAGGCTCCCTGCTCAGCGGGAAGCCTGCTTCTCCCTCTCCACTCCCCCTGCTTGTGTTCCCTCTCTGGCTCTCTCTCTCTCTCTCTTCTAACAGATAAATAAATAAATAAATAAATAATCTTTTAAAAAAATCTGTAGGCAGGGATTTCTATATCCTTACTGATGGAGATTATTATTAGATCACCCCCTCTATTAGTTTTCTGTTGCTTCTGTAAAAAAAAAAAAAAAAAAGCCACACTTAGTAATTTAAAACAACACAAATGTACTTTTTACATTTCAGAAATCTCAAATGGCTTAACAAGTCTGCATTTCTTCTGGAGGCTCTAGAAGAGAGTCTGTTCTCTTGACTTTTTCAACTTCTAGCACCAGCCCACATTCCTTGGGTCATGGTCCTGTATCATTCTGACTGCTTCTTCTGTTGTCACATCTCTGTCTATCTGACTCTGGCCTTCTTTCACCTCTCATAAAGACCCCATGATTACATTGAGCCTGCCAGATATCTCAGGATAATCTCCTGGTTTCATGATCCTTAATTTATCCACATCTGCTAATTCTCTTTTGCCACATAAGATAACATATTCAAAGTTTCCAGGGATTAGGACACAGATATCTTTGGGGAGCCATTATTTAACCTACTATGCCTTTTGGTAGAAATAGCTATAAAATTTTTGTGAAGTATATGATGCCTCTCTACATAGGTCTTAGGCCAGGAGGTAATACAGGGCTGAGACCTCTGAGAAGGAATATATATGGCCAACCCTATTATTGCCCTAGGTTTCTGCCTAGATGTACTTTCTGGCCAGTGGCATGGGGAAAGAGAATCCAAGCAAAGCTGAAATGAGAAAAAAAGAGAATGGAATTTAAGGAGGTTGAGGTCTGGCTCTTCCTTATGTTACTTGTCCATCTTCTTTCTTTATCTGTTAAGATCCCTTTGTGTAATTATATGTGTTTCCATCTCAGTGCATGTCCAGTTCCTTAACATTCTTTCTTATTACAGGCTTTATATTAAACCAAAATATATATTTTGCATTTACAGTATACGATTATGCATTTACAGTATAAGATTATGTTGTATGTTCTAAATGTTCAAAGTGAGCACATGAGCACTTTTTATTTCTGTAAGTTTAAAAATCAGCCTTAATGAATCTACTTTTTAACCTTGTGGTAGCCCGCAATTGATATTCTTCTCCTTAGGTCCATGGTCCTTGATAGGAGGGAAAAAAATTGAAATCTACCTGATTAAAAAAAGTTTCAAATATACACATGAGACCAATCTGGTTTCAACAAGTGGTTAATTTTTGCCAGATTTAATAAAATCAATTTCATCAGGTCAGGCTGTTTAATGTGCTGTATGCAGAATCACATATAAATACAGACTAGGATTAATATCAAATGTAAATTTAAGAATATAAAACCCATTAACTAAATTTATTCTGCCAGCAATTAAAATATAAAAACAGTTCTTTCAGAATTTCCCGATTACTTAAATTATACTGCTTCTTTGTAACGTGCCTGTAATGATTTTGACTTTTGGAGCACTATTTCTGGGTTCCCATAAAAAGGAGTGACTTTGAATTATCCTTCCCTTAGCAAATTTTCCTACCTAAGCAAAAATTGCCAGTTAGAAATCATTCAGAGATCCAATGGCTGTCATTTGCTTTTCGCCAGTGGAGGGCTCATTAACATAGTCAATTTCCTGTGGGTCTTCCTCTCCCCACCCCCATCCCCATAAAAATAGTTACTATTTCCTTAACACCTACAGTCATGGTTGGCCTACAGCCTCTGGAACCAGACTCCCTGGGTTTTAATCCTCACTTCAAACCTATCTTTGTGATCTTGGGCAAGTGATTTAAACTCATTCTGTCTCAATTTCCTTACAAAGTATATGTGTTTGTGAGGTGGCTGTGAGGGTCACATGAACAATGACCAAAACTTCTAAAGCATTTGGAATCTATCTCCTGTGTAACGAGCAGTCCATCCATGTAGGATATCACTACTGGCACCTGTACAGCTACTCCCCTGACCACCACAACTCTTCCTGGCATTGTCAGTTCTAATCCCCACTATACTCCGGCCAAGTATTGTTTATCTCTACTTGAAGAGGAGGCAACTAAGGATGACAGATATTCAATAACTGCATTGAACTGCAGATATAAATTGTTGAGTTGTGATTTGAATACATTTCTATCCACTTTTTTCTACAAAGACTTTTGTCTTCTCAATGTTAATGAAAGGATAGGTGTCATACTTGACTGATTAAATATCTCCTGCATTCCCAGAAAGTTGAAAGAAAGATTGGAATGGGGTCTTCTAGGGTTCTAAGTTCAAACGGGGTGGTTTCTAACCCAGGAAAACCACCTGATGGCAGGTTCTTCTCTAAGCTTGGACACTCTTGGCAGAGCTTTGCAACCGCAGGTGGGGAAAGTGCACAGCAGCTGTTTTGACAGCTTGGTGAGTGAATTTGGTGCCATATGCCAAGACTTGGGGTACAAGCACAGCCTCTTTGGTTGCCTGTATTCATATCCATCTGTTGTAAGTGGCATTTTGCCGAATCATAATGAAGGAACCAACTAAAGAGGATTTTCTGAAAAAGAAGCTTTTCTTTTTCTTTCTCTTTCTTTCCTCTCTTTTTTTCTTTCACTCAGAATGTGACCATCTGCTTGGGGTCCAGTGATACTCTGGCTTTATACAGACTATATACAAAGTCACACTGAATTCTTATTCACAGAAATGCCTGATTGATTGAATAATTCTGGAACATACGTAGCGTCAGTTAATTTTCAGAGCTTTCAAAATATTTGCCTAAAAAGTAGAAATGCAAGGGATTAACCTATTTGAAGTCTGGTATATAGTAAGCTATTTGCATATATTATCTTATTTAATCTCCATAATGATTTTGCGTCAAGAATGGATATCTTCCTTTATAATTAGGGAATCCCAGGCTCAGAGAGGTTTGTTAACTGGGCCAATGTTATCACCCAGCTAGCATATAGTAAAATTGGTATTGGAATGTAGGTTTTTAAGGTTCTTAGGAGTGTACTGATTCCCGTAGCCTTGACGTCTTTCCCCAGCTAAGATCCATGATAAACCATTATATATATATATATGTAAAGACTTGTTTCTTTTGTTTTTCTTGTAGCTTTCCACACCAGCTCAATTTCCCATATGATTTGCTAATATTTATAGCTATTTTGGAAGATAAGGTTACCGAATAAATGTTGCTCTTGGCTATAACAGTTTTGATCAAAATAAATAGGAGTAAATGCCCTAGCTGCTAGATAGGCATCCTCTGAAGTTTATGGATTGTTTTTCAGTGTTGAACACTGTGTTTTGTTCTTGTTGTTTGTTTGTGTTAAGCTTATTTATTTAAGCAAACTCTGTAGCCAACATGGGGCTTGAACTTACAACCCTGAGATCAAGAGCCACATCCTCTGCTAACTGAGCTAACCAGGTACCCTGAGACTGTTTTTACATAAGCAAGTTGGGAAATATAATGGAAGGGTGTGTGTGTGTGTGTGTGTGTGTGTGTGAGAGAGAGAGAGAGAGCGTGCACACGTATAAGGTAGGTAATCTCAAGTGAGAATCAAAAGTGAAATAAATCCATATGATATGATATCCTGATTGGGTCCGTAAGCTTGCACAATGGCAAAGAACTTGCCTGAATGGGCCTGAGACATACTTTGTCCGTCTTGAATAATTCAGAAGTCTCTGGAAAGAGGTAAGGCAGACGATGCTAAAACTATAGCAGTGTCACAATCCAATATGTCCATTACAAGTGGATATTTAAATTTAAATTAAGTGAAATTAAACACAATTTAAAACTCATTTCCTCAGCTGCCCCAGCCATATTTCAAGGGCTTAATAGCCATATATTGGAGAATTCACATGTAGACTACTTCCCACATTGCAGAAAGTTCTATTGGATAATGTTGCTGTAGATAGTCAGGTTATTTAGACTTTATGCAGTAAGAACATCAGCTTCTTGGTTGTTGAGGGAGGTAACACTGAAGCAGTGCATTTGTCTCAGTACAAAAGTGGAGATATCACTTAAAAATCATTCTCTCTTAGCAGTTTTCAAGGGAAATGCTGTTTCATCCTTTCTCTTCCAAGTTAAAAAAAAAAAAAAGACTAAAGGGATATTAAAAATTGCTTTTCTCTTCCCCATTAACTTGATACAGTTCTTCTTGACTTACGATGGGGTTGCGTCCAAACAGACCCATCATAAACTGAAAATATCGCAACTCAAAAATGCATTGAATACACATAACCCACTGAACATCGTAACTTAGCCCAGCTTACCTCAACATGCTCAGAACACTTCCATGAGCCTATGGTTGGGTGAGATCATCTAACACAAAACTTATTTTATAGAGTGTTCAATAGCTCGAGTAACAAATTGAATAGTGTACTGAAAGTGAAAAACAGAATGGCTGTGTGGGTAGTTATAAGTGGATCAGTTGTTTGTCCTGGTGTTTCCATGGCTAACGGAGACCTGCAGCTTGGCTGCCCCTGCTCCGCATCATAAGAGAATAATGGGCTGCATAGAGCTAGCCCTGTAAAAGGCCAAAATTAAAATTTTGAAGTATGTTTTCTACTGAATGCATACGTCTTTCCAACACTGTGAAGTTGAAAATCCTAAATAGAACCATTATAAGTCAGGGAGCATCTATAAAATAACAATGAGTAAAATATAGGAAAACATAGATGAATCTGTTTCCTAAAGATGTATGTGTGTGTGTGTGTATTTTTTAAATCATGTCCTTTAAGTGAGACCAACAAACCGATGGAATCCCATGGCATCTTAGTTTGGGCTGCTCTAACAAATTATAATCAACGGGATGGCTTAAAGAGTAGTCATTTATTTCTCCCAGTTCTAAAGGCTGGGAAGTCTTAAGATCAGGATACTGTGGCCAGCAAATCCAGAGTCTGGCAAGCAGCTGCATCCTGTTTGCAGATGGCTATTTTCTCCTTGTATCTTCACAGGGTGAAGAACAGAAAGAGAGAAGAAACTCTGTTGTGTCTCTTCATATAAGGGTAAAAATACCGTAATGAGAGCTTTACCCTCATGATCTAATTACCTCCCCAAGGACCCATTTCTAAAATCTATCACAGTGAGAATTAGGGTTCTAAAATAAGAATTTTGAGGAGAAGGGTACAGACACTAAGTCCATGGCAAATGGGTTACTGCATTAAAGACCTTTGGAAATGTCTGGCACACTGGAGAATTGTTTCAGATGACTTTCCATTTGCCCTCTCTGTACCCCCCTCGCCCCTGAGCTTTCCTAATTTCTGGATCCCAATCATCGGTTTCTATAATCTGCCCAGGTCCTTTGCACTGGCAGGGGAATCTATGTTTTACAAGTTGAATTCTTGTATGATTTTAATGATTTTAATGATTCTTGATGATTTTAATGCTACTTGGCCCTCAACTGACACTTCCTAATAAAGAGGAGATGTACTCGCTCAAGCCCCCTGGACCCCCTGTGTGATGTGCTTCAGCCTTATCCACTTTTCTTTTTTTAAGATTTTATTTATTTATTTGACAGAGAGAGAGATCACAAGAAGGCAGAGAGGCGGGCAGAGAAAGGAAGGAAGCAGGCTCCCCCCTGAGCAGAGAGCCCAATGCAGGAATGGATCCCAGGACCCTGAGATCATGACCTGAGCCAAAGGCAGAGGCTTAACCCACTGAGCCACCCAGGTGCCCTTTGTCCACCTTTTGTAAAGACCCCACTTGGCATGGAAGATGAATGGGACACATAATTCAATCTCTGATACTATGTGGCAGGGGCCATGGAATGTCAGCAATGGAAACAAACTTAGAGAATTATGGATTTGACCTATAATAGTTGATGAATCTGACTGCACTGATTCTGAGTGAAAAGACATGATGTCAGCAGAGTCATCAAATGGAGCTAAATATTTCTTTGTAATCCCTTGCCTGTGGTTTACCAAAGATAGCTCTTTTTTCTTTCACCTGTCTAGCGATGCCACTTTTAAGTGAGACAATTACCCACCAAGCCTCTTTAGACATTAAGTGAAGGAAGGAGATGCTAAAGACATTTCATTTGACTAGGAATGATGCATTCGCGTCTCGGCTGCATAACACCAAGCAGGAAAGGGCGTTCATTCCGATGTGCAGTCAATTTTAAGGTTGATATTTCCAAGGATGATTTCCCCCAACTTTATTTCAGAGACAGGTTGAGCACTTGAAATATAAATTTTCTGGAGAGCACTGAATCTGATAAAGAAGCTAGAATTCAAAATAGACTTGGTCCAGGAATGAGAGCAATGAGGGCTTCAAATTGAAATGACTTCGTTATCTATTACCATTGGGTAAAGTTTCCCATATCTGAATAAGCATCATGGAAGCTCAAGGAAGGTGTGGGGTCCTGCTCGACTGTTGAAGCCCACTATTCAGTAGACCTTTTGAGTCTCTCTCATGCGCTCCACACTTTTCTTGGGGAACGTGCACTCACAAAGCTTTTGGTGTGTTCTGAAAGCCCCGAAAGACTTTGAGTCCTTTCAGTAACTAAAAACAACAAAGCAGTGGTTGAGACATTATAAATGAAAAATGAATTTTTTCTAAAAGTATTGTCTTCTGGGGAATAGGCAATAAAAGTACCAAGGGGAGATTAGTCTTCCTGATAAATCTCCTGATGGTATTAACTTATGTGACTATCATTTGTTTTGACATAGGAAAATACCATTGTGGAACACAGTCAATAGGGTAACAGAGACTTACAAACAATTAAATAATTGGATGCCTTTGTTACCAGAAAGAACTGCACGGATGAGACGTGATCTATGATGGCTCTGAATACAAACCCTTCTTAAACATATATTCAGTATGTAGTCAGTGTCCATCACCCTAAGGAGAATCTGGGACAGGGAGTTGCTTGATATTTTGTACATCTTGCAGACTTTATACTTCTTTGAATTAAAGCTCGGTATGGCCTTGAGCCTACTCTAACTTCAGCAGGAATGACTAGCAACCAATGAAACAATATCTGTTTATGAAAGCAATGTTCGAGAGCTACGTGAATAACTCACAGGCTCGGCAGCTCTAGAGGAGCAATCAGTTGCAAGGGTGATTTACTATTTCTGCAAAATGCTCTAACCGCATTAATCTTTGCTTGGAACTGAGTCACTGCAGAAAGTGACACAAGATATAAGTAGCTTCAGTCAGACACTGGAATAGAGTACTGTCAGACAACTTCCAGGGGCTATGATGACTCATCCTGCTACTTATTTCGAGCAGCCCCACAAATACAACAGGAAGGTAAGAAGCAATTCAGTGCCGTGGTGGCAGGTCTTGGACTCATTTAGAGTTTTTGTTCTGTTTTGCTTGTGCCTATACAACTGTCATCCCTAAAATAGGAAAGGTCAAGGGAGAGATGGAGATATGAGTGACTAGTGTCGTTTAAGCACTCCGCTGGGGCTACTGCATTGCACAGCTTCAAAGGGGAACAGCCCTATGGGCTTGGGCAACATGGAGTTTTAGAACAGCATGTCCCTACTTTCGCATCAACATGATGGGACTGGAGGAGGTAATGCTGAGTGAAATAAGTCAAGAAGAGGAAGTCAGTCATATGGTTTCACTTATTTGTAGAACATAAGGAATAGCATGGACGACATTAGGAGATGGAAGGGAAAAATGAACAGGGATTAGAGGGGGAGATGAACCATGAGAGACTCTGGACTCTGAGAAACAAACTGAGGGTTTTAGGTGAGGTGGGGGAATGGGTGAGCCTGGTGGTGGGTATTAAGGAGGGCACATATTACATGGAGCACTGGGTGTTATAAGCAAACAATGAGTCATGGAACACTACATCAAAAACTAATGATGTACTGTATGGTGACTAATATAATAAATAATAATAACAACAACAGGGTGGCCCTGTGTATGTGACATTCTGACACATGTCCTTGAACTACCTTTTTACCTCATCCTGCAGATCCCTTTGTATTTCCCTAACCTGTTCTATCTCTCCATCTCCTCTTCCACTGATGTCTTTCTGTCTCTGATATGGGCCTGTGCACACGCATAGGAGGTGGTGAAGGGATACTTAACTCTCTCCTCACATTTTCCCTCTCATGGGGAAAAATAGAGGAGACATAACTTCTGTCTCTTACTCACTCCTCTCTGTCTTGCAGAGGGTGAGGGGGTATCATTCAAGTGGTTGGAATGGATTCCATAACCTGAATTAAGGGATAGATTGCTAGGGGGAAGGATTTCTCTTAAGCCAGAGATAACAAGATAGAGATGCATGGGATTCTCAGTCTCTCCATTATCCCTAGGAGACGCATGCCAGTTTAGGCATCTGCAGAACCCAGAATGGGAACTGCTCCAGTGGAGGGCCCCCCCACCAATCCCAGCCTGACCTGTGGGTGCCACTTTTTATAATAGAAGCATGAGAAAATTACCTTGTCTATGGGAAGCCCAGGTTACTTGGCACTGCACAGTCTGGATTTGTAGAGCTTCTTATTTACAATATTTTCTGGGAAAGCCAGTTACTCTGCACCTGAAAGTTGGGGTCTGTGGGATGATGCAGTCCCACAGACCATAAAAACAAAGTGGTTCCAGTCCCAAGGGAATTGAGACTTGAAGGTTTCCCCTTTTGCTAGAAGGAAAGTGAGCCCTCAGATTCTAACTAGCTTGTTATCTAAGCAACGTAGGTTCATGTTTGGACAAATTCTGCTCTTTGAATAACATTCCCTAGGGGAAGAGGGAATGGTTATCTAATTGGTGAATTTGGAAAATAGAGGCAGGGATGTGTAGCTTAATATGTTTTTTTTTTTTTTTTTTTTTTTTTTTGTCTTCTTAAAGGCTTCTTCTTTCCTTGGTAATAAGGATTCTTTCCTCATACATGGACTTTATTTGTCCATTGAAACTGTGTTCTCTGGAAGTTTGTTAGTTACCTATTCCTGCCTAACAGACTACCTCAAAACTTGGTGGCTCTCACATTTATTATCACATAGTTCATGGATCAGCAATCTGGGTTTGGCTTATCCTCCACTTTATAGTCTCTTATGAGTTAAAATTAAGGTATTGGCCAGAGCTACAGTCTTCTCAACACTAATAGGGAAAGGAAAAGGATTCACTTAACTTCCTAGTTTACGCATTGTTAGCCACTAGCCAGAAACCACTCTTGGGTCCTTTCTTTTTCTTTCTTTCTCTTTCTCTGCCCCCCCCTTTAAAAAATGTTCTTCATTTAAGAGAGAGCAAGAGAAAGCACACACAAGCAGGGGGGAAGGGCAGATGGGGAGGGAGAGAAAGAATGTCCAGCAGACGCTGTGCTGACCACAGAGCCCTATGCCTGGTTTGATCTCATGATCCTGAGATCATGACCCAAGCGGAAATCAAGAGTCTGACACTCAACAGATTAAGCTCCCAAGGTACCCCCACTCTCAGGTTCTTCTTATGTGCTCTTCTCCGTAAGACAGCTCTCAACAAGGCTGTTTGTTTCACTAAAACAAGGAAGCTGAGAAGAGCCAGGAGGAGAAGGAAAGAATCAACACAAGATGGAAGTCAGAGCTTCTTTATAAATCAGCCTCAGAAGTGACATCCTATACTTGCATTCTCTTTATTAGAGGCAAGTCTGTAGGTGAGCCCGCACTCAAGAAGAAGGGATTACACAGAGGTATGGATATCAGGAGTAAACCAGATGCATAGAGGCATACTGGCATCACTGGGAGCCGTCCCAGAACTTTCCTACCATACGAGAGTCTCGGAAAATACTTCATGGCCTCACCTCTACATCACTTCAGCCTGGTAGAGCCTTTAGCAGTAGTAAAGCTGGTATTTTTATCTCCATCAGTCTATCTCCAAGTCTGTCTCTGAATTTGAATTCAGAGTGAGTGACAGCATCCTTGTTCATACTTTTTTCTCTTCCTAGATTTGTTTCTTCCTCATCCACATTGATAAAACTCACCGGCTTTTCAAGATTCAGATTTAATATCTTTGTCTTTAAGAATTTTTTATGATGGGGCACCTGGGTGGTTCAGTGGGTTAAAGCCTCGGCCTTCAGCTCAGGTCGTGGTCTCAGGGTCCTGGGATCGAGCCCCGCATTGGGCTCTCTGTGCAGCAGGGAGCTTGCTTCCTCCTCTCTCTCTGCCTACTTGTGATGTCTCTCTCTGTCAAATAAATAAATAAAATCTTAAAAAAAAAAAAGATTTTTTTATGAAGCCCCAAGGAGCCAATACAAACACACATCAGTTTCTGGAGGTATTATCTAAGTGTGAAAGAAAAGACGGCTGGAGTTATTTTCCTTGAACTCAGTAGAGAAGCACTTAGAGACAGGGGATGGTATCCTTTCAGTCAATGCCACTCCTAACGCAGCCTCTGAAGGTGAAACCCAAGGCACTCTCTTTTTTACATCTATTTTTTTTTTTTAAGCTTGTCTTTTTTTTTTTTTTCAGCTTTATTGAGATATAATGGCATGTAACCTTGTACCAGTTTAAGGTGTACATGATGATTTGATGCATACACAGATAGTGAAATGATTATCACAGTAAAGTTAATAGATCCATTGCCATACATTTTGACTCTGGGTGTGTGCTGAGAACTTTTAAGATCTTACTTTCAAAGCAATAGTCAAGTGTACAATATAGTATTGTTAACTATAGTTACCATGCTCTACAGTGACTTCCCAGACCTTATTTATCTTGTAAACTGAAGTTTATGCCCTTTGACCAACATCTCCCATTTCCTCTACTCTCCCCCAAGTCACTAGCAGTCACCATTCTACTTTCTGTTCATAGGACCTCAGGTTTTTGTTTGTTTGTTTTTTGGATTTTTGGTGTTTTGTTTTGTTTTTGTTTTTTAGATTCCACATATAAATGAGATCATATAGTTTTGTCTTTCTCATCTGACTTATTTCACAACCAAATTACAGGTTCCTCCAGTGGTATAACCTTGTTCCTTTAAGATGAAGTGACTGTTTACAATGGCCCTCTTCCTTACCTCCACATGATGGGGTCTTAGGGTGCTCCAGCTTTTGTGGGGTGAGCAGTGATACTCGTTACCCCTACTGCATCCATTCTGTAGATGGATGGAGATGAGGATAGGCTCTAATTAGTGTCTGGTATTGCTTTTTAGGTAACGTATATTTTATACCCATACTAAGGGAATAATATCTTGTTTATTACATGAAACCTACTCAGCTCTTAAGAGTCAGCGGCTTATTATTGAGGTGTCCTTGATTTCTTATCTGCTCAGATTGGACCCTTTTGGAATAATAAAGCACCTCATTAGCTTTTTAATATCTGTTCTTGCTATTTCCATGAATGTGTGTCAGTCCTGATTCAGCATTTCACTTCAACAGTCCTATTCGGATGGATGAAATGTGTGTGTGTATGTGTGTATGAAAAGGATTGCCAATTTTTCCTACCATATTAGCAAGCAAACAAAAATTAAACTGTATTCAATGAAGTAAAATAAGGAGAGAACATGAAAGAGAATAGAAGGAAGAGTTTCACAAAGGGGAATAACATACTGCAGGCAATAAAATGGAAATAAACTTGAGTGATCAAATGCTTGTCTGACAGTGAGACTATAAGGTAATACTTATATCAATTACACTAATAAATTTAGGCTCCTAGATTAAATGGTCAATTTAAGGAAACCATAATTGAACAAAATTTCTTAAGGCATTTGATTAAAACTATAATCAGGAGACAAAATTGAAAAGTTGTAATTCTAGATTTCACCCTACACACAATTTTATTTGTGCATTTCCATCAAGTCTACAAGGAACTGTTAATTTTTATGCTGAAACAATTCCAGAGCCTAGGAAAAGTTCCCAAGGTTATTTACTATAGGTTATATTGCATGCATACCAAAAGCAAACACAGATACAATACTAGGGAAGAAGACCAGAGGGCAAGGTTTCTAAATTGGCATAAGCACAGGTTATGAAAAGCAGCTCATTACAATGATGCAGATGCCTAACAGCTGGTGGCTAGGAGGGAATGAGAAGACTTTGTACTTTGGCTAAGGAGATGAGCTTATTCAAATTTTGATTGTGATACTGAAAAAGGAAGCACTATGTAATTATATGGACAAATACATTCTTTTGGTCATTAATTTATTTTATAAAAGGAACTATGTACACTTGATTCAATCCCATTAATTCCCCTACATGAAAAAGAAAGCTGTTACTAACCAGCAGTCCGTCTTACAACACAGGGCATTTTAGAGTCTGAGAAAATGGCAGCAAAAGTGGTGAAGTCAGAGAGAAAGTTCAAAAGCAGCAGCCTTGGAGAACTAATTAAAATCTTACAAATGTAAGTGAAGTAAAACTTCCAGTAGGAAGGTTTGCTCGAAGGAAGGCTTGAAGGATTAATTAAAATCTTACAAACTGGGTTAAGCATAACTTCAATTAGGGACGAATGGCATAGATTACAAGGCTGTAGAAGGATAGGGCTTTAGCCTAAGGGGCATCAAGAGAAAAGAACCAGGAGGGACATTCACAGAAGAAACAAAGACCAATTTGAGGAAGGGTAATTATTTTATATAAAAGGATTGGGTTTTAGCCCTTCCTATTAGTTAAATGAAGAAAGGCTTGGCTGGATTTGTTCTTAGCACAGAATATGCATGGAAAGATGGAAGACTGAGGGGGTGGGTCATGGTGACTATGATTAAGTGTAGAGTAATGATTAGATAAGAGGCCATGACTGTGTTCCAAAAGAAATACCCAGGAAGGGTATTGTTCAGACTTAACATGAAACTAAGTAAACAGATTCAGAGAAGTATAATGGTCAATTTACATGTTCAAGGTGGCTTGGACAAAACATTATTGAGGGTATTTTAGATAAGATTAGCATTTAAATGTGATGGACTTTGAATAAAGCAGTTAGCCCACAGTATGTGGATGGGCCTTATCCAGTCAGTAGAAGGCCTGCATAGAACCAAAAGATTGGCCTCCCCTGAGGAAGAGAGAATTCTCCAGCAGACGGTCTTCACAGATTTTCTGGGTCTTCAGCCTGCTGGAACACCTTGTAGCTTTTGGGTTTGCCAGTCTCCATAATCACATGAACCAGTTCTTTATAATAAGCCAACCCCCGTATCTCTATCTTACTTTCAGCATAGATATAAATATACAGATAAATATTAGTTACAAGTACACACTCACATTCTATTGGCTCTGTTTTTCTAGAGAATCCTAATACATGAAATCAGTAAACAATTATTTCTGATGTTAGAAGCTTAGATATAACCAGTAAGATTATAGGAGTGAGGGCACCTGGGTGGCTCAGTGGGTTAAGCTGCTGCCTTCAGCCCAGGTCATGATCTCAGGGTCCTGGGATGGAGCCACGCATCGGACTCTCTGCTCAGCAGGGAGCCTGCTTCCCTCCTCTCCCTCTGCCTGCCTCTCTGCCTACTTGTGATCTCTGTCTGTCAAACAAATAAATAAAATTTAAAAAAAAAGATTATAGGAATGAGAGTTTTCTTTCTTTCTTTCTTTCTTTCTCTCCCCTCCCCTCCCCTCCCCTCCCCTCCCCTCCCCTCCCCTCCACACTCTTTTCCTCTTCTTTCCTCTCCTTTCCTCTTCCACACATGCTAAAAATGCAAGTCTAAAAATGGTTGGTGAGGGTAAAAATTATAATATTTTTCTATTCAATGTAGCTTATGAGTTTTTTTTTTTTAAATACCCAACACAGCAGTATATATTGTTTATAGATTCCTATGTTTACTTTAAAAGTCAAAAGGCTTGTGTAGGATTAATACACACAAACTTCAGGGCATTAGTTAGCCCTGGAAAGGGAGGAGAGGGGAACAGAGGAGTGAAGGAGAATGAGGTTTTGTTGTTTTTTATAATATTTCATTTATTTTAAAATAGGGGGCTATGAAAAGCAAATAGTACAAACTATTAATATCTCTTTAATCTCAGATGTAGATGCATGAATGATTGAAGCATTGTTTTCTGTACTTTGGTGGATGATTAAAATATTTTATAATTCAAATGAAAATAGTATATGAAGAAGAATACAACCAGGATGGAAAGTAGATGTGAATCTTTTTGTATTCTTATTCTGAGGAACAACTACCAAGGCAGGCATTCACTGACCAGCTCTGGTGTACTATTAGTTGTGCCAAGAGTTAGAGATACAACCAGCAAAATAGACCAGACTTCCACACCTCAGAAGCTCACTCCAGAGAGGTAGACAGAGACACATAGTCAAAGAAAACTTTGTAAACCATAGGCATCGGACCATTGAGGAAATGCTTTTGCTTGAAATTGAGAATAGGGAAGACCTTATAGGAGAAGTGAGTTTAATTTTTTTTATTTTTTTTAAATTAAATTAATTTATTTATTTTCAGAAAAACAGTTTTCATTATTTTTTCACCACACCCAGTGCTCCATGCAATCCGTGCCCTCTATGATACCCACCACCTGGTACCCCAACCTCCCACCCCCCCTCCACTTCAAACCCTTCAGATTGTTTTTCAGAGTCCATAGTCTCTCATGATTCAACTCCCCTTCCAATTTACCCCAACTCCCTTCTCCTTTCTAACACCCCTTGTCCTCCATGATATTTGTTATGCTCCACAAATAAGTGAAACCATATGATAATTGACTCTCTCTGCTTGACTGATTTCACTCAGCATACTCTCTTCCAGTCCCGTCCATGTTGCTACAAAAGTTGGGTATTCATCCTTTCTGATGGAGGCATAATACTCCATAGTGTATATGGACCACATCTTCCTTATCCATTTGTCTGTTGAAGGCCATATTTTTTTGAGTTTTTATTTATTTATTTGAGAGACAGCTAAAGGGAGAGAAGCAGACAGAGCACGAGCAGAGAGGGGGGTGGAGGGAGAAGCAGACTCCCCACTGAGCAGAGAGCCTGATGTGGGACTGAATCTCAGGACCTTGGGATCATGACCTGATACAACTGCAGATACTTCATGAACTGAGCCACCCAGGCTCCTTGAGCATGAGTTTTAAAAAAGAATAATAATTTTTTTGTAGTTAAGTCTTAGAAGGGCTTTCTTGAACATCAGTGAGGTACGGCAAAGAAATTTTAATTTCATCAGTAGCATAAAATAGATATTGTGCTATGGTAACAATCAAAATTAATCTCTCAAAAACTCAAAATTTGGCAGAAGTAAAACTAGTGCAAATTGTTATTAACACAGGGTGGTGAGGGGAACCAAGTGGCTGTCTCATAGGAAAGAAGGGTGAGTTTTCTGCTAGATGCCTCTTGAGGCTGTCAACATATGACATGAAGAGAAGCTTAAGTATATAGACTAAAGCCGAAGACTAAAACTGAATAATAGTTGCAAAAATGATAAACAACAAAGTCATTAAAGGAGGAACAAAAATTATAAAAGAAAATAAAACAGAAGTAGAAAAAAATCAAGAGGGAGGAAAAAATAACGTTCAAAGCAAAATCAAATTAATGAAGAGAAAATGAGAGGGTCAAACAAATGCATTTGCTACCCAATACAGTGTTGAGTATAGTGGGGATTATGACACAGACTGTGGTACATCTACTCCCTATATTATTATGAAGCAGTTATAAAAATGTGTGAAATCACTGCATCCTGGGCATGGTGCATAGTATAGCAGGAGATGTGGTTATTGGTGCACTGGCATTATACTTTGTGA
Organism: Mustela nivalis; assembly: GCF_964662115.1. NCBI lineage: Eukaryota > Metazoa > Chordata > Mammalia > Carnivora > Mustelidae > Mustela > Mustela nivalis. The sequence continues at coordinate 34,199,827 of NC_139036.1, forward strand.
CTAATATAAACAAGGGTGACCTTGTGCAGATCCTGGGCAAATATTTCTGGTAGCTCTTTGTCTGTATAAACAATTTTATTAAAAAGTGTAATGCTAAATTTATTGGCCCGTGTGATGTACAGTGACTCACTGATGATGATTTAGAATGCTGGGTAGAGAAAATGTTGTTAAATATTAGAAATTTTTTTATCAGTGTATGGGCAGATTCTTCATAGCGTCCAGGCACTTCATCTCTTCCTGCTTAGGTCCAGAAAACTCTTGTTCCCTTCATTCCCTTCATGTGCCCTTCAGGATACTTTTCTGTTTCCTATCATGAGGAAAAGATAGCCATGGCATGATTGCTGGTAATGCTCAGTGGTGGTGCTGGACCTTTAGTGGCCTGAGCCCTGATCTCATCCTGTGGTAGCATATGAAAGTATAAAGCTCATTATTAAAGGTAAACATATAGACAAATACAGAATGCTGTGTTAACGTAATGGCTGTGGGTAAATAACTTCTAGTTCTAATATAAATGTTAAAAGACAAAGGTATTACAAATAACTATAGTCACTTGAATGGATACACAAAATAATTAGATGTAAATTTGACATCAATAACAATGTTGGGAGAAAGGTAAAGATGTCCATTTTTTTTTTTTGTGAAAATGAAGTTAAATTATCAGTTTAAAATAGACTGTTGTAACTATAAGATATTTTATGTAAGCCCTGTGGTAATCATTACCCTTTACAGTATTCTTTAATTTCTCTTTTTGTGAGGCTTTGACATTTTGTGCCATACAGTACTGACTCGCGTGACTATTGGAAGGTTTTTTTCAAAACCTAGAAACGAAGAGCATTTTTTTTTTTTTATTGCCCTCACAATTAGGCTTACCAAATGATTAATAATAAAATTACATGGATCCTATATGCTGTATAGGGGGAAAGATTCATTCATTTGGTTTATAGTCATTGTTCTAGAAATGATGGTTACATCAAGGAGAAATATTAAAAAAAAATTCCTGAGCTTATGGAACTTATATTCTATGGGAAGAAATGGACCATAAACCTAAACTATTTCAGCACACAGACTGCTCTGAGGGGCATGCTGGCAAACACATGTATTTTTTTAATTAATTATTTTTATTAACATGTAGTGTGTTATTTGCCCCAGGGGTACAAGTCTGTGAATCATCAGGCTTGCACATTTCATAGCACTCACCATATCACATACCCTCCCCAATGTCCATAATCCAGCCACCCTCTCCATAACCTTCTATCCCCCAGCAACCCTCAGTTTGTTTTGTGAGATTAAAGTCTCTTGGGATGCCTGGGTGGCTCAGTGGGTTCAGCCTCTGCCTTTAGCTCAGGTCATGATCCCAGGGTCCTAGGATCAAGCCCCGCATTGGGCTCTCTGCTCAGTGGGGAGCCTGCTTCACCCTCTATCTCTGCCTGCCTTTCTGCCTACTTGTGATCTCTCTCTCTCTGTCAAATAAATAAATTAAAAAAAAAAAGAAAAGATGCTGTACTTTGTCAAGTGCTTTTTTGGTATCTATTGAGATCATATGGTTCTTGTTCTTTCTTTTATTAATGCACTGTATCACATTGATTAATTTGCAGTTGTTTAACCAACCTTGCAGCCCAGGAATAAATCCCACTTGGTCGTGCTAGATAATCCTCTTAATGTACTGTTGGATCCTATTGGCTAGTATTCTGGTTAGAATTTTCACATCTGTCATCAAGGATATTGGTCCATAATTCTCCTTTTTGCTGGGGTCTTTGTCTGGTTTTGGGATCAAGGTAATGCTGGCCTCATAAGATGAGTTTGGAAGTTTTCCTTCCATTTGTATATTTTGGAACAGTTTCAGGAGAATAGGTATTAATTCTTCTTTGAATGTTTGGTAGAATTCCTCTTGGAAGGTGTCTGGCCCTGGGCTCTTGTTTGTTGGAAGATTTTTGATGACTGCTTCAATCTCCTTACTGGTTATGGGTCTGCTCAGGTTTTCTATTTCTTCCTGGTTCAGTTTTGGTAGTTTATATGTCTCTAGGAATTCATCCATTTCTTCCATATTGTCAAATTATCTGGCATATAGTGGCTAATAATATGTTCTTAATTGTATTCCTTTGATGTTGGCTGTGATTTGTCCTCTTTCATTCATGATTTTACTAATTTGAGTCCTTTCTTTTTTTTTAAAGATTTTATTTATTTATTTATTTGACAGAGATCATAAGTAGGCAGAGAGGCAGGCAGAGATAGAGGAGGAAGCAGGCACTCTGCCCAGCAGGGCTCGATCCCAGGACCCTAGGATCATGACCTGAGCCAAAGGCAGAAGCTTTAACCCACTGAGCCACCCAGGCACCCCTAATTTGAGTCCTTTCACTTTTCTTCTTGTTGAGTCTGGCCAGGGGTTTAACAATCATTAATTCTTTCAGTGAACCAGCTCCTAGTTTTGTTGATCTGTTCTACTGTTGTTTTGGTTTCTATTGCATTGATTTCTGCTCCAATCTTTATGATTTCTTTTCTCCTTCTGGGTTTTGGCTTTCTTTGATGTTCTTTCTCCAACTCTTCTAGGTGTAGGGTTAGGTTGTGTACTTGAGACCTTTCCTGTTTCTTGAGAAAGGCCTGGATCACTATATATTTTCCTCTCAGGAGTGCCTTTGCTGTGTCCCACAGATTTTGAACAGTTGTGTTTTCATTTTCATTTGTTTCCATTAATTTTTTTAATTCTTTTATACTTTCCTGGTTGACCTATTCATTCTTTAGTAGGATGTTCTTTAGCCTCCATGTATTTGAGTTCTTTCCAAGTTTCCTCTTGTGATTTAGTTCTAGCTTCAGAGCATTATGGTCTGAAAATATGCAGGGAATGTTCACTGTCTTTTGGTACTGGTTGAGTACTGATTTGTGACCGAGGATATGATCTATTCTGGAGAATGTTCCATGTGCACTAGAGAAGAATGTATATTCTGTTGCTTTGGGATGGAACATTCTGAATATATCTGTGATGTCCATCTGGACCAGTGTGTCAGTTAAAGCCTTTATTTCCTTTTTGACCTTTTGCTTGGATGATCTGTCCATTTCAGTGAGGGGGGAGTCAAAGTCCCTGACTATTATTGTATTATTGTCGATGTGTTTCTTTGATTTTGTTTTTAATTGGTTTATATAATTGGCTGTTCCCATGTTAGGGGCATAGATATTTAAAATCTTAGCTCTTCTTGTTAGATAGACACTTTAAGTATGATATAGTGTCCTTTTTCATCTCTTATTATATTCTTTGGCTTAAAATCTAACTTACCTGATATAAGGATTGCCACCCCAGCTTTCCTTTGATGTCCATTAGCATTGTAAATTGTTTTCTACCCCCTCACTTTAAATCTGGAGGTGTCTTTGGGTCTAAAATGAGTTTCTTGTAGACAGTATATTGATGGTTTTTTGTTTGTTTGTTTGTTTGTTTATCCATTCTGATACTTTGTGTCTTTTGTTTGGGGCATTTAGCCCATTTACATTCAGGTAACTACTGAAAGATACGAATTTAGTGCCATTGTATTGCCTGTAAGGTGACTGTTATTGTATATTGTCTCTGTTCCTTTCTGGTCTACTACTTTTAGGCTCTCTCTTTGCTTAGAGGACCACTTTCAATATTTCTTGTAGGGCTGGTTTGGTGTTTGGAAATTCTTTCAATTTTTGTTTGTCCCAGAAGCTTTTTATCTTTCCTTCTATTTTGAAAGACAGCCTAGCTGGATATAGTATTCTTGGCTGCATATCTTTCTCATTTAGTGCTCTGAATATATCATGTTAATTCTTTCTGGCCTGCCAGGTCTCTGTGGATAGGTCTGCTGCCAATGTAATATTTCTAGTATTGTATGTTACAGACTTCTTGTCCCGAGCTGCTTTCAGGATTTTCTCTTTGTCACTAAGACTTGTAAGTTTTACTATTTGATAACAGGGTGTGGACCTATTTTTATTGATTTTGAGAGGGGGTTCTCTGTGCCTTCTGGATTTTGATGTTTGTTCCCTTTGCCATATTAGGGAAATTATTTACTATAATTTGCTCCAATATACCTTCTGCCCCCACTTTCTTCTTCTTTTTCTCAAATCCCACTTATTCTAATATAGTTTCATCTTATGGTATCACTTATCTCTCGAATTCTCCCCTCGAGGTCCAGTAATTGTTTATCTCTCTTTTGTTTGGCTTTTTAATTCTCTGTCATTTGGTCTTGTATATCACTAATTCTCTCTTCTGTCTCATTTATCCTAGCAGTAAGAAACTCCCATTTTTATTGCACCTCATTAATAGCTTTTTTGAATTCAAGTTGGTTAGATTTTAGTTCTTTTATTTCTCCAGAAAGGGATTCTCTCATATCTTCCATGCCTTTTCCGAGCCCAGCTAGTAACTTGATAATTGTCATTCTGAACTCGAGTTCTGACATATTACCAATGTCCATATTGATTAGGTCCCTAGCTGTTGGTACTGCCTCTTGTTATTTTTTTGTGTGGAGGTTTCTTCTGCTTTGTCATTTTATCCAGATAAGAGTATGTGAATGAGAGAATAAAATACTAAATGATGACAGCAACCCCAGCTAAATGTATGCTAACTGAACCTGAAGAGACCTCAAAACTGTGGGGAGAAGAAAATGGGTGGGGAATGTGTGTGTGTGTATGTGTGTGTATAAATATGATATTTATATAAAATATTATATATAAAACATATATACTATAAATTTTATATAATATATAATTATATAAAATAATATGTGACTATATAATATATATAAATAAACATTTTATATATTGTTTATATATTTATGTATATTCATATAAATATATATACATATTTATATTATATATTAATTAGACTGTTGAATAGAACAGAGTCACCCACTTTATTTTGGGTTATTCTGGTCTCTTAGAAGAAACTACATCCCAAAATTTGAAAGAAAGTAAAACATATATATACAAAAATAAGGGTAAACATGATGAAGGGTTGAAATATCACTGTAAAGGTGAAAATGTAAAAAAGATTCTGAAGGGGCACCTGGGTGGCTCAGTGGGTTAAAGCCTCTGCCTTCAGCTCAGGTCATGATCCCAGGGTCCTGGGATCGAGCCCCACATCAGGCTCTCTGCTCAGCGGGGAGCCTGCTTCCCCCTCTCTCTCTGCCTGCCTCACTGCCTACTTGTGATCTCTCTCTGTCAAATACATAAATAAAATCTTTAAAAAAAAAAGATTCTGAAAAAGGAGTTGATAAGATAAGCTGGTTGGAAAAAGGAAAAAGAAAAAAGAAAGGAGACAATGTGATCAGGCTGGAGACTAGAACAAAGCTATATGCTTGATTTAGGGTATATTTTAATCTATTAGAAGAAATTGTATCCCAAAATTTTAAAGAAAAATAAAGCCCATATGTATTCAAAAAATAAGGTTAAATACAATGTAGGGATAAAATATGGCTATAACAATGAAAATTTTAAAAGATTTTTTAAAAAGATTTTGTTAAGATAAACTAGTTTAAAAATGTTAAAAGAGGAAAGAGGATAAGTTAAAAATATATATAATAAGAAAAAAAATAAAATTAAAAATATTTAACTTTGCCAGACTAAAGGATCATGGGGAAAAAGCCATGAATTCGATGTGTTGCTTTCTCCTAGCTCTGGAGTTCCATAGTTCTCATGCGTCTGTGAAGTTGATCTTGGCTGGTTGTTCTTCCTGATCTTCTGGGGAGAGGGGACTGTTGTTGTGATTCTCATATGTCTTTGCCTGAGGTGGAACCACACCTCCTTTGCTAGGGACCAGGCTAAGTAATCTGCTCGGGTTTGCTCTCAGTAGTTTTTGTTCCCTGAACACTTTCTGTACAGCTCTGGAGTATGGGAATGAAAATGGCAGCCTCCCAATCTCTGGTCCAGAGGAGCCAAGTGCTTGGGGCCTCACTCCTCACTGCGCTCTCAGAGAAAAACAGTCAGTCCCTCCCATCTCCCTGGTCTCCAGCCGCACTGAGAGCTCACTCAGCTTGTGACCAAGTATTTCTGTCTCTGGCCCACACCTCCATTTGGAGTCTCCAAACCCAGTGTATTCCCACCACACACTCCCTCGCCACTTCTCTTAGAGGAGAAAGGAGGGGGTCTTCCCAGATTTGCCACTTGTGTGGTCCCTGTTCAAAGAGCAATGGCCTGACTCTGTCTTGGATCATGGTCTAAGGTAACCCAAAGCTGAGAGCTCACTCCTCGGCTCCTTCTCTGTAGCTGGCTTCTGTGCTCTGATACCTGGCAGCTCTTGACCTTGTGGGACCTGAGACCCACATTGTCTCCATGAGGGATCCATGCCCCCCACCCTGCCACTGCCCACTTAGCCTCTGGAGTGACATCCCTCAGTGGAGCAGACTTCTAAAAGTTCCAATTTTGTTCTCCACTGCTCCACCGCTTGCTGGGAGCCAGTCCCTCCCCACCGTGGTCTAGCTTCCCGTCACTTCAAATTCACTTCTCCATACTTCCTACCTTCCAGAAAGTGGTCAATTTTCTGTTCCTAGAATTGCTGTTTTTCTTCTCTTCTATCTCCTGCTGAGTTTGTATGTGTTCAGAATGGTTTGATAACTTTATAGCTGAACTCTTGGGACCTGATGTCATTTCATTCTGCTACTCCTCCGCCATCTTATTCCTCCTCTCTCATGTCTGGTTTTGGCTGGAGGATCAGAATGAGAGAAGCCTGAACTAATACAAGAGAAGGGTAGAGGTGGTAGATGACATCTCATCTAACTCCAGGTAACTGGGTCTTTAGGCCATCAAAAAGAACCTAAGGAGTTTGTATAGCTCCATATAAAGGAACACTGGTCTGCTCAGGAAGTCACCAGGCCAAGAAAGGGAATCCCCTATCTGAAGGACTGCATGAGAGGCATGTTGGTGATCCATCACCAATGGGCCAAAGATAGAAGGAGCTCTTTTCAAATCATATTAACAGAAATTTTCTGAAACCTGTCTCAGTGTTTGCAATAGTACCATAAGGCATAGAGACATAAATTCTTGCCCTGATTTTAAGTAAGTCAATGGTAAAAGTATAAAAATATTTCATTTCCCAAGCTTACCCTTATATAGCAAGCTTACCCTTATATAGCAAGAGAAACTGGTGTTGGATTTCTTTGCAAGTTCTGAACTCTGGACACAAAGGGAAATTTAAAAACAAGCAAAAAACAAAAAAAAAATAGCAGTAACGAAAGCTTCCACTTCCTCCCACCTTTGAAAAATTATCAGAAAGAAAACAAAAGCATTATCTAAATTTAAGTTTTATTTATTACTAGCTGTTCATGGTATTATTTGGATATGATTTTAAAATGTATGATGCCTTATGTTCTATAATGCATGAGTGAAGGAATGGAGTATATATATATATATATGGAAACTTACGTGATTTACTGAGTGTTTTCCCAACCAAAGAGTGTTTAGCAAGTGTTATTTGTGAAACATAGGGTAATTTAGAAATTGCATTTTGGAAGTCCCTCCAGGGTCTGAAGTAAATGTTTTGAGAAATAAATTCATGGCGAATTTTTTTAACCTTGGAGGATAAACTTGACTTTGAGAAGCAGTTGAAAGTGATTTTTGAGTCATATGGTTAATGATGAAGACGAATACACCATCTTTGAATGTTGCTTCCTTGGGAAGTATAATAATGGTAAAATGATGACGACAACCTTAGCAACTGCTCTTCACTTCTGTTAAATGCTTCCCTGAAGCAGGCTCTGGGCTACACTCTATATGTTTTATCTCATTTAACACTTGTGATAAAACCTAAGTTAGATACTATTATCCTCCCTAGGAGGCCAGTGTGGCTGGAGTGAGTGAATGAGCAACAAACTAGTGGAGGACAAATGCATAAAGATAACAGAAGCAGTAAAGGAATGCAGCTTTTATAAGGCATCAGAGCTCATAGTAAGAATTTTCAGTGTTGGTCTCTTCCTCTGAGTAGAAACACAGCTATGAGTAGAAACACTATGATTTTTAAGGAGATAAACCTGGCAGCTGTTTGGAGAATTGTCTGCAAGGACAGCAATGACAGAAGCAGGGAGATCGGTAAGACCCTATTGCAATAATCACAGTCACAGATGATAGTGGCTTAGAACAGAGCCAATAGGGAAGATGAGAAGTGGTCAAATTATAAATATATTGAAAGTAGAGAGGATGAAATTTGCTGATGAGCCAGTTTTGAAGTCTGGGATAAAATGAAGAATTAAAGAGAACAACACATATTTGGCATAAGCAGTTGGAAGAATGGAGTTGGCATTAATGAATGAGTGAGGAACAGTCCGTAAAAGCTTTTTTTTAAAAAAAAAACATTCATTTATTTATTTACTTACTTATTTGATAGAAAGAGAGAGTGAGGGTGGGGGGAAGGGCAGAGAGAAAGAATCTCCTGCAGACTTCTCGCTGAGCCCAGAGCCAGATGCTAGTCTTGACCCTGCAACCCATGAGATCACAACCTGAGCCGAAACCAAGAGTCAAATGCTTAACTGACTGAGCTTCCCAGGCATCCCCACAAAAGACTTTCTTACGTTGTGGGATAGAACTCATCTGGAGCTTAGTTTTAGACATGTTGACTCTGCCCAGTCTACTCGATGTCCAAATGCAGATGTCAGGCAGGCCGCTGGACATGAGAATGGTAGTTGAGAAAAGTACTTTGGGCTAAAAGTATAAAAGTGTGAGTCATCAGTCTGTAGATGATAAAAATTTTCAATTTAGATGTTACATATCTTCTCAGAGGCCCAAATGGTAGAGTTCTCTGATTCTGAAGCTGTGATCTTTCCATTAAACAATGCTGCTGCCGTAAATTAATTTTTTTTCTTTGTAAATATACCTATACTATTTTGTCATTCATTCAACAAATATTTAGTCACCCTGCTGTGTGTTGGATACTCTGCAAGTTGCTGAGGATAGAGGATTAAAGCAAGGGATGGGTGAGGTCTCATCTCGAAAACTGTACAGTCCGTTTGAGGGAGCAGTCTCAGACAATCTGAGAGCTTTGATTACCTGGCTTGAGGTAGTATTTGTTACCTCTCTTCACTGTAAAGTTGCTCTTTTTTCTTTTCCCTTCTATACCGGGTTCTTTGCAAGAAAGCCTCTATGCTCTGCTCATATTTAGGAATTGGCCGTCATGTTCAACCTCCTGAAAGCAAAGTATCTATAGCTATTATTGGGATCTTTTGCATGAGAAATTTGTCTATTCTCCCCACTTATTTACTTTTTTTTTGTTCAGTCATATACTTGCATCAATATGAACTGATAAATATTTATTTTACTCTTGGGGTTATAATCAAATACCATTTTATTTTATTGCTCAGTTTATTCCAGCATTGGCTATTAGGAGCTCTTGAAGGTGTTCCCAATATTTCTCTGACTTATCCCCATCATAGGGATTTTTTTTTAGCACTTTCTTTTTTTTCTGCCATCATAGGATGTTTCAGACTCACATTATATATTTTCTGCTCCAGTCCTAGAACCAGCCATTTCTCCAAGGAGTTCTGGATCCTTTTATTGGAGAATGAGAGTAGAAATCAAGATCTGGATACTAGGTATCTTAATTGCTAGTGGGGTGTTTTTGCTTTTCGGCCCTTGCAGCTGATTGGGTGAGAAGATATTTGTGTGCATACTAATCAAAGTATATAGACATATCTCCAAATATTTCTGTATGTAGCCAACAGTATCTATATTAAGCTAAACATGAGTTTATAGTGCTGTCTCCAGTGATCCAGCTTGTTCTCACTTTATACCAGCTCTCCCTCACTTTATATTCATCTTTCTTTTCCAACTCCCTGCCCTGTGCATTTTAAGATCCAGCATCAGATGAGCAGATAACAGCATTACAGAGATGGTTAAACTGGCTTCCACAATTGTGCAAGGTCAAATCCCTATAAAAAAAACAATTCCTATATATATATATATGTATATATATATATATATATATACATATATATATATATAGAGAGAGAGAGAGAGAGTCATAACTACACACACACACACACACACACACACACACACACACAGATATTTGTTTATTCATTCATTTATTCACTCATTCATTCTTGTAGGTCTGAAAGCCTTGGTCTTGAGATACCTCCTGTATATATATACACACAAATAAATGGGATCTGTGCTCTTCGAGCAAAGACCATAGGTATATATGCAGTAGAAGAAGCTTTACTTTTATTCATTATAGTAAATTCATAATTTACTTTTATTCATTAGAGAGCAAGAATATACATCCTGGAGAAATGTGTGGCATCTCAGTAAAAGGGTGTAAGAAAGATCTGTTAAAGAATTTGGACTTCAATTGAATAATTTAGGAGAGGATATAAGGACACAAAGGTTTGATCTAAATTGGGAGTTACTGGAAAGCAGAAACAATTCTGTGATTGGATATTTCAAATCTTACTATAGGCAGGGCACATAACAGCAGGGATATAGCTGTCCCTAGTAAGGATGTAGCAGTCACTCATTTAGTGAGAGGGGGATGTTTGATATTTTGTGTTGTGCATTGTCCTTTTTTGAGGTAGATGTTCTGTGAGATTGTTCATGCCCAACAAAAGAACAATATAATTTAATTGTATCAGTTTGCCTCGTATCAGTTTGTAAGAACATTAAGAATACTGAGGCTTAGTTAGGAAAGTCAGATCAGTTCCAAGATAGCCAGTTGCTAAAAAAACAAAACAAAACACCCACAAAGCTACTATCTATCTATCTATCTATCTATCTATCTATCTATCTATCTATCTATTTATCCATCTATCTGTATTCTGTATTCTGTTCTGGTTCTGGTTCTTTAATTGACTGGTATCTGTTCTGGTTCTTTAATTGACTTTTGACTGATAGAATATGAAAAGTGAATTCCCTGAACCTCTAGGCATTATCCTCTTCAGGTTTGCTGGTCAGCAAAACCAATCACAGAATTCCAAGGAGGAGAATCTCAAAGGGGGCAACAACTTACAACAGGGAGTTTCATGTAACTGAGCTCCAAAGTGTATCAGCCAGTGGCCAGGGCTGGAAAGGGGACCCAGAAATCTCTCCTTGGAAGGCACAGTGAAACAATACATTATCATGGTATGTTGTGCCACAGAGCATATACTGAAAACATTTGTTCTGTGTTTATTGGGGTGGAGGGACTACTGAAAGCATCCATTCTTGCCACTCTGAAAGCTTTGGTCTTGAGATACCTGCTGGATACCATCTGAAAGGTTTTGCCTATGCAGAGGAAATGTGGATGTTCTTAATTAGTATAGGACTATGCAGAAAAATCAAGTTTTCTTGGGGACATAATGTCATTTAGCAGAAAGTGGGCTGGGAAGGGAATTTAGAGAGGTACAGATTAGCCTTTACTCTCCCCAGCAAACTCTGTGAGCCTGGACAAATTACTTAACCTCTCCACACTCTTATTTTTCTCATCTCCGAAATGAAGAGCCTTGACTTATTTATCTCTCTTGGCCTCTCTGACTCTAATTTTCTTTGTGCTTTTTATATTGCAGCAACTTATCAACTATAAAAAGTAAGTAAATAACTGCGTAGGTAGATTTCATTGTATCTGTGGAGGTAGAGGCAGCATTTTAAGGTTAAAAACAAAAACATCAAAATCAAGGTCCAAATGAGTTATTTGGTTGGAAACCCAAAAATTCCCATATTCCTAAAACAGAAACACACACACACAAATGAAAACAAAATCCACTTGGGATTTCTAGGTACATCTCTAGCTCATAAAATATTTTCAAGATGCGTTTTGTTCTTATAGGGAAGAAAATGGGGTAGGAAGCAGGAGAAGATTGTTTATCCTTGCTTTTGGTTACAACTAATGCGTGTATTTGCTGAAAAAGTAAAAATATACTCATAAATTAAAAATAAATTTTTATCCGTCTGTAGCACTACCACCTGTTTACTTTATATTCTTATACATAAACACACACAAATACACACAGAGATATTTACATATGTAACTTTTTTTTAGTAAATATATGCTATGTAAGAGAATATTATTGCTGGGTTTTCCTTCAAAATTTATTATGGCTCTCTCTCTCCACATCAGTAATATAGAATTGCATCATATTTTTAATATTTGTGTAGCATTCAATCACACAGATGTGTGTGGGGACCTAATTCACAACCAATCTTGATTTGTTGCCATTTGTGGTATCTTGGACAAATATATTAACCCTTCTGACTTTCAGTTACTTCATCTGCTAAAATGGGGATAACTTTTTTTTATGAAGAACCATTGCGAAAATTAAACGAGTTCTTGTCAAATATGTGTAGTTCCCAAACTGGTGTTTTGGGAAAACGGCAGCAGAAAGTGTTCAGGATATAGTAAGTATTGGTGCATTTAATAAGGCGAAATAAACATAGAAGTCTGTCTATGTGTAAATAAGTGTAACTGTAATTGCCTGTTTCACTTTGGAATTGATCGGAACATTTGTTACGCCAATGTATTTTAGTAATGAGTGCTCCCAAGCTTGCTTACCAGAAAATCCGTTTTTGTTTTGTTTTTGTTGTTGTTGTTGTTGTTCTCTCAAACACCATTGTTGAGATATAATTCACACACCGTGGAGTTAACCAATTTAAATTCACTGCTTTTTAGTATATTCATAAATGTGCAGCCATACCACAATTGATACTGGAACATTTTTATCATCCCAAAGAGAAACCTCACAACTCTCAGCCATCACCCCCTCCCCAGTGTTCTGATCTCACCTGGGAGTCACATATTTACTTTCTGTCTCAAATCAATTTGCTTCTTCTGGACATTTCTTATAAATAGAACTGTACAGTATGTGGACTGTGGAATCTTTTGGACACTGAGCACAAGTTGAAGACTATCAAAATAGTGATGGATAGAACACAAACACTGATGTGGGATACCTAATATCTTTGATATCATCAACATTCAATAAATACTTTCCAGTACGTGCTAGAGGCTCAGATTGTTAGGTAATGGCCAGGTGGAGATTCCAAACTATTTCTGCCTCTCCAAAATATAAAATGAGGGCTATTTGTTGATGGGGAGAAGTGAGAGGAAGGAAGGATCCAAATTAACCTTTGCTAAGGACTTACCAAGCACACAGCAGGAAGATGGAGCTAGAAGCTCAGTACTGGTGGCTTAGATGCCACTTTTTAAGATTTTACTTATTTGAGATAGAGCAAGAGAGAGCATGAGAGGGTAGGAGGAGCAGAGGGAGAGGGAGAAGCAGGTTGCCTGCTGATGAGCAGGGAGCCTGATGTGGGACTCGATCCCAGGACCCTGGGATCATGACCTGAGCTGACACTTAGCCAATGGAGCCACACAGCTGCCCTGGAAGGACTCTTTCAAAAGAGAAGCATTAATGTTCCTTATTACTTGGCCATGCTGGCATATTTAAAGTTTGGATATGCATAACGATGTACAATATAGGAATAGATGAATCTTTATGGGTAGTGCACAAATTTGGACTAGCAAGCCCATTACCCAGAAATGGACAAACAGTGTACAATCATTCTATTGACTGTTTAGAGCTGTCTTCCCAAGTGACAGCACCATGGAAAGAATTAATGGCAGTTTGTGTGATCCTTTATTTGTCTCAGCTTCCCTGGTGTTTGGATACATCACTAGACTGAGAATGCAAAAAGGAGAGACTGGATAATTTGCTAATAAAGATAGATGTATAATCAATCAGTTAGAAGAATAAAAGATTAATTTTGATGGTGACATAATTTGGTCACTGTGGAAAGTTCTATGTGCACACGATCTCATTTTGGAATTAATTTACTCAACAAAACATTACCAAATACCTATGACACAATGGCAGGCACTCTTGTAATACATCCATGAACAAAAGAGACACAGATCTCCATCTTCAAGATTACATCCCAGGAAAGTTATCTTGGATTTCTTCTTTCCTCATTCCACAAAATTTTACATACATCATGTAAACATTATCAAGTGGTTCAAGACAAATCAAGGCTTCTTCACCCTGGTTATGCTTTTCATCATCTCTGAGGCTTAAATACATGTATATGTCAGGTGCTCTCTGGTGATTCTGAGTAGGTGTGGCCTGGGTGGATTTAAACATCTTCATAGTTTTAAAGTTCTTTCAGGAATTCCCTAGTAGTGTGACCACTGTAATAAATATTTACCCATGACTCTCCAATGAAATCAGAAAGGAACAAGGCTGTTAGACTCTGGTTCTGTTCTTCCTCAATAACATGGACATGGTCTTTCAAGCCCAGCTGTGTCCCCATGTAAAAACGAAATTTGATGAAGTACATACGAAGTGTTATATACTCTGCTTTAAGTATTGTGTGAGAATTTTTTTTTTTTGCTTTTTCTTTTTTCTTTTTTTTTATTTTAAAGATTTTATTTATTTGACAGAAAGAGATCACAAGTAGGCAGAGAGACAGGCAGAGAGAGAGAGAGGAGGAAGCTGGCTCCCTGCTGAGCAGAGAGCCCAATATGGGACTCGATCCCAGGACCCTGAGATCATGACCTGAGCCGAAGGCAGCAGCTTAACCCACTGAGCCACCCAGGCGCCCTTTGCTTTTTTTTATTAAGTATTTCTGTTAACATATAATGTATTACTTGCCCCAGAGGTGCGGGTCTGTAAATCATCAGGCTTACACACTTCACAGCACTCACCATAGCACATACCCTCCCCAATGTCCATAACCCAACCACTGCCTTCATACACCCCTCCCCCTGGCAACACTCAGTTTGTTTTGTGAGATTAAGAGTCTCTCATGGATTGTCTCCCTCCCAATCCCATCTTGTTTCATATTTTCCTTCCCTACCACCCAACACCCCACCCTGCCTCTCAAATTCCTCATATCAGGGAGATAGTATGATAATTGTCTTTCTCTGATTGACTTTTTGTTCAGCATAATACCCTCTAGTTCCATCCACGGTGTCGCAAATGGCAAGATTTCATTTTTTGATGCCTGTGTAGCATTCCATTGTGTATATATACCACATCTTCTTTATTCATTCATCTGTTGATGGACATCCAGGTTCTATCCATAGTTTGGCTATTGTGGACATTACTGCTATAAACATTCGGGTGCATGTGCCCATTTGGAGCACTACATTTGAATCTTTAGGGTAAGTACCCAGTAATGTGATTGCTGGGTCAAAGGGTAGCTCTATTTTCAACTTTTTGAGGAAACTCCATGCTGTTTTCCAGAGTGGCTGCCCCAGCTTGCATTCCCACCAACAGTATAAAAGTGTTCCCCTTTCTCCGCTTCCTCGCCAGCATCTGTCAATTCCTGACTTGTCAGTTTTAGCCATTCTGACATCTCATTGTGGTTTTGAATTGTTATTTCCCTGATGCTAAGTGATGTGGAGCGCTTTTTCATGTGTCTGTTGGCCATCTGGATGTCTTCTTTGCAGAAATGTCTGTTCATGTCCTCTGCCCATTTCTTGATTGGATTATTTGTTCTTTGGGTGTTGAGTTTGATAAGTTCTTTATAGATTTTGGATACTAGCCCTTTATCTGATATGTTGTTTTCAAATATCTTCTCCCATTCTGTCAGTTGTCTTTGGTTTTGTTGACTGTTTTCTTTGGTGTGCAAAAGCTTTTGATCTTGATGAAGTCCCAGTAGTTCATATTGCCCTTGCTTCCCTTGCCTTTGCTGATGTTTCTAGGAAGAAGTTGCTGTGGCTTAGGTTGAAGAGGTTGCTGCCTGTGTTCTTCTCAAGGATTTTTATGGCTTCCTTTCTCACATTGAGGTCTTTCATCCATTCTGAGTCTATATTTGTGTGTGGTGTAAGGAAATGGCCCAGTTTCATTTTTCTGCATGTGGCTGTCCAATTTTCCCAACACCATTTGTTGAAGAGACTGTCTTTTTCCATTGAGCATACTTTCCTGCTTTGTCGAAGATTAGTTGACCATAGAGTTGAGGGTCTATTTCTGCACTCTCTATTCTGTTCCATTGATCTATGTGTCTGTTTTTGTGCCAGGACCATACTTTCTTGATGATGACAGCTTTTTAATAGAGCTTAAAGTATGGAATTGTGATACCAACAACTTTGGTTTTCTTTTTCAGCATTCCTCTGGCTATTTGAGGTCCTTTCTGGTTCCATATAAATTTTAGGATTATGTGTTCCATTTCTTTGAAAAAAAATTGATGGTATTTTGATAGAGATTGCATTAAATGTGTAGATTGCTTTATGTAACATAGACATTTTCACAGTGTTTGTTCTTCCAATCTATAAGGATGGAACATTTTTCCATTTCTTTGTGTCTTCCTCAATTTCTTTCATCAGTACTTAATAGTTTTCTGAGCCCAGATTCTTGTCTCTTTGGTTAGGTTTATTCCTAGGTATCTTGTGGTTTTGGCTGCAATTGTAAATGGGTTCAACTCCTTAATTTTTCTTTCTTCTGTCTTGCTGTTGGTGTATAGAAATGCAACTAATTTCTGTGCATTGATTTTACATTCTTACACTTTACTGAATTCCTGTGTGAGTTCTAGCAGTTTTGGAGTGGAGTCTTTTGGGTTTTCCCCATAAAGTATCATATCATCTGCAAAGAGTGAGAGTTTGACTTCTTTGCTGATTCAGATGCCTTTTATTTCTTTTTGATGTCTGATTGCTGAGGCTAGGACTTCTAGTACTGTATTGAATAGCAATGGTAATAGTGGACATCCCTGCTGTGTTCCTGACCTTAGTGAAAAAGCTCTCAGTTTTTCCCAATTGAGAATGATATTCACTGTGGGTTTTTCATAGATGGCTTTGATGATATTGAGGTATGTACCGTCTATCCCTACACTTTCAAGAGTTTTGATCAAGAAAGGATGCTTTACTTTCTCAAATGCTTTTTCAGTATCTATTGAGAGTGTCATATGGTTCTTGTTCATTCTTTTATTAAAGTATTTTATCACATTGATTGATTTGCAGATGTTGAACCAACCTTGCAGCCCAGGAATAAATCCCACGTGGTCATGGTGGATAATCCTTTTAATGTACTGTTGGATCCACTGGCTAGTATTTTGGTGAGAATTTTTGCATCTGTGTTCATCAAGTATATTGGTCTGTAATTGTCCTTTTCCCTGGGATCTTTGTCTGGTTTCAAGATCAAGGTAATGGTGGCCTCATTAAATGAGTTTGGAACTTCTCCTTCCATTTCTATTTTTTAGAAGAGTTTCAGGAGAATAGACATTAATTCTACTTTAAATGTTTGATAGAATTCTCCTGTGAAGCCATCAAGCTCTGGGCTCTTGTTTATTGCGAGATTTTTGATGACTGCTTCAATCTCTTTTCTGGTTATGGGTTTGTTCAGCTTTTATATTTCTTCCTGGTTCAGTTTTGGTAATTTGTATGTCTCTAGGAATGCATCCATTTCTTCCAGATTGTCAAATTTGCTGGCATATAGTTGCTCATAATATGTTCTTATACTTGTTTGTATTTCTTTGGTATTGGTTGTGATCTCTCCTCTTTCATTCATGATTTTATTTATTTGGGTCCTTTCTCTTTTCTTTTTGAGAAGTATGGCCAGGGGTTTATCAATCTTATGAATTTTTTTAAAGAACCAGCTCCTAGTTTCATTGATTTGTTCTGCTGCTGTTTTGGTTTCTATTTCATTGACTTCTGCTCTGATCTTTATGATTTCTCTTCTCCTTCTGGGTTTAGGTTTTCTTTGCTGTTCTTTCTCCAGTTCCCTTAGGTGTAGGGTCAGGTTGTGTACTTGACACCACTCTTCTTTCTTGAGAAAGGCCTGGATCACTATATACTTTCCTGTCAGGACTGCCTTTGCTGTGCCCCACAGATTTTGAACAGTTGTATTTTCATTATCATTTGTTTCCATGAATTTTTTCAATTCCTCTTTAATTTCCTGGTTGGCCCATTCATTCTTTAGTAGGATGTTCTTTAGCCTCCATGTATTCGAGTTCTTTCCAAGTTTCCTCTTGTGATTGAGTTCCAACTTCAGAGCATTGCGGTCTGAAAATATGCAGGGAATGATCACAGTCTTTTGGTTGAGTCCTAATTTGTGACCCAGGATGTGATCTATTCTGGAAAATGTTCCATGGGCGCTAGAGAAGAATGTCAATTCTGGTGCTTTGTGATGGAATGTTCTGAATAAATCTGTGATGTCCATCTAAACCAGTATGTCAGTTAGAGCCTTTATTTCCTTGTTGATCTTTTGCTTGGATTATCTGTCCATTTCAGCAAGGGGGTGTTAAAGTCCCTGACTATTATTGTATCATTGTCATTGTGTTTCTTTGATTTTGTTATCAATTGGCTTATATAATTGGCTGCTCCCATGTTAGGGGCATAGATATTTAAAATTGTTAGATCTTCTTTTTGGACAGACTAAGTATATATAGTGTTCTTCCTCATCTCTTATTGTAGTCTTTGGCTTAAAATCTAATTTATCTGATATAAGGATTGCCACCTCAGCTTTATTTTGATGTCCATTAGCATGGTAAATTGTTCTCCACCCCCTCAAATAAATCTGGAGGTGTCTTTGGGTCTAAAATGAGTGTCTTATAGACAGCATATTGATAGGTTTTTTTAAATCTATTCTGATACCCTGTGTCTTTTTTTTTTTTTAAAGGTTTTATTTATTTATTTATTTGAAAGACAGAGATCACAAGTAGGCAGAGAGGCAGAGAGAGAGGAGGAAGCAGGCTCCCTGCTGAGCAGAGAGCCCAATGCGGGACTCGATCCCGGGACCCCGAGATCATGACCTGAGCCGAAGGCAGCGGCTTAACCCACTGAGCCACCCAGGCGCCCACCCTGTGTCTTTTAATTGGGGGATTTAGTCCATTTACATTCAGGGTAACTATTCAAAGATATTAATTTAGTGCCATTGTATTGCCTGTAAGGTGACTGTTACTGTATATTGTCTCTGTCCCTTTCTGGTCTACTACTTTTAGGCTCTCTGTTTGCTTGGGGGACTCCTTTCAGTATTTCTTGTAGGCCTGGTTTGGTGTTTGGAAGTTCTTTTAATTTTTATTTGTTCTGGAAGCTTATTATCTCTCCTATTTTGAGTGACCACCTAGGTGGATAAAGTATTCTTGGATGCATGTTTTTCTCATTTTGTGGTCTGAATCTATCATTCCAGTTCTTTCTGGCTTTCCAGGTCTCTGTTGATAGGTCTGCTGCCAATGTAATATTTCTAGTGTATGTTGCAGACTTCTTGTCCTGAGATGCTCTCTGGATTTTCTCTTTGTCACTAAGACTTCTGCATTTTACTCTTAGATGACACAGAGTGGAGCTATTTTTATTGATTTTGAGGGGGATTCTCTATGCCTCCTGGATTTTGATGTCTTCCCTTTGCCATACTAGGGAAGTTCTCTACTATACTTTGCTCCAGTATACCTTCGCCTCTCTCTCTTTCTTCTTCCTCTGGGATCCCAATTATTCAAATATTGTTTCATTTTATGGTTTCACTTATCTCTCAAATTCTCCCCTCATTGTCCAGTAGTTGTTTATCTCTCTTTTGCTCAGCTTCCCTGTTCTGCATCATTTGGTCTTCTATATCACTAATTCTCTCTTCTGCCTCATTTATCCTAGCAGTAAGAGCATCCATTTTTTATTGCACCTCATTAATCGCTTTTTTGAATTCAACTTGGTTAGATTTTAGTTCTTTTATTTCTCCAGTAAGGGATTTTATTCCTCCAGACAGGGTTTCTCTAATAACTGCCATGCCATTTTTTTAAAAAAAAGGTTTATTTATTTTATTTATTTTTTAAAATTATTTTTTATTAAATTGATTTATTTATTTTCAGAAAAACAGTATTCATTATTTTTTCACGACACTCAGTGCTCCATGCAATCCGTGCCCTCTCTAATACCCACCACCTGGTACCCCAACCTCCCATGTCCCCACTACTTCAAACCCCTCAGATTGTTTTTCAGAGTCCATAGTCTCTCATGATTCACCTCCTCTTCCAATTTACCTCAACTCCCTTCTCCTCTCTAATACCCCTTGTCCTCCATGATATTTGTTATGCTCCGCAAATAAGTGAAACCATATGATAATTGACTCTCTCTGCTTGACTTATTTCACTCAGCATAATCTCTTCCAGTCCCGTCCATGTTGCTACAAAAGTTGGGTATTCATCCTTTCTGATGGAGGCATAATACTCCATAGTGTATATGGATCACATCTTCCTTATCTATTCATCCATTGAAGGGCATCTTGGTTCTTTCCATAGTTTGGCGACCATGGCCATTGCTGCTATAAACATTGGGGTACAGATGGCCCTTCCTTTCACTACATCTGTATCTTTGGGGTAAATATCCAAGAGTGCTATGGCAGGGTCTTAGGGAAGTTCTATTTTTAATTTCTTGAGGAATCTCCACACTGATCTCCAAAGAGGCTGCACCAACTTGCATTCCCACCAACAGTGTAAGAGGGTTCCCCTTTCTCCACATTCTCTCCAACACATGTTGTTTTCTGTTTTGTTAATTTTGGCCATTCTAACTGGTGTAAGGTGATATCTCAATGTGGTTTTAATTTTAATCTCCCTGATGGCTAGTGATGATGAACTTTTTTGAGCTAGCACCTTGAGTATCATTGTTTTGAACTCGCTTTCTGACATATTGCCAATGTTTGTATTGATTCAGCCCCTAGGCATCGCTACTGACTCTTGTGGGTTTTTTTGTTTTTTGGGGGGTGTTTTTTTGTTTTGTTTTGTTTTGTTTTGTGGTGAGTTCTTCTTCCTTATCATTTTATCCAGAGTAGAATATATGAACAAGAGTAAAAAATACTAAAAGGGTGGCAAAAATGTACACTAACTAAATCAGAAGTGATCCCAATCTGGGGGGGGGGGGAATAAAAACTAAAAATTTAAAAATAATATATAGTAGACTGATGAATAGAACAGAGCCACCCACTTGATTTTTGGTGTATTTTGTTCTCTTGGAAGAAACTACCTCCCACAATTTTAAAGAAGAAAAAATTTATATATGTATACAAAAATAAAGGTAAGCATGATGAAGGGATGGAATATTAATGTAATGATGAAAATTTTAAAAATTCTAAAAGAAACATTGGAAAGATAAGTTTTTGGGAAAAAAATGAAGAAAAAGAGGAGGGAATATGCTCAGTCTGGAGACTAGAACAAAGCCATGTGCTAGATTAGATTGTATTTAGATTATTATAAGAAATTGTATCTGAAAATTTTTTTAGAAAAAACAAACCTATATGTATATAAATGTATACAATAAATAAGGTTAAATGCAATGAAGGGATAAAATATGACTATAACAATGAAGGTTTAAAAAGGTTATTTTTAGAAAGGTATTGTTTAGGTAAACTAGTTTTAAAAAACATTAAAAAAGGAAAGAGGAAAAGTTAAAAAGATAGAATAAGAAAAAAATGAAATTAAAGAAAAAAAACACCTTAACTTTGCAAGACTAAAGGGTCATTGGGAAAAAGCCATGAATTCTTTGTTTTGCTTTCCACAGCTCTGAAGTTCCACTGTTCTCCTTGATCAGTGAGCTTGGTCCTGGCTGGATGTTCTTGCTGATCTTCTGCGGGAGGGGCCTGTTGCAGTGATTCTCAAATGTCTTTGCCCGAGGCAGAATTGCACTACCCTTGCCAGGGGCCGGGCTGAGTAATCTGCCCATGTTTGCTCTAGCAGCTTTTGTTCCCTGAATGCTTTCTGTGCTGTTTTGGAGGACAGGAATGAAAATGTTGGCCTCCTAATCTCCTGCATGGAGGAGCTGAGAGCTCAGGGCCCCACTCCTCAGTGTGCCCTCAGAGAAAAGCTGTCAGTCACTCCTGTCTCCCTGGTCTCTGGCCATACTCCATGCTCACTGTGTCTGTGACCAAGCATTTCTGTCTCTGGCACATGGCCCTATTTGGAGTCTCCAAACCCAGCAGATTTCTGCCACGCTGCTCCTCCCAGAGGAGAAAGGTGGGTTTCCCCAGATCTGCCACTTGTGGGGTCCCTGCTTGAAGAGCAGTGGTCCAGCTGTGCCTCGGATCATAGTTTAAGGTAACGCCGATCTGAAAGCTTACTTCTCTGCTTTGTATCTGTAGTCAGCTTCCCACTCTGTTACCTGTGAGCTCTGCTACCCTCAGACACCCCCAATCTTACTGTGACCCCATGTGACACTATCCCCATGAGGGCTCCATCCTGTCTTAGCTTCTGGAGTGATGTCCCTCAGTGGAGCAGACTTCTAAATTTCTGATTTTGTGCTCTGCTGCTCTGCCACCCACTGGGTGCCAGCCCCTACCCCCATGGTCTATCTTCTTGTCACTTCGGATTCACTTCTCTGCATGTCCTACCTTTCATAAAATGGTCGATTTTCTGTTCCTAGAATTGCTGTTCTTCTTCTCTTCTATCTCCTGTTGAGTTTATAGGTGTTCAGAATGGTTTGATAGCTATCTAGCTGTACTCCTCAGATATGATATCATTTCAGTCCACTTCTTCTCCCCGACCCTGCCTCTACTGAGAAAATGTTCTTAAACTATTGCAGATTTTGATTTAATGGCTATAACAAATTCTTTAAAACTTTATATCTGCATTACCAATGTAATAAGTAATGCCATCTTTTTAAATTAAATATTAATACCATTTTTTATTCTTCATCAGGTTCCTAAATTTCTGATAAGAATAGGGTCATTATGTCAAAATAATATTCCCTATCTTCCCTACGTATAGATAGACAATTGTGTCATGTATCATCTTTGTCTTGTCCAAATCCAGCATTTCTATCCTGCTCTGAGCTCTGGGAGCCTGACTTCTGTGGACTCTATCAATGGGTGACCTTGGAGTCCATCTGGCATTTGATTGGATTTCAGCAGTTGAGAAGCAAGGAAATAAAGGAATAGCGTGTGAGATAGCTCCAGGTACTCTCTGTGGACTCGATTACATTAGCCATGTCCCTTAAAACAGGGGCTTCTATCAAGCTATTCTGAATCTGAGTTCCTATAACTGCTCATTACCTTTGCTCTTTGGGCTTAGGGTTAGTGACCCTTCCTTTGGATTTTACAAATTCATGGAACTTCATTAACTTTTTGTAAATAGTCATTTTATTAACCTTTTTTTAAATTACCGATTTAAGTATGCCATCTATTTTATGGCAGTGCTGTGACTGATACAGCAATTTATATGGCTCTAGACTCCACTAACTTTCATGGAGCACACAAAAGCAGACCAGAGAAAAGACTCTGGAATAGACAGAACTGTCTTTGAACTGTGGGTCTGGCATTCTCTAAGTGTGACCTCTGCCATCATATTTAATTATTTCTGAGGCATCCATTGCTTTGTGAGAGTGAGATGATGATGGACTCTAATACATGAGTTTGATGTGGCTATTTAAAGAGATAGCAGGGTGGAGGGGATTAGAGAGAAACAAAGTCATCTCTATGCTGTTTGTTGTTTATGCTGGGTTATAGGTATGTAAGGGTTCATTATTACCATTCTCTCTACTAATGTATATTTTTAAAATCATTCATATATTAAGAAGGAGGCAATATCTTCTTCTTTTTATAAGGCATAGTACTGAGTATACACTCTAAGAGCTGAGATTGACCAGGTATAGAAAAGTAGTCATTACAGAGCTGTGTCTCGGTCTTTGTGTAACCAGAAGATGTCCATCAAAAGAGAGATGAATTTCTGCTGGAACATATATACTAGAGAGCATGATACCCCACTAGTCTTCTGGATACTATTTGGCATCAATAAGATGACTGACTCCATGGCAAGTTTTGTTCCCTGTATTGTGTGGCTCCTTTTAAATAGCATGAATAGTGCTATTCACACTGTTGACAGAGACTCTCTGGGAGTTATGTGGTACTTAGGAAACTATTTTTCCTCCACAATGTACAAATATCAGGAACTGTGTTAATGTTACAGTTCTTGCAAGTTTTGCTCATGTAAATCATCATCCTTGATCAATTCTGAGACTTTGGCAAGATTGAGTCTGAGTCTGGTCAGCTGAGTACATGACCTTGGAAAAGATGAGCTCATTGGTCCATGGGGCCAGTCAGTCTTCCCTCACTAATTTCTTTTGGTCTTAAACTCAGCTATTCTTTTTCCATTAGGAATTTCCCATGTTACAGATCATTCAAGGAAGCTTCAGAGAACTTAAGTGCCACTTTAAAAGCCCTTCAGCTCGTAAGTGGGGAAGCAAAGAATGCCGCTTCTACCTTAGATTTTAGTGGAGAATATCCTTAGAAATAAAACTAGTCACTTGACTTGTTTGACTGAGAAGTGCAAGATCAGGGCCTTCACAGTTTAGATTCTCTTCAATTTTGGAGTCACTACTTCTGTTGCCATCGAGTGATCTAGTTAAAAGTAAAAATGATAATGATGATGATAGTAAAATAATTGGAGATGGCAATATTAAAAGACAACATTAATTTATTTAAAGTATGTCCGAGTGTAGAATACTTTCTACACTTCTCCCTGTATTATCAAGATGCTGGGAGAATGAGAAATTCAGATTGCCTGGAATGGATACTTTCAGTCATGGATAATAAAGAAAGTGCAGCTTTCTTCTTCTCAAGTAAAGTATGGGTCTACGAATTGTCATTTTTACTGCAAATTACAGCATGAAAAATTAAGCAGAGAATTGCTCATGAGCTACAAATGATGGCTTTTTATTTACACTCAACTTGTTCAACCATGTAGTGATATTTTAGAATGAAGTCCCTCATATTGTCATTAATGTCACTATAATTATGCCATTATTGATAATATTACCATAACATAATTTTATTAGGTGTTTTTCCTTCAGATTCAGTGATGGCCTAGTGTAACAGAGAATAATAGCTTAGTGTAATGACTTCGGAACATAATTTTTGTTAATATGCTTCATTAAGACGTCAAGAATGTGCTGAGTACAATGACCTCATTTATTCAATAAGATATAAAAATCCACACCTGTATGTTAATTTACGTTTGTGTGTTGTTTTTTTTTTTCAAAATTTATTTGACAGTCAGAGATCACAAGTAGGCAGAGAGGCAGGCAGAGAGAGGAGGAAGCAGGCTCCCTGCTGAGCAGAGAGCTCGATGCGGGGCTCGATCTCAGGACCCTGGGATCATGACCTGAGCCGAAAGCAGAGGTTTTAACCCACTGAGCCACCCAGGTGCCCCCGTTTGTGTGCTTTTGAAATAAGTTGATATTACTTTTAAAATGGAAAGTCTAAATTCTATCAAGCTCAGGGATGGACCTACATGTCACTGTATCTGCTGCAACCCCCACCACTCTCCATTGACAGCATAATTCTCAGAAAGGGTACTGCTGTACTACTGTAATGGAAAGAGTGCTGAATGATGAGGACAGAGACTCTACTATATATAGTGTTATGGTATTGCTTGGTTGTACAGCGGGTAGTTCCCTTTGCCTTATCCAAGGCAACTGGCCTTCAGGAGTCCCTGTCTGGTGGCCTGAAGGCTGAATTCAGGAGGCATATGCCCATTACTCATTTTCTAAATTTGGTTCTGAGTGCCTGCATGTGATGTGGACTCTCTTCACTTAATTACATTTCCTATTACTACTTTTTTTTTCTCTGACCCTTGAAAGCACTTAAGATTTGTGAGCTCTGGATAGCTCTGGCTCTGAGTCTTTTGCAGCCATGGGAATGCAAGAATTTCAGTTTCTGCTGGAGCAACATACATTTCCCACCATTTCTGTGTTTCAACGTTAAAGGTCTGAGACCTCTATGTTTTCCTCTGTTGGCTTTATTGTGGATTTTTTTTTTTTAAGATTTTACTTATTTGACAGAGATAGAGACAGAGACAAAGGGAACATAAGCAGGGAGAGTGGGAGAGGGAGAAGCAGGCTTCCTGCTGAGCCTGGAGCTTGAAGCCTGGCTCGATCCCCAGACTCAGAGATCATGACCTGAGCCAAAGCAGATGCTTAATGACCGAGCCACCCAGCTGCCCCTTTATTGTGGATTTTTGCTCAAGGAAGGCCCATACTCTCTGTGTCTTGATACTTTTCTAGTTTAGTCTCATGATGCTACCTACCCACCTTTGCTTTCATGTGATAAATACCAGCATAACGTGTTTTTTAAATCAATACATTTTGTGGCTCGTGGTCTTCAGCAGGGCTCATGTCCATCACATCTTACACTGCTGTCTCTATTATGTAGGTATTATGTCATCACAGACACATTTTTAGATACTCCTACAACGGGCAGATATTTTTACAAAAACATCGGATTTTGTTGATTTCAGTCTTAGGCTTCCGCTGACCCACAGTTTTCTCCAGGAACAGTTCTTCACAACAGCTCCTGTTCATGCATGTGCTTCCTCTCCGCTGAGCCCCCCAGGACACACATGCAATTATTTAGGGGCTTCATTTTCACAACGATTATCATTACTCATCCCATATTGCATCACAACCACATGCTAGGTAAGCGGTAGTAGGTCATGCTGCACCTTTGTCTCTGATACCCTTCCTGCCCTTCTTTGTAATCCCAAAGCCCTCCTTCCTTGTGATCACATAAATAACATTTCCATCGCAGCCTTTCGTAGTCCTGTCTTGAAAACTGTGTGTTTTTTGAAAATGCTTTGCGTATAAAATGATACTTGTAACATGCAGAGTGTTTAAAAGGTCATTGTAAAGTGGGAAGACTGATTGGTTCCCACTCATGTTGTCCACTGCCTGTGTTAAGAGATAAGATGTCATTCATTACATGTAAACTCTCTTCGCATATCATCCTGCCTCTGGAATAGAGACCATCAACAGCCTGACCCCTTCTCAGGAAACATTCTCCTGCTATTATTTATAGTTTTACCATGTATGCATACATCCTGAAATATAACTTCATTTTGCCTCTTTTAAAATTTTATGTAGCTGGAATCATTCTGTATATATTATTTTGTGGTCTGCTTCTTTGGTTCTCTTTTTTTTTTTTTTTTTTTTTTTGTGAGATGCCCTGATGTTAAAGCATATGGTTACAGTGCATTCGTTTTAATTACTATATGGTACCCTATACCATGGATACATCCCTTTATTTGTTTTGTTTTGTTGTGTGTTTATCATGTCATGATGGACATTTAGTTTGTCCAGTTTGGGTTTATTACAAACAATTCTGTAAACATACTTGCATGTCTTTCCTGGTATAGTTTTGTAAGAGTACTTCTTAGCGATACCCTGAGAAAGGTACATGGCATTCTACGGTGTGTGTGCGCCTTACATTTTCCCAGATTATGAACAATTAATTCTATAAAACTCTTTTTGCTGTACATCTTCAACACATTAGTGCAGACATTAACATTTTTGCTGATCTAAGATTACCAGGATATTTAATTGTCATTTCAGTGTCCGTTTTTCTGAATATTAATGAGGCTGCACATCTAAGAGTCCTTCCCAGTCATCCAGCTGGGACATTGCCTCTTCCTTGGAACTTTAGCAACACATATTTCACATGTTGCTGTTACAGGGTTTTCTTCTTCTATCTCATATTGTACTTATCTGTATTCAAAAATGTGTGATTCTTGAGGACCGAATGCAGTTTGGACTCCTGTTGGTATCCTGTGTGGTTTGCAACACAGGGTCTGCCGATGGTAGGCTGTCCCATTTTTACCCCCTGACGAAATAATGAATGTCTGAAGGTATGGATTACAGAGCAAACATAGAATGGTTCACAAAACAGGTTTAAAAGTCAGAGAGACTGGGGATGAATACTGATTCTTTCACTTACTAGCAGTCTGATCTGGGGAAATATATTTACTCTGAATAAATAGTTTTTTTTTTTTCTCTGTAAATTGGAGATAGTGTTAATGACAGCTTCATAATATTCCTGCAAAATTAAATGAGGTGGTTTATGTAAGTCACATGTAAGTCATAACATTGCCTGCTTAATCTTTGGTAGCTCTCGTTGCTTCTGATGATGATTATGATATTAGTATTCAGATCTTGTTCTGAAGACATTGCCCAGAAGAGGGATGAGTTTGTGTGTTGCCATTCTTTTACTGTAGGTGATCGATTAAAAGATCTTCCTTCTCTGATGAGACAGTCTTCAGTGGAAATGGGAATAAATAATAGAATGTATGTAGAAATGGAATGGAGGGAAAATTTGGATCATTCTTCTTTTAAGTATTCAAAAGTATGGGGGAAACAGGCTGGCAGGGATAAGTAAGAAGAGGAAAAGGGGCTGGAGGAGGAAGCAGTAGTCTAGATTTTTGTCATGCTCTTCTCAGCATCATGGTTGAGAGGATACTGAGCACACCACCAATTCAGCCTATAAATGCCCAGGATCAAAATCCCCGAATGGGATTAAGAAACCCACTTGTCCTGCCGAACACTGGGTGATGGGTGGAATTGCTGACTCATTATATCCTACTCCTGAAAACTAACATAACACTGTATGTTAACCACACTGGAATTAAAATTTAAAGAATTTCTTTTCTTTCTTTTTTTTTTTTTTTTAAACTGCTAGACCATCTCCTAAAAGGTAGCTAGTTGCCACATTTTAGAATCCAGTGGGGGAGAAATATCACAAATGTGTGAGGGGACCCAAAACCACTTTGAAGTCAGAGAACATGTGGAAGAAAATGAATCAAAACACTCAAATGAATATGCAAAAAATAATTAGGTAGAGCAACGGCAGCATCAGGAACAGATCTGCATAATTCTAACAGCATTTTAGGGAGAAATGTAAACTAAAGCCTCCAGTGCCTTGTTAAGCCAGTGTCAGTAAAATGTAAGCCTCTGTAAATGAGCTATGTGCTTGCCAGTGATGAAATAATTTCCAACACTCAGAAAGAGGTTAACGTTTAGGAATCTGGATTTCAGTGCAAACGTATACGCTTTAAAATATTCCACCGCAGTATTTGCAAAATGTTTTCAGAGTCGTTGCATTTATATCCCTGCTCTCATATAATTTACATGTACTTTTCCATAAAAAAAAAAAAACTCTTGATGTGAAAATGTAAATAGCATATTAGAAGCAGTGGTTTACCCAAACAAACCATTTCAAGACATATATGTAAAAATAAGAATTTGTAGAGGTAGATCACTTTTTGGCTTAAATTGCTTGAGGGTTCTCTCATGACTTGCAGAATGAAGTCCAAATGCATTAACATTAGCATAAACTCCTTCTAAGACAGTCTCATTCTTAAGCTAAATTTCTGGTCATTCTAGATAGACTTCACACATCATGCTTTCGCAATAACACTGACTGTAGTTTTGTCTGATCTGTGGTTGATGCTGTTCCCTCAATGGGGAAAATCTATTCCAAATTTCTTTTTTTTTTTTTAATTTTATTTATTTATTTGACAGTAAGATCACCAATAGGCAGAAGCAGGCAGGGGCTGGGGAGCAGGCTCCCTGCTGAGCAAAGAGCCCTATGTGGGGCTCGATCCCAGGACCCTGAGATCATGACCTAAGCCGAAGGCAGAGGCTTGACCCACTGAGCCACCCAGTCATCCCTCCAAATTTCTTTGTTTGGATAAATCTTACTTAGTTTTCATGAGTAAATACATGTGTTTCCCTGAAACATGCCTCAAGCATCCAAAGTTAGCTAAGGATGGTCTGAGCCTTCACAAATCATTCCTAATTCATACTTGTGGAATGATTTTTTTTTACCATTGCCAGTACAGAATGGCTAGATTCAAAATTGCACATTTTCACGGTAAGCACCTTTGGGGTGAGGCATTATGGGTATGTTATTGGGGCTCAGGAAAGGGGTGAGTTTAGCAGGACCTGAAGAGTGCCCATTGCTAAGATGAAACTGCTCATTCAGCTGTATTGTTCAAGGAAGTGCTGACTTTTGCACAGAGGTTAGGATGTCTAATGTGGGTACCCAGAAATCTTCCCTGAGCATTGTGTTCCTAGCACAGGCTTGTGGTTATTTTCTCAGCCCTGCCAGTCGGAATACAGGAGGAGGCAGGGTTACTATAACTATATTCTACCTCTTCTGAAATTGGTTGAGGCCAACATATGATTGGGATCAAAGAGTCTGGTGAAAGGGTGTGTTCAGGAAACTGGGTTCTTTTATGAGCCATATAAGGGTTCAAGGGCAAGAGAAATCAAGCTGAGATGGACCAAAAAAAAAAAAAAAAAAAGGAGGTTAGTCCACTTTGCAAGCTGAGAAAATTTAAGTCTATGCTATACTACTTCCAGAGCCACTCAGGTTGATAGCTTTGCATTTTATAAAACGCACTAACAACCATTATCTAATTTGAGCCCACCAATTCTGTGAATTAGATTTAGAGACTTTTGAACTAGCTCTGACCTCTGAGCTCACCTGGTTCAGTGCTTTAAAATATATTCGGCTGTGAAAGAATCTCACACAAAAATCTAGTGTGCAGACATAAGATGCTGTGGCTGAAGCAGAGGAAGAGGGAGGGAACACTTGTTGACTGCACTCTTCCACACCACCTCCCCTGAGCCAATGGAGGGCTGTGATGCTGCCTGGAGACTGGGAACCACGGGTCCAGTAGCAAATCCTCTGAAGATATTGAGGACCCGGAAGTGAAGTGATCCATTCACTGTCCCCACAGATAATATATTGTTGAACCAGCAGTCCTTTGGGTTGAAATGACTCTGAGAAATAGCACTATATTAGTAATCACGTTTTATTGGTGAAAAACCTAAACCTTGGTGCAACTATAGTTCTAGGATCAGAGCTGCAACCCAAGTCATCCAAAGTTACTTGTCATAGACCTACATCAACATCAATATTTGTGAAGGTATAATGACAGTCATATAGCAGTGTCAATCCTAACGGATTCATTAGAATCAGCTGGGGATTTTGTTTTCAACAGGTGTATGTGAAGGTCCAATCATATTTATAAAAAAAACAGAACTTTCTGATGTTGAAACTTGAGTATAGATATGTTGGAAACCTCTCTGAGCTATTCAGATGCACCCTCATGATAAGATCTATATAGGGTTAGTGTCCACTTCATTAAGAAACCCTAATGGTCAGAGAAGACTTTATAGGGTAGAATGGGCCAATGCTTATAGATTAGCAGTGGCCTTCTGGAACACTGTTTTGAGAAGGATTATGACAATATGTGCAATCTCAGTGATGTCTACCTTGGGCATAGAAATGAAGAGCTGAAGATTACATACCATATTCTCTCTCTCTCTCTCTTTTTAAGATTTTTTTAAGCAATCTCTCCACCCAACGTGAGGCTCAAACTCACGACCCAGAGATCAAGAGCTGCAGGCTCTACCAACTGAGCCAGCCCAGTGCCCCCACATACAATATTCTTATCCTCCCTCCTTCTACTCTCAATTAGTTAATAAAATTATAAAATCTGTCACTTAAAATCTAGTCACTTGGGTATGTAGGCAACAAAATAAATATATCTCTGACAGGAATCAATCGTAATAAACTGGGATCTATTCCTATCTCAAAAAGAGGGTCTCTCAGGGTGCCTGGGTGGCTCAGTTGTTAAGCATCTGCCTTCGGCTCAGGTCATGATCCCAGGGTCCTGGGATCGAGCCCCACATCAGGCTCCCTGCTTAGCGGGAAGCCTGCTTCTCTCTCTCCCACTCCCTCTGCTTGGGTTCCGTCTCTTGCTGTGTCTCCTCTGTCAAATACATAAATAAAATCTTTATAAAAAAAAAAAAAAAGATCTCTCCTTTGCAATAGTAAGGTCTCCAGCATCAGTCTTTATTTTACAGTGTATTCCATAAAGCCTTTTATTCTATTAAATGTTATGTATACAGTGAATTTGTGTTGCTAATGGTATGAAATTATTACACACATAAAGCTATTGACTAATTACACAAAATTAAAATATTATAGAACAAGTGAAAGTTCTTTGACCATCACCCTCATGCCCTCTGTTACCTAGAGATAACCACTGTTAATCAGTTAGATCCATTGTCCTTCCAGATTTTCCTGTACATTTACCCACATATAGAAATTCAGTGCTGATGACCAATCTGGAATAAAGATGACTGCCTGTTGGGAATGGTTGTCCATGGAGAATGCTCATTTTTTCACAAGCTCCTCACTCACTGATTTATGCTAAAATGCTATCTCAGAGTTTGGGAAACACTCAGAAGCATGTAAGAGCAAGGTGGCAAGGCTAGAACTCAGTTATAGACTTTGAACCCTTTGCCTGAGGGTTGGAGGGATCAGAGGCCACCCCGAGGGACCCAAATGTATTGTGTCCTCTTCCAGGGGCAGGCAGCTGGTCTGCCTGAGGCTGACAATGGAGGGTAAAGGCAGGAGAGGCAACAGGCTGGTGTTTCCTGTTTAAGAAATAGAGGAAAAGCTTGACCTGCTGGGTTTCAGCCCAGACATAAGAACTTTGAAGCATAGCCAGAGCAGAAATTCAAAAACATTTCTCTTTCAAATGTTGAGATTCTTTTATATCCCTACTTTTCTGAATTTTCCTAAAATGGAGAGTATCAATAACTTTTGCTAGTTAGCTGAGTGTGTAAGATGAGGAAACAAGAAATAGAACCTTTTCTCGTAAGGCAGGAAAAATTTTGGAGACAATTGTCCCTGCTCTCTGAACCATCAGTATAGAAGAAAAGAATTGAAGGAATGTCTGGGTGGCTTAGTTGATTAAGCATCTGCCTGTGGCTCAGGTCATGATCCCAGGATTCTGGGATCAAGTCCCAGAATCATTGGGCTCCGTGCTCAGTGGGGAGCCTGCTTCTCCCTCTGCCTGTCACTCCCTGTGCTTGTGCGTGCTCTCTCTCTCTTTCTCTCTCTCTGACAAATTAAAAAAAAAAAAAAAGAAAGAAAAGAAAGAAAGAAAGAGAAAGAGAACTTAAAAAAGAAAAAGAAAGGTAATTTAAAAAAATTGGTGCACTCCATATCCTTTCAGATTATTTTTTTGGTCATGATTCTTCACATAGTTCAGCTCATATTTAATCCTCTATCCTACTCAAACCTATTTTTTCAGGGATTGACTGAATGTCAATGGTGATTTTGCACATTTTACAGTCACTTTCATAAAGTGGTAAGTGGAAAAAAAATTCTATTTTCCACTTCCTGGCAGGTTTTATTTTTTACCCTTCACTTGCAAAAATGCCCAAATCCCCAACTCACACTTTAGAGGTGCAGTTTTTGGTTGTAGATTTATTTTTAAAAATTTACAGATGGAGTTAGTTGCTCATTCTATCCCTTTATTTTCTCTAAAGCAATATAATTTCTGGAGTGTGAATGAGAAAGATTGAAGAGGCTTGCTGCAGGAAATAAATTCAGTTAAAATTTCTCCTCTTTAGTGTGAATTAAGTATTGCAAATCTGATACTCTACCAATATTAACACAATCAATGCACAATTGTAAAGGTGTGTGCTCTTTTGCTCTTTCATTATAAAACCTTCTGAAAGAAGAAAGTGCTACTTTTTTAAAAAGATTTTATTTATTTGACAGACAGAGATCACAAGTAGGCAGAGAGGCAGGCAGAGAGAGAGGGGGAAGCAGGCTCCCTGCTGTGCAGAGAACCCAATGTGGGGCTTGATCCCAAGACCCTGCGATCATGACCCGAGCTGAAGGCAGAGGCAGAGGTTAGCTCAGAGGCTAACCCACTGAGCCACCCAGGTGCCCAAGAAAGTGCTATTTGATGGTCTATAGACCAATGGGTCTTTGCTCTGGTGCTCATCAATGACCAATGGGGCTTTTAAAACATACTGATGCCAAGCCCCATCTCCAAGTTTCTGTGACTTGGGTGTCTCATGCGGACAACCTTGTCCAGGGATTGTAATACACAAATGATCATTGGTTTGTATCATAAGAGATATTAAAAGTGTTAACTCCGGTGAGCTGTTCATTAAAAAAACAAAAACAAAAAAACAAAAAACGTCATTTGGGTTTTTTTGGATGGTTTTTGGGATTTGGGAATGGTTGGATGTAAACCACGTGATCCTTAAATTGAGGTATTTTGTGCTTCTTTCCAGGCATTGTAAGCTAGAATATATACAACACAGGGTCCTCTCAAATATAACATTTATAATTTTCCTCTTTCAGATATTAGCATTTGTGCCAATTAGCTGCTATATTGATTAAGAGAAATCCAAGAACCTAGATGTGTGGCTTAAGAATGCTCTTTAATGGAAATGCTCTCAAGGTTTTTGGGTTATCTGAGAGACATTCAATGAATCACGGAGAATATTCAAAATGGAAAATAAATCTATTTTTTTCTACCCCTTAGAATAATGCCCCTGGATATATAAATGCATCAAGTTGCATAAACATGACAAAGTTATTATAATTATTTTCTTACTTATCTTCTGACTTTCTTTATGAATATATTACACTACAATAATTCTATTTAATAGTAACCTAGCAACAACATGCCTGAAGGAGGTTGCTCTTTCACTGATGAAGGAAAAGCTTTGCAACGGACTTTGTAAGACTCACATTCTCCTTAGGCTAGGAGATCTCATGGGAAAATCTCATTACTCCCCTACCTCCAAAAAAAAAAACTTCGTCTAATTATGGAGAATAGCTCAATTTTCTCCCTTTTGCCACTTTCTCAATAATTTTGAGACATTTGTGATAAGATCCCTATTTTTAAATTTTAAGAAACCAACAATGAACAGTTGTTATAGATTTTATTTTTGTTCATTAAAAACCAGAGGCATGCTTCAAAGTGCAAAAACCTAGAATGTGAATTTTGGCTGCTTTCTTGGGTCAGTCTCTTCTCAATTCCTGAAAGTCTGTAATTTTTGACATTTTTGACTTTCTATCCTAGATCACTGAATGGTGTGGCCAGGCAGGTGTAAATACAGTTATCGTCTTCCATTCCTGAGACAAACTGTGAAGATAGGAAGTTGAGTAATTCCTGCATTTATTATGAGTTGGAACATTTTATTGATCTTTATGATGAAATGTGCAGTAAGAAGGTAAAATGTTATTGAAATAATGCATCTTTTTTTTTGGTGACTTTATTTTTGAGCTTTCATGTTATTCTTCTGGATAAAGCAGTGTTGGTTTATTTTCTCACAAGATAAACATGACTTGATATCACCTTTAATGTATAGTGCCCCAGGCAGGAAATCATCTGCAGAGAAACTTTATTAGCATACATATGGGGTATGCAAATTCAAAAAAATTATTTACACAAAACTTCCTCTAAGGACTTAAAAAAGCTTTATACCTATTATCTACTGAATCTTTAACATAATCCTGGGATGTGGATGGAGAGTCAATATTATTATGTACTTTGTTCCTTCAAAAGGCCCTTTTTATTCTTGTGCTCTGAGAGACTTGTTAGTGTTAATTACTATTAATTGCTTCTAGGTTTTAAAGGAATTTATACAATTAAGTGTATATAATTAATTATTTATTAGATATATGCATACCATATATTTCATGTAGCATAGCATGCAAATATGAAGATGTATCTCCTGTGTTCTGTGCATGTGCATTGATATTTGTTGAAGAATTCTATTTTGTGCTTACTTATTAACATTTGCATTATCTCTAGACCTGTGGGTGGTCTAAAAGAATTAAATAATGCTTAATGCAGGGCATTTGAAAAGCAAAGAAACTGCTCATTTTAGTTTAGTTTAAGAAAGAGAACATGAATCCAAATCATAGGTTAAAACAAATACTGACCCTAGGTTCAAAGGTCTTTTGAATGTGGACATGCTTGCCAATGAGATAGATGTGATTTGTAGCAGTCAACGACCAGTTTTGGATTTTTGGTCACTTGAAAGGCTTCTCCTTTCTCCTACCCCAAAGAGGGTAAGAGTGGAAAGTTTGGGTCTCAGTGTCTTTATCTGAAAACGATAGAAATTAGATCAACTATAATAGCCATATTTGGTAGACACAGTCAAAGACTTCTTACCTGTGAAAAATGAGACAGTGGTTACTGGTTTCTCTTATACAGCCTGTAATATCAAAAGTGGAGGCTTGGGGTGCCTTGGTGGGTCAGTCATTTAAGCATCTGCCTTTGGCTCAGGTCAGGATCCCATGGTCCTGAGATCCAGCCAGGCACTGGGCTCCCTGCTCAGCTAGGAGTCTGCTTCTCCCTCTCTCTGTCCCCCCCCACACTTGTGCTCTCTCTCTATCAATTAAATAAATTAAATCTTAAAAAAAAAGTAGTAGGCTTATCCAAAGCATCTGAATGTTTTCCCTTTACTGTTGAGAAGAATGCAAGCATATTTGCATTTATGACTCCTCTTCAACAGTACTGGAGGTCTTAGCCAGGGCAGTGAGGCAAAGAAAAGAAATTAAAAATCATCCAAATTAGAAAGGAGGAAATAGAAGTATTTATACTTAGAGTAAACATGTCTATGTATGTGGAAAATCCCATTTTTAAAAATCTCCTAGCAGCAATAAGTGAGTTTAGTAAGTTCACAAGATACAAAATTACACAAAAGTTTATTGTAGTACTATGTACTAGAAATGCACAATTAGACACATAAATTTAAAAGAAAAATTACAATAACCTCCAAAAATGAAATCCTGAGGTATATATCTTACAAAATATACACAGAATTTATATGCTAAAAACTTAAAATTCTGATAAAAGAAATGAAAAAAGACCCAAATAGAAATACATATAATGTTCGTGGATTTGAATAGTCAATATAGTAAAAAATATCAGTTCTCTTCAAATTGATCCCTTAATTTAACACAGTGCTAATAAAAATCTTGGGAGATGATTTTGTATTCACCAGGTGATTATAAAATTTATATCAGAAGTCAAAATCTCTAATAGTTTAGGAAGGGAAGAATAGGGGTGCCTGGGTGGCTCAGTGGGTTAAGCCTCTGCCTTCGGCTCAGGTTATGGTCTCAGGGTCCTGGGATCGAGTCCTGCATCGGCCTCTCTGCTCGGCGGGAGCCTGCTTCCTCCTCTCTCTCTCTCTGCCTGCCTCTCTGCCTACTTGTAATCTCTCTCTGTCAAATAAATAAATAAAATCTTAAAAAAAAAAAAAAGAAAGGGAAGAATAAAGT
The DNA here is from genome assembly GCF_964662115.1 of Mustela nivalis. NCBI lineage: Eukaryota > Metazoa > Chordata > Mammalia > Carnivora > Mustelidae > Mustela > Mustela nivalis. The sequence goes on from NC_139036.1 coordinate 34,236,573, forward strand.
AGGAGAAATCATACTACTAATTCTAAGACTTATTATAAAGGGCTGAAATAATGAAAGGAGTGTGGTGTTGGCAAAGGTATGAAGACAGAGATTAATGGAAGAGAATAGATGGTCCAGAAACAAATCCAAAAAATTTGGACACCTAATTTTTGACAAAGGTGCAAAAACAAATCAGGAGGTTATACTTTTTAACAAATAGTGTTGGAACAATCTATCATACATATGTAAAAGAATAAACCTCAAACCAAACCTCATACCAATATAAAAATTACCCCAAATTGATTGTAAATATAAAGCATAAAAACATAAAACTCTTAGAAAAGAAGAAAGGAGAAAAGTCTTTGTGACCTAGGGCGAGGCAAAAGATTTTTAGATAACTGAAAGTATAATCCCTTAAATAGTGTTAAAATGGATTTCATCAAAATTGAGTTTTTTCTTTGCAGAAAATACTTTTAAAGAATGAAAAGACAAGCTTCCCAATCATAGAAAAGACTTGCAAATTACATATCCCCCAAAAGACTTGGATGAAACATACACAAAAGAAAATAAAGCTCGACAATAAGAAAATAACCAACCAAATGGAAACTAAGCAAAAGATTTGAGCACGTAAGCAAATATTATGTGTGCGTATATATATTTATACACACACACACACACACACACACACACACACACACACGGTATCAAATACACATATGAAAGGATGCTCAGCATTGTTCACCTTCAGGAAAATACAAATTAAAACCGGATGAGGGGCACCTGGCTGGCTTAGCTGGTAGATTATGTGACTCTTGATCTCAGAGTCATGAGTTTGAGCCCCATACTGGGTGTAGAGATAACTTAAAAAATCAAATCTATAACTAAAAAAAAAAAAAACAAAACAGGATGAGAAACCATTGTACTTCCTATAAGAGTGGCTAAAATGAAAAACAAACGATACATTTTAGTAAGATGTTGAACAACTGGATCTCTCAGACATTGTAGTCAGAATTAACATTTACAGCCACTCTGGAAAATAATGAAATGGTTTCTTTTTTTAAAAAATTTTTATTTATTTATTTGACACAGAGAGAGAGATCACAAGTAGGCAGAGAGGCAGGCAGAGAGAGAGCGGGCGGGGGAAGCAGGCTCCCCGCTGAGCAGGAAGCCCAATGTGGGGCGCATTTCCAGGACCCTGAGATCATGACCTGAGCCAAAGGCAGAGGCTTAACCCACTGAGCCACCCAGGCACCCCAATGAAATGGTTTCTTATCAGTTTAAACATGCACTTAGCATATTATCCAGCTACCCTACTTCTAGGTATTTATCTTAGAGAAATGAAGATTTACACTCACTCAAAACACTTTAATTAACATTTTAATTAACATTTTAATGTTTATTGCAGCTCTATTTATATTGCCAGCACTAGGAACAGCTTGATGTCCTTCAGTGAGACAATGAGTAAATATATAGGATGATTCTATAAAATGAAACACTATTCAGCCATAAAAAGGGATGAACTATTGATAACATACAGCAAGATGGATAATTCTGAAAGGTGTTACACTGAGTCAAAGAATCCTGTCTCGAAAGGCTAAATAGAGTGTGCATCCGTTTCCGTGACATTCTCAAATCCACAAAACTATAGCGAGGGAGATCATCACCGTGTTCTAGGTGTTGGGTTTAAGGGCAGAGTATAAGTATAGAGAGATAGAGGTTTGGGGGTGATGAAACTGTTTTCTGTCCTATTACAGACATAGTTACATGCATCTATACGTGTATTACAGTTGACTGAACTGTACCTGAAAAGGAAAAGTAAATTATATGATACTTAAAAAATAAAATTAAAAACCTCTGAAACCATCAAAATTCACAGTAGTATTTCTAAATATTTCTTTTCTGGTGTTTCACAGTATGTGAAAACACTGCCAGTATGAAAACAACACAAAACAAAACAGAATCAATATAACAATGAAAAACAAAACAGCAACAACAAACCAACATACCAGTCAACTGCATTGATACAAGTAATATATAGTTGGAATTCTGCAATATCAATCTTGCGTTAAAGTATCCTTCTTTGGGGTTTATTGTCAGAAGACTTGGCTTCATGTAACCACTTGACCTTCTTTTCTTTCCTGTTGATATTTTGATTAATAAGTTTTTACTCCAGGAATATATTCAGTGGTTAATTCTGAAACCTTTCTTTGAGTTTTACAGACTATCCATATGCAGAGTAACACTTGAATTTTAATGTACTCTCTAAAGATTATCCAAAAGCACTTAATGAATACTCTGGTTCATGTAATAAGATATTGCTATTCACACCTCAGGATTCCAGAGTACATACATATTGAATAGGAATTAATATTTATGGTTATTCCCATAATAATTCTAAAACACAGAGAAAGCTATAAAGGTATTATCTGATTATTGACCTAACAAGATCCATCTCTAAATGCACCTACTTCACAAATTTAAGAGCAATGACTTAATTTATAAGAAAGAGGCAATTTACAAACTCTTCACATGTCTGATGCAACTAAGGCTAAACACTGTGTTTAAAAACATTGGAGTCTTTTCTTCAATAAATGGTGCTGGGAAAATTGGACAGCCACATGCAGAAAAATGAAATTGGACCATTTCCTTACACCACACACAAAAATAGACTCAAAATGGATGAAGGACCTCAATGTGCGAAAGGAATCCATCAAAATCCTTGAGGAGAACACAGGCAGCAACCTCTTCGACCTCAGCCGCAGCAACATCTTCCTAGGAACAACGCCAAAGGCAAGGGAAGCAAGGGCAAAAATGAACTATTGGGATTTCATCAAGATCAAAAGCTTTTGCACAGCAAAGGAAACAGTTAACAAAATCAAAAGACAACTGACAGAATGGGAGAAGATATTTGCAAACGACATATCAGATAAAGGACTAGTGTCCAGAATCTATAAAGAACTTAGCAAACTCAACACCCAAAGAACAAATAATCCAATCAAGAAATGGGCAGAGGACATGAACAGACATTTCTGCAAAAAAGACATCCAGATGGCCAACAGACACATGAAAAAATGCTCCATATCACTTGGCATCAGGGAAATACAAATCAAAACCACAATGCGATATCACCTCACACCAGTCAAAATGGCTAAAATCAACAAGTCAGGAAATGACAGATGCTGGCGAGGATGTGGAGAAAGGGGAACCCTCCTACACTGTTGGTGGGAATGCAAGCTGGTGCAACCTCTCTGGAAAACAGCAAGGAGGTTCCTCAAAATGTTGAAAATAGAACTGCCCTATGACCCAGCAATTGCACTATTGGGTATTTACCCTAAAGATACAAACGTAGTGATCCAAAGGGGCACGTGTACTCGAATGTTTATAGCAGCAATGTCCACAATAGCCAAACTATGGAAAGAACCTAGATGTCCATCAACAGATGAATGGATCAAGAAGATGTGGTATATATACACAATGGAATACTATGCAGCCATCAAAAGAAATGAAATCTTGCCATTTGCGACAACATGGATGGAACTCGAGCATATCATGCTTAGCGAAATAAGTCAAGCAGAGAAAGACAACTATCATATGATCTCCCTGATATGAGGAAGTGGTGATGCAACATGGGGGCTTAAGTGGGTACGAGAAGAATAAATGAAAGAAGATGAGATTGGGAGGGAGACAAACCATAAGTGACTCTTAATCTCACAAAACAAACTGAGGGTTGCTGGGGGGAGGGGTTTTGGAGTAGGGGGGTGGTATTATGGACATTGGGGAGGGTATGTGTTTTGGTGAGTGATGTGAAGTGTGTAAACCTGGTGATTCACAGACCTGTACCCCTGGGGATAAAAATATATGTTTATAAAAAATAAAAAATTATATTAAAAAAAAATTGGAGTCTTTGAAACTGTGCATAGATTTTTGCCTCAAGAGTTATCTCTTCTGCTCCTCTGGCTGAAAAGTTTATTGGATTATCTTTTTTTGAGGTGTTAATTTAAAAGAAACTTACCTGAATCTTTCAGAGAAAACTTGGCTGTTTAATATTTAAAAGCCAAATCACTTTTTTTTTTTTTACTAGAAGTACAGTTTTACAAAGGTGTCTTAGAGGATTTCATGCAAAATGGTTTATTTCTTTTTCCTTTTAACTGAACAAAGAAATACTGCACTAAATTATTCATTTCCTTTACAAATATCTTGTTTTGTTTTGTTTTGTTTTTAAAAGCACCTGTTGTATACCAAGTCTGAGAAGGGTACTGGGAATACAGTGGTTCTATGGGCTGAATTATATCTCTCCCCACAAAGAGTCCTAACCCTTAGGACCTCAGAGTATGACTTTGTGACTGTATTTTGGAGATAGGGTCTCAAAAGGTAGTCTTTATTACGTTAAAATGAAACCTTTAGGGTGGGCCCTATTCCAATGTAACTGACACTCTTACAGAAAGAGGAGATTGAGACACAAAGATGTACAGAGACAGGACCATGTGAAGATGTGGGAAGAAGGTGGCCTTCCTACAAACCAAGCAGAAAGGCCTTAAAAGAATCCAATCTTGTGGACACCTTGACCCCCCCCCTTCCGCCCCCAAACTAATACAAGTAGTGAAAAAAAATGCAAATATATATCTTACAAATACATCAAATATTGGAGCAGACACAAAGAACTACACAGGCAAATATTAACATACAATTTATCTGAGAAATTAGGGATGCTACAACAGAATAAAATAGGGGTCCTAGATTTGTTTTTTAGATATAAGGATGTAATATTTTACGGTAAGGTTTATAGGGCATGAGAGTCAATGGACTAAATAAAAGAAAAATCATTTCTGGCAGAGAACACTATATGATCAAACTTCTTGAGACAGAAAGAGCTTGTCCCTCTGAAATGAAAAATTATTTTTAAATTATATTAATTAATTAAAATGTATTTATAGCTTATATTTATATTCTAATCAAACATAACTCATTTAATTATTTAAAAATATTTATTTAAAACTGTAGATGGAATTCAGAGTGGAGGAACAACAGGTTGTAAGCAGGGCTAGATCTAGCAGAGAATTTTAAGACTCACTTTTGAATTTTCTGCTTTTTTTTTCTTTTTAATTTTTTTTCTTTTTTTATTTTTTAGGAATACTGCTCTTGTGGGTTTGCTTTTCTTATACTCTGAATATTATCTAAGTCTACCTTCTACTAAAGTCTAGAAAAGAGTGGAAAATTAAAGTGAGACATTTCAAATTTCTTTTGGCTTTAGCATTCTGTGGCTCTACCAGCTTTTTGGGTCTATTAATCATTATATATTGCTTTGAATTTTGGATATACAGTCAGCAGCAGGATGTGTTATAAAATATTCACTGTAAGATTTAAGCCACAGCTTTTAAAGTATCCTCTCATTGGTATAGTTTGTATGTCTGCACGTCGGTCTGGATAGTTGGTCATTCACCTACCAAATGTTGATTGACCATAAACTGTATGCTCACTTGCTGCTAGATGCTTAATGGTTTGTTACCACTATTCCTCCTTTCGTGGTCCTTAGCATCTAGAATGAGAGACAAACGTTAAGAAGCCCAGTAAAAATATATGTGATTGCAAATTGTGGTGCATGCTTAGAAAGAAACAAAGGGTACAGAGATGGAGAAGTTTAAGTAATGAAAGGACAGTCTCTTCAAGTGCAGTGTTTTCATCCTTAAAGACAAGGAGAAGTTGGTTGACGAAGTAGGGACAAACCAATTGTGGAGAGAGGGAACTGCAGATTCAAAGGTCTTCAAGTGGGAGAATGACTTGTGTACTCCAGGAGCTAGAAGGCAGCCAGAATGGTAAAGGTGGGATGTGACAGGAAGTCACAAAGGTAAGCTTGAAGTACATCATGGCTCAGTAGGATATGGCCAGGAGTTTGGATTTTATTTAGTGTGCAGAGGGAAGCCAGTGAATGTTAGCAGGGTGGTTAGTGAATTAAATACAAAATTAGAGCAGGAAGGTTATGAAATTATTCAGTGGTCTAGAACTCAAATTTCTTCTTGTCCTTAATAAGATTGAGTCTTTTAAGATTCTATTTGCTTTTGGGGCGCCTGGGTGGCTCAGTGGGTTAAGCCACTGCCTTCAGCTCAGGTCATGATCTCAGGGTACTGGGATCGAGTCCCGCTTCGGGCTCTCTGCTCAGCAGGGAGCCTGCTTCCCTCTCTCTCTCTCTCTGCCTGCCTCTCCATCTACTTGTGATTTCTCTCTGTCAAATAAATAAAATCTTTAAAATGCAAACTATTAAAAGAAAAGATTGTATTTGCTTTCATTTTTCTGAACTTTGACTATAGCTGCATGATTAATTGAATTCTCTGTCCAGGCTTGATTTTGACTAAAGCTACTATATTTCATTCAGTTTAATTTACAGGATTTTAGAGAAGTATTGTATATTGCATGGGAAGAAGGAACATATCCCTTTTCATAGAAATACCTTTAGTAAAAGAATAAAAGTTGGGAGAATGATGACATGTATGCATTGTTATTAGAAAAAGAATTGCATGACTGACCTCTGTCATTCCAAACCTGGTTTTCAAAAAGCCTGAACTGAAACTTGGTCAGAACTCAACTCTATTTGGGTATCTTTACCTGATAGGGTAAAGAAAACTTCTTTTAACAGGTAAAATTAAACAAAAAAAGAATAAATCCATTGTGCTGAGGCTTTCTTTTGAAGTTTCAGCAGTGGTATAATTAAAGTAGGATTTCTGTAGAGTGAGAAAGAGGAGCAAATCAGTTATCAGAAGGGGAGTACCTTAAAAAAAAAACAGCAAAAAGTATTAGGATTAAAGTTACTTAGGAAACTCGAACCTTTACTGCATATAAAGAGGTTGGCTTCTTTGAGCTTTTTGAAATTCCCTTTCAAAGGCCAGGGGAAGACATTAATAAAAGAAAAGTGTAGAATGAAGACTAGGAAAAATTTCAAGATATTATGATGTTAAAACAAAACAAAACCTAGAAACTCTTGCAGATAAAACAATGAAAGTTCTATCATTTGAGCATTGAAAACCGACTGAAACAGAACCACACTACATAACATATTCTATAGGTTGAGAACAATCTTTTCCCTGCAAAATACTCAGTCACAGTTCTGTAAACAATTTTTTCATTATAAATGTACTAAATACTCGTTTTGGTAATTTTGGAACTTGTAAAAAGCTAGAAAGAATATAAATGGGCTCAATATTTCTGCCACTCAAAGACAATAATGATGGTGGGTTAGTATTCTTCAGGTCCCTTTCCAATGTTGAATTGCTCGGTTGGGATTGCGTTCCATCTTCATTGTAGGGTGCTGTCACCTTCAGTTCCCAGTAACCCTCCCTATGATCAGAATATTCTGGTGACTTCCTGCCCAAGTTCCACGGTAGTCCATGTAGTAGATGCAAGGCCATCTGTAGAAAAGCATCTCTTCTCTGCAGCAGTCAAGTAAAATACTTACATTCATTTTACCTAATACTCTTACAGCCTTTGTAACATGATAACTTTTTACCATCAACCTATTGATATAATGCACTGTTTTCAGATTTTACACTACCCCTATATACTTGGAATTAGTCCCACTCTGTGACACTTTTTTTATCGTTCTGGGTCTATTTTGCTGGATTTTGACATTTTGAGGTCTAGATGAAAACATTTTGCACTGATATTTAGTTTGCACTGATAGATGGTTTTATAATTTTCTTTATTTTGTATTGCCTTTATAATTTTCTCTTAATATTAAGGCTGTATTAACTCAGGAAAAATGAATTTGAAAGATTTTTATTTTTATATATTCTTGAACAGGGCGCCTGGATAGCTCAGTCGTTAAGTGTCTGCCTTCGGCTTTAGTTATGATCCCAAGGTCCTGGGATGGAGCCAGGACCTTGGCTCCCTGCTCAGCGGGAAGCCTGCTTCTCCCTCTCCCATTCCCCCTGCTTGTGTTCCCTCTCTCGCTATATCTCTCTCTGTCAAATAAATAAGTAAAATCTTTAAAAAAAATGCTCTTGAATAGTGTAAGTAGCTTGGAGGTTTTCTGTCACTTAAAAACTTAAAAATAAGCATGTATAGGATAGCTTCTGCCTAGTGCCTTTGTTGAAGGCTTTTGGTTGTTGTTTTGTTTTTGTTTTGTCTTTCATTTGCTTTAATGATAACTGGTTATTTTTCATTTCCTAGGTTTTGGGATATTTTGGTATTCAGAAGAAATTTTTATTCAGGTAAAGTATACATCTCTTCCTCTATGTATTGTTTATTTGCAAGTGTGTTTTATATTTAGCTATGACATATACAAATACATTTATTTTTGTCTTTTTAAAGGAAATGTAGATTAAGTGTTAACTTACTACTAGTACCACATTTCAACAGAATGAGCTAATTTTTCTTATTCTGTTTTCTCAAGATAGATCTGTATCCTATCTAACTTTTTTTTTTTAATATTTTATTTATTTGTCAGAGAGATAGAGGGAGCACAAGCAGGGAGAGCAGCAGGCAGAGAAAGAACAGACTCCCCACTGAGCAAGAAGCCGAATGTGGAACTCGATCCCAGGACTCTGGGATCATGACCTGAGCCGAAGGCAGACGCTTGACCTACAGAACCAATCAGGCATCCCCTAACTTCTGGTAAAAGCTTTTTATTTTCTGAAAATACCAACATTTAATAGATTTTTACAGTACACATTTTTACTTTTTCTCTCTCTTCTCTTTCTTATCTTCTGTCTTTGGTTAACTTATCAAGATTGGTCTTCCATTTTAGTTTTGTCTTCCTTGTTCTTCCTGTGCTCTCATTCATAAAACTCAAATAAGAGTTTGCAGTAAAATATTTGAAATATTTCCATCCTAAAAAAAACAGCCAGCCAGTTTTGAAGTTGTGCTTTACAGCTTAATATTAGGAACCTTATCATTTTTAGTTCATGGCTGAAGTAAACATACAATATATCAGATAGTGAAGGAGACAGGTCTCTAACCAAATCACCCTGTCAGAGGGTGGCTGGACACACTGTCTTCATTGACTTGATCTACTGCTACATAAGGTAAGATAGTTAAACACTGATAAAATGATGGAGTAGCAGATGGAAAATCTATTAGTGAGAACATCAGAGACCAAAATACTTGTGCCAGTGGTACAGTGGCTGCCAATCCTGTAGTCAGATCAGTGCTAGGGAAAATCGAATTTCAAATTTTTGCCTCAGCCAGAGTGCTGGGGTTAAGACAAGAAGGATATTAATATTCAACAGTGGGGAAAAGTCAAAACATATTTCAATAGCTTAACAGGAGCTGAAGCTTCATTGGGGCCATTATGAAAATGAAGTAACTCCATATGAAGTGCTGGCCACCCATAAGGAAATGAGGCAGACTAGGGCAGGATCGCTAGTAAGTAGAGCCAAGTCGTTTAGAGAGAAACTTTTCAGTGTGACAGCTGGGTGGTAATCTAACCCCTACCCTTTGCTAGCTGGGTGACTCCCGAGCATTTCCAAACCATTTAAATTTGGAGTCTAGGAGGCTAGAATTTTGACCTACATCCCTGAATTTCCTTTAATGTAGGGACGCCTGGGTGGCTCAGTCAGCGAAGTGTTGGATTCTTGATTTCAGCTCAGATCACGATTTCAGCATCATGAGATCTGGCTCTGCCTTGGGCTGCATGCTTAGTGCAGAGTCTGCTTGAGATTCTCTCTCTCCCTTTTCCTATGCCCCTCCACTGCCTCAAAAAGAAATGTGATTCAATAAATAATTTTTATTGATGAAGCTAAATGCATTCTTTTTTTTTTTTTAAAGATTTGTTTATTTATTTGATAGACAGAGATCACAAGTAGGCCGAGAAGCAGGCAGAGGAGAAGGGAAGCAGGCTTCCTACTGAGCAGAGAGCCTGATACAGGGCTCAATCCCAGAACCCTGAGATCATGACCTGAGCCAAAGGCAGAGGCTTAACCCACTGAGCCCAGTGGGCTTAACCCACTGAGCCACCCAGGCACTCCGCTAAATTCTAAAGAGGACTCTAGATTCTTTTTTTTTTTAAGATTTTATTTATTTATGTGACAGAGATTACAAGTAGGCAGAGAGGTAGGCAGAGAGAGAGGAAGGGAAGCAGGCTCCCCGCTGAGCAGAGAGCCCGACGCTGGGCTCCATCCCAGGACCCTGGGATCATGACCTGAACCAAAGGCAGAGGCTTTAACCCACTGAGCCACCCAGGCGCCCCAGGATTCTGGATTCTTAATACAGGGTTTGGGGAGTAGACTAATTGATTTCCCAACCTAAAGAACATTTACTATTTATGCTATTGAAATAGGGAACGGGTGAATAAATGTTTTGTTTGTTTGTTTGAATAAGTGAATAAAGCAATGGCTTGTTAAGGTATACAGCTTGTATGGCCCCAAAAAAGCTGGGAGAGCTGACAGATTTGAATACATTTCCATGATTTGTGTTTCAAAGAGAAGCCAAACCTCAGATGCCCTGATGTTCCTGAGTTTAGGGACCATTCAAAGACAGATGTTTTGCAGTTTTGCTCATAGACATCTTTTCTGGCAGACCTACTCTCGGCATAATGTGTGGGCTCCAGTGAAACAAAGTTTGCAACTATCTAGAATTCTCACAACAATAAAAAAAAAAAATAAAAAAAAAAACCTTTGCAAATCCAGAATGCAGAATTTGGTAGCAGAAATGCGAAACCCACCGACCACCCCCCCAGGTCTGTGCCTTCTTGTAAACCTCGCTACCATCTTATTTGCCATGTAAACATTTCCCCACAGCCCCAGAGACTTCCGCCGACAAATTTATTAAACTTGTCTCATCCGGAATGTTAATGTTTCTGTAAATCTTCGCCATCTGTTGTACCATCTAATTGCAAATGTAGAGTGAACATAATTCATGATTTTATCATAATAAATTTAGATAAGTGATTTAAATGCACTTGAATATTCTTTATTCAAAGCAACATGGAGTTCCAGCTTCCTGTCCTCGCAGGAACTGTCGTTTAGTGTGAAGCTATCCTTTCTCAGTACTCTGGGCCACAAAGGAATTTTCTTGAAAAACCAAACCAAACAAAACAAAACAAAAACCCTCTCTTCTCTAGGCCTGCTAGACCACCTCCAAGTGTAACAGACAGTAAATGAGATGCCATTAGGTTAAACCCAAGCTGCCTCCTAAGAAACATGAATAATTGAAATCCTTCACATACATATTTATCTCTTCCTCTCTGCTTGTCAGTCACTCGTCAGTGGCCACTTCGGCAAAGATACCTGCCTACTGCTCAGATGCATTCTGTTTGACCTCTACCTCAGCCCCTTTATTTCAGGCTGTAAGATGATTTTACACTGCTCATTTTAAAAATATATCTATAACGTTTCTTATGATCCCTATAAGAAAATCACATTTAAGGTAATTGTCAAAATATTTCCATGGTGCTGTTATTAAATCATAAGCATATATTTTGTACATTTCTGAAGTTTCTTATCTATCTGATTTGATGATCATGTCCTTTAACCGGTAGGGTCCATGTTTAAAATGAAGGGGGAAAAAAAAAAGTTGTTTCCATGAAGTGAACAGTTCATAGAGAAATAAGTGGACAGATGGTCTAAACCTTTAAATGAAAATCTAGCCATAGCAGCGTAGAGCTACTAAGCTCTTTTGGAATCCAACACAACATTTCTGAGCCAGAGTCAGCTTTCAGCAGAGTGGGCTTAAGGGGCTGCAGAGTAGGTCATCAGATGTCACAGCTGAATGTACATCGTGAGCCATTTCATCTGGGTGATACTACAATCTGTCTTCAGGCCTCTGGCTCTCTGGGTTCTTACTCAGACCCTTACACAGTATCACGCAGAAGTAACGAGACCCAAGCAGATTACTATTCTGCTTATCCTGTAGACTACGAGCAACAGGAGCTGGGATTCTGCCTTCCTTTTCTGTATTCTCACAGGCTAGCTCAGGGATGGCAGGCAGGAGGGTGCCCAAAAAATGCTTGTTGGATCAGTGAATTGCATGAGCAGAGCCCAGTGAATGTATGTCGAATAAATGCGTTAAGTAGGAAATACCTCTGGTGAGAAAAGAAAGCCTGTGTTTTCCAAGGGAGGTTTTTATTTTATTTTTTTTTCTTTTTTGGTTTTACTGCTAAAAACAAAGATAGTGTTAGCTCGTATTGTCAGCGTATAAAAACCTGTTTAAAAAAAAAACAAACTGCTGAAGGAATGGTAGGAAAAAGCATATTTAAGGGTTGCCTTAGAAGAATGGCGGATTTCTTATCAGTAGCATCACTTGGGAGAGCACCCGAGGATGGCCTGGGGTACACTATGCTTCGCTGTAAGGCACTGCAGAGGTAAAGTCCCTTGAGGCGTTTGTGATTTTGCCGCACATTGTTTCGATGTCTGATACCCCAGCTGAATGAATCTCTCAGACTTAATTGGATTTTCCTTCAACTTTGAACCCTTTCCACTTGAAAAGGCTCCGGGTCAGTTGATTCATCCAGATATTTTCAGATAAATGTATATGCAGAACGCACAGTATCTTTCAGTAAATCAATTAAAAAAAATCTTGTAAGTGTAGCAGAGAGAAGCAAGGATAAAACCTTGAAACAAATAGCAAATAGCTCAGATTCAAATATATGTATAGTTCTGATGTATGAGTATGAAATCTAGTTATACCTAGGTAATTGTTTTTCTAATTCTTCCACTAAGTTATTATAGTGCATTTAAATATATATGCTCACACTACTTAATATTCCTATTTTTGTAGAGTTATTAGGAAAAGCAGAAGAAAGGGAAGAACCTGGCTCACTCTCCTCTATGAGTGTGTTCTTGGAGAATCAGCACTTATGTCTCCTCTAACCTTGAGCCTGTAACTGTGGATAACTTAATCATGGACCAAGTGGCTGGTTCTTAATAAAACTGAGCGCTCCTTGGGGTGCCTGGGTGGCTCAGTCGGTGAAGTGTCTGTCCCTTGATGTCCACTCGAGGTCATGATCTCAGGGTTCTGGAATCAACTCCCTCCTTGGGTTCTGTGCTTAGCAAGGAGTTGGGTTGGGATTCTCTCCCTCTACCTCTGACCCTCCCCACCACGTGCACACACTGTCTGTCAAATAAATTAAAAAGTCTTAAAAAAACAAAAGCAAAACAAAACAACAACAACAACAACAACAGTGCTCCTTAACCCACTCTCTTCACATCTAAAGACTTGGTCCTTCTTTGTATGTTCCTGCATTGCTCTGCAGTGTCCCCCACTATCCTGCATCGACTCTGCTGTAGAAGTTATGAACTACGGAGCTAAAAAGTGACAGAGGTTGTTTCTCCTCTTGCTTTTGACGTTGGGTGTCGTAACTGCAATCAGAGTCATCTTTCTAAAATACAGTTCTTCTAATGTGGTTCAAGTACTTCTCCATTGACCCAGGAAGAGGTCACACACTAACCCGGGCGCTCTCTCTCAACTTCTATAGGCTGCTAGGGAATTAGGTTCTGGTTTTAGGATTTGACCTATTCCCCGATATTTAAAAGAGGTGACTTTGATCTTCTTCTTTGTGGATGTGCCATAAACACAATAATAATTATAACACAAAATTTCAGAAAAAAGCCATTTTATTACACTTAAGTACAAAGTTGTTGACTGCAAGAACAGGATAGGATGCATGGATTCAGTCATGACTAGGTAGACTTTCTAATCCTGCTCTTCATAAGCAGGGAGCCTCCTTTCTGTTTTTGCTGCACATTTGTTATTGATGGCATCCAGTATTTTCCAATAATAGGTGAAACTGGAAGCCAAAGCCAGTACTTTCCTGTGTTAGCTGCAACCACCGTGGCGGGGGTGGGGGGGGAATGTAAAGAAGGCAGAAAGAAGACAGCCATCTGTAGCTTATTGTGAATTGATCACAAATATCATTTAAATCTCTAAGAATTTAGCAAAATTTCCCATTATTATTTAGGCATAAAGCGTTATGCCGTGAAAACAAGAATCTCGGTGCCTGATCTCAGCTGATGGTATCTCCTTCAAATATCCATAAAGCTGGAACTCAAAACGACCAATGCAGGGTGAAGACTAAATAGGAACTAGCATTTATTGAGACTCTTCCATGTCAAAAGACTATTTTTTAATCACACCTGACTAAAGGTTTTTACCAGTTTATTATTAAAGAAGAATTGAGAGAATATCTTATATATAAATAGCTGAACATAATCACATGCATATCAGTATCAGAGTAATCTATACCATATTTTCATTTCCTTGTGAGCTCATCCAGTCATATCTAATTATCTTATTGTTTGCATAAAGTTCTGATTTAAATCAAAACCAGTAAAAACGTTTTGAATGGTCACGTCTAACATACATTATCTCACTACTACAGTTAAAATTTTAAAAACAGGAGTGAGCCAATTTCATAATACTATATGCAGATAATATATATATATTATGTATGTATCATTATATATATCAGTTATATAAATTATAACATATACATATCTGTATACCTATAGTACATATATACTGTATCATTCTATATGTATTACATGTATACATTATATGTCTACTTTGCTTTAATAAAATACGTTTTTAATCTATGTTGGCTAATCAGTGCTTTAAAAAACTATAGTCTGTTACCAGGTGCTAAATCATGAAATTAATGAAATAGCACTAGCACTTTTTTCATTGAAAAAGAATAGAGTGGAAATATAAGAGTGCAATACACATGGAAAGGTAAATATTGCTTCTTGAAAACTTTGTAAACACACACACACACACACACACACACACACATATATATATATATATATATATACAGATGAGTGTTATATAAAATGTATTCCCTACTATGAGTGGTAGTTAAAAATTGGGGGAAGCCCTAGCTATCTCATACAAAAATGCATAAGCTGATTAAAAATCCCAAATATCTATTTTGCTAAATAACAAGGAAGAAAGGAAAGAGATTACAAGTGACACTGAATCTTTCCCGCAGCTTAAGGCTTGAAGGCTTGAAGACCTTGAGGATGAGGATTCTACCCCTCACAATCATTGTTTTGTATAAAATGTATCTAAAGATCATCATGGGTATTAATTAAAACCCAAATTCAGACTTTAATAACCAAGGTTTGTTTCACTAGTGAAAATGCAGTGCTACTTTCACCAGATTTGTTTTTGTCCACAAACAGGGATCTAGTCCCAGGCAGCTGCCTCTTAAGTGTGTTCCCTCAAGAAGAATCAGGTGATAACGTTAAAATAATCAGAGTAGTCCTTCCTCTAGTACTGAGGAAAAGACAGCCACTGAGAAGAGCGGAGGGAGACAGAGCAAGGTCATATAAAGATAAAAGTGATGAACAAGAGTAAAACACTTTTCAGTGATTGAATCCATTCGCCCCAGACCTTTCCAAGTCAGAGAAGCAGCCTGAGGCTCTAATTTACCTTATCAGCTGTGTTGGGATTCCTCCCAGGAAGAATTGCTCTGCCCAGATGACATCCTCTTCCAGACTCACTGAAGGAAGAATATCCTGAGGGACACTGTCCCTCCAAAGGAGCCCGGCCGTTCACTTTCGTCCTCATAGCTACATTTCCCATCACAATCACCTGGCTAAGAAGTATCTTCGTCCTGTAAACCTGGTGCTAATTCATCTCAAAGAAAATTAACTAGAAGGATATTCAACCATATCTTTCCTGTATTTGTTCTTTGACCCTTAAGTAGATTCACACTTAACAAGTACTAAATAAACCACGGTGATTTAATGTACAGTGTAATGAACCTAGACAGTATTTTAGTATAATTACATAAGGTGATAGATAGCACTACAACGCTGTTCCTATTACAATATAGATATGTATTGAAGGAACATTTTACGCCTGAAATGCACAATGTCGTAGGTCAAATAAACTCAATATAAAAGCTTAATTAAGAGAAGCCCCAACTATGATCATACCTGAATTTGGAGGTGTTCCTATGCTACAATATTTTCTTTGTTTGAGTTTTGTGAATTGATTACTTACCTGTGGTTAGTTTATTTACTCCAAGTTTTCCACTTTTACTGCTTTTCAGCTGAAAAATTTCAAAGAGCAATTATCTTTCATGTATGGGAAGTGAAATACAGCTATGCTTTTTGGAACTCAAAAGTATTTATTGAGCAACTCCCAAGTACTTGCAGAGACGGAATATGTATTTGGGGGAGAACATTGCTTTTCTTTTCTTTCTTTCTTTCTTTTCTTTTTTTTTTTGGTCTCTTTCCTTTGTACTGCTTACAGATGCTATTCTTGTGCCTGAATGTCAGTGGTTATTATCAAGGGCTGTTCTGGAGGACTTTGAGGATCACTTAAAGACCAATGTCTGCTAGAGGAGCATGAGGGAGGAATTATAGGGAAGCATTTCACAGAGAGTTTGGTGGTCTTTCTTTTGAAATTAAAAAGAAAAAAGGAAGGGGGAGAGAGAGAAAGAGATTCCAAACCTTAAGAAAAGAATAAAAACATAAAAATAGTAGACAACTATGAACTGCCAAGAAATAAAAAAAAAAAAGATTATAACATTTTTCTATATTAATTTTAGCTCTCTCATCCTCTTTGTGTTTTTTTATTTGTTTGCTTATTTGTAATAAAACATAAATCCCTCTCTATAGCATTTGTTCTCACAAACATCAACTTCTCCATGAGTAAACTGTAACTTAAGATTGCTGTACTTTCTTTCAGACATGCTTTTTTTTCCCCCCCTTTCATTGAATAGTTATACAATTTCCTTAGCCTCAGTGTCCTCCTCTGTATAAAGGTAAGTGTAGTGATGTAGGGGCACCTGGGTGTCTCAGCTGGTTAAGTTTCCTACTCTTGATTTCAGCTTAGGACATGATCCCAGGGTCAGGGGATTGAGCCCCGACTGGAGCTCTGTACTCAGTGGGGAGTCTCCTTCTCTCCCTCTCCTGCCCCTGCTTCACACATGCCTGCATGCTCTCTCTCACAAATAAATAAATCTTAAGAAAAAAAAAGTGTAATAATGTATCTACCTCATAGGGTTAGCATGAGGATTAATTAATACATATAAACGCTTATATGTACGCATTTCTATGTGTGCTTGACACATACTATAAAGTCAAGAAATTTGGTTGTCTGGGAAGTTGTTATTTAGTTACCAGTAACAGTATCCACCAACAATATATACTATTCTTTAACAGCGTTTTAAAATGTGTTTTAATGTAGATTAGGTTGAATGCCATTGGAAGTGATGATAGTTGACCTTATTTGGTCTCTAAGAAGAGCAACTTTATATAATTCAGTTATTATCTAATGGTTTCAGAAGTATATATATTACTTGCCACCCTCAACCCTTATCTATGGTTTCACTTGCTGCATTTTCAGGTTCCTGTGGTTAACCATGGTCAGCATGTAGTCAGAAAGTCAGCAGTAGCCTAGTGCTACGTCACCTCACCTCATCTCATCTTGTTGGCATTTTATCATTTCTTCATCATCAGAAGAAGGGTGAGTACAGTACAATAAGATATTTTGAGAAAGAGTGAGACCATATTCCCATAACTTTTGTTACAGTATAGTGTTACTTTATTTTACTATTAGTTATTGTTGTTTCTATCTCTTATTACGTCTAGTTTGTAAATTAAACTTTGCCATAGCTATCCATGTATAGAAAAAAAAAAACATGTTATATATAGAGTTCAGTAGTATCCTTGGCTTCAGGCATTCACTGGGGGACTTTGAACCTATCCCTTGCGGATAAAGGGGAACTTTTGTATGTATATTACATCGCATATAACCTTTCAAATACAGAATTATTTTTAAATAGCATTAATGATTAGATCCATGTTATTAATATCTACTGCTTGATAGAATTCTATTTTATCATCATACAGTAATTTATTTAAGCTATTTCCACTGAGATTCCACAACATTTCTTCCACATTTTCACCATTATAAATGGGGTAGTGATGGACATGATTTGTATATGTTTCCTTATGTGTGAATTAGTTCATACAAAGTAACCAAATAGGATTCTTTCGTTGAATGGTATGAGAGTCTTTCAGTTTGCTAGGAATGGTGGGATTACTTGCCAATATGGTTGAATTGATGTACCTCTTCTTTAGGAAACTCCACCTTACCCAAGATCATAAATATATTTTTCTGTATTTTATGCTAAAAGTTTTAAGTGTTTATGTATTTATTTTGACTTTCAAACAACAAGACCATCATAAAGCTTCTTGATTAAGCAAAGCTATTTTTATTATTCCTATATAATTAGGAAAAAAAGCCATTTTTGTCAGTCCTAAACGTGTCTTTGAAAGAGGTCACCAGGAGAGGATGTTTCCAGATAAGAGGTGTAACCTCTATGAAAAAGTTAAATGAAAATACTAGAAAACAAAAATGCAGTACAGAACACCAGAGATGTTTTTCCAGGATCTGGAAAACAGTGGATTTGTCGAGAGATAGAATTTATTTATGTTGGCCAGGTTTGGGAAGGCAATGACATACATTTTGAGGGTTCTTCATTACTTTATGTAAACAAATTTCTGCCTGGTTTCATATTTCTTCTGCTTGAAGAACCACCCTTAATATTCTAAGAGAGTAGGTGAGTTGGCAATGAACTCCCTCATTATTTGTTTGTCTGAAAAAGATCTTATTTCCCCTTCATTTAAAAAAAAAAAGATATTTCACTGGATATTAAGTTATGTGCTGAGATTTTTTGCGGGGGGGCACTGCTTTGTTTTTTAGTTTGCATGCTTTCTAAAGAGAAATCTTCTGTAATTCTTACATCTTCATATGTAATATCTTTTTTTTTTTATCTGACTTCATTCAAGAGTTGTCTTGGGCAGTTTGAATATGACAATATGACTCATTTATGTGTGTTCAATTTCTTTTTTTTTTTTTTTTTTTTTTTGGGTGGAATTCAATGATGGTTTTCCCTGTTGTTGTTTCTTGAGCATCTTGGATTTGGTTGCTGTCATTAATTTTGGAAAACAAACTGTTATTTCTTCAAATTTATTCCATCTTCTGTCCATCTACTTCAGGGATTGCAATTATGAGTGGTAGAGTGTTTGATATTGTCCCACACTCTCAGGTTCCCTGTACTTGTCTTCTCTTCCTCTGCTGTTTTTTTCTCTTTGTTTATAAGTTTGAATAACTTCTCTTTACCTATCTTTAAGTTCCCTAATTCTTTCTTTGGCTGTAGTCAGTCTACTACTGCTAAGCCTCTCAAAAGGTTTCTATATTGTGTTATTTAATTCTGGTGTTTTTATTTTATTTTATATATTATTGTTTCATTTTATCTGCCAGAATTATCAATTTTGTCTAGCATGTTTCTCAGCTTTCTTATTAGGTATTTTAATACTTTAATCATAATAATTTTAAATTAGTAGTTGCAACGTCTGTCATATGTAGGTTTGATTTTAATAATTTATCTTTGGGTTTTATGTTTTATCTTGCCTTTTGCATAGGACAGTAGAGATGAAGGTAAATATATTTATAGCTGAAAATAGGCACACCTTTCTTTTTTCTTTATCCCCTTTTTTTTTTCTTTTTTTTTTTTGGAGAGTGTGCATGCCCACAAGGGGTGGGGGTAGGGCGTGTGGGGGAGGGAGAGAGAGAACTGCAAGCAGGCTCCATGCCCAGGGTGGAGCCCAATCTCATGACTCTGAGATCATGACCTGAGCCAAAATCAAGAGTTGAATGCTTAATGAGGGAGCCACCCAGGGCCCTGACCTTTCTTGATGCTTTCTTTGCATGTAAGATTTGAGTTAATCTCATCAGAAGTTGGGCTGAGTTTGAAGTCTGTGGTTTCTATGGTTATTTTCAGTTTACCACTGGTTTCAAAATCCTTTAGGGCTCCTTTTTGTTTAGAGTGGAAGCTGATTTGCTAGAGGGATTTTTCTCAATTGCTGCTCCATCCTTAGATTGAGGTCTTCTCTTTAGAGAAGATATATCTCTTGCAGTGAATTTGTTACTCAACACTTGTTAGTCTTGCAGTTGGGAGTAGGAGATGTTCTCATGCATCAGATTAAGCTTCAGACAATTATTTTATCCTAAATTTCAGGGAAGTGATCTTTTCCGTACTCTGCGCCTCTCCTGGTATATCTCTGACACCAATATATATCCTTGCCCTGAGGACACTTTCTCTTCCCGTTCTTTTCTCCTGGCTACAATAGGTCTTCACCAATGCCCTCATTATGACCATGTTTGTTGCCTTTCCTCTCCCTTCATGAGGGAAGGCTTTGTTTCATAGGGGATTTAGAGAACAAGGATCTCAGTAGAAGAACTTCATGCCTTTCTGCAGTGGTTGTTGTTCCCCTTTTCTGAGGTATTAAAAAGCATTAAAAGCAGCATTAAAAAGACTTTCTTGGGACTTGTCTAATCATTTTAAGCAAGTTGGGTTCATGGAGAAAAGCCTACAAGTATGTGTGTGGACCTCTGTGTTTGTCATCCCTAGAAGTATCTCCTTCCCTTGCTGCCAACTCTCAGACTCTATCAACATACCAATCACCCTTACTAAACCATTTAATCTCTGAACCCCACTCATTTGTGCCAGAACTTATGGGTCACCTTTCCTTCAGGTGCCCATCTTTTCTATCTTTTTTTAAAGGATTATTTATCAGAGAGAGAGAGCACAAGGGCAGAGTGGCAGGGAGAGATAGAGGGAGAAACAGGCTTCCCTGCTGAGCAAGGAGCAGGATGTGGGACTCCATCCCAGGACCCTGGGAACATGACCTGAACTGAAGGCAGCCGCTCAATTGACCAAGCCACTCAGGCATCCCCAACTTTTCTATTTTTATCCGAGTCCTTGCCTTACTAGCTCGTTCTCTGATGAGTTTAAGAAAAAGCATGAGGTTGTTGTTTGCTTAGTTCTTTGGTTGTTTATGTTAAGTTTGGTAACAACATTCTTTCCAGCTCCCTACATCCCTGAATGAGAACTACATAAAGCTAATTTTAAATCACAAACTGGTCAGGTTTATGTTTCCAAAGAAGACATTTGGTTACTGAAGACTTACTTACGTCCTAAAGAGGTGCATCTATTTCAGACAGGTTGGCAAATCATCGCCTACCAAAACTAACAAGACTTGGATTCTTTGAATTTTCTCCTATTTCTTCTGAAAAACTTCTGAAGTTTTTTATGGCTTTTAGACTGTCAATAATAAGTAATTTACCTCCTATGACAGTCCATGCCTTGGTTAAAGCACATTTATTGATTAAGTTGTAATTTATCTTAGGAAATATTTATGTCCTTTTTGAGCTAAAATGGCACGTAACTAGATAGGGCCTGTGCCTGGCCTCGTCAATGGAGCATGCAACTCTTGATCTCAGGGTCATGAGATCAAGCCCCACATTGGGTATAGAGATTACTTAAGTAAATAAAACTTAAAAAAATATTGAAAGAATTAAATGGTATGTAAATAGAAAGAATTGATCTTTGAGTTCAAGTCCTATTTACTGTGTGGCCGAATGTCATCCACAAGTTGAATAACAATAGGATCAAATGGATTCATCCTGTTGTTAAGACCCTGGAAAAGAATGTGGGAAAACTAAGAAGATGCCTTTGTAAATCCTGAAACATAAATGTCCAGGTCTATTGTTGACCTTGCCAGGAGAAGGCAGGGAGGTATGGATTATCTTGATCTAAAGGGACAATAAAGAAAGCAGAATACTAGTCTATGACTATAAATTATATAGCCTCATGTGACACCAAATATAAAAACGTATTTGTTTTTGGTACCACAGAGAATTTGGAAATAACTCTTTTATTTATGGCCCTATGATCTTGACAAAAATCTATATCCTTGTCTGTTTCTTAACTTGGATCATAAAAGTATTACAATAACTGGTACAGAGAGAATGTATCTTTATTAGGTTTTCATTTATTGATTTAGTCTCTCTTGGTTCTAGTTTTAGAGAGTGTTGTGAAAGAATATTGTGGGACAGGAGGTTTGAATGGGTCTCTCTGAATGAACCTTTAGAGGTCCAGCCTCTACAGTTCTGCCCATATTAGTGGACATTGTTATGCAAAGGATTCCAGTTCTTTGTGAAGAGCTCTAATTTGGATTGGATTTAGACACAAGAATACCAGTAACCCACTGTCCAAATTATCTCTGACCTTATGATGAGCAGGAGAATCCTGAAGGATTTCAAAAAGAGGCTATCAGGAGAACATTGAATCTGGCAATTTGTACAGTATACCCCTGTCTATGAAGTTAGCAGCAGTGCTGTCACAAAGGAGGAAAGAATATTATCAGTTAAATGTATGACAGTGAGTGTCCAAGGGACATTAGAAATACCTACCACCTGAGCGGATTGTTGACTTTGAAGCTAAGGTTGTATAAGAACACAACACTTAATACTTAGTATTGTAACATCTGTGTAAACAAACAAAAACAAACAAAAACTTGTAAGTTTATCCTCTAATATTTAGATAAATTTCTTCTTGTAGGCTTAAAGATAAAACAGAAAACTGATTCCTCCTTAGGTCATCTTTAGTGATTGCCTACTTTTTTTTTTCCTTTTATTTTCTGATTTAACACTGAACAATGACATTCTGCCCCATTCCCCAATGTCAGTTTTATTTATGGTGTATGCTTTGGTATCCTAAGAAGAGATTTCCTATTACAATCCTTAATGACTGGGATGAGAACATTGAGTCATTTTATTTGTAAGGACATCAGTGTATTCTAGGTCTTTTTCTATGTTTGTTCCACAGCCTCATAAAAATATTTGGTGAGCAGAAGATTGGACAAAAGGACTATTTTCCATTTAACTTTTGCTTGCATATTAAAACCTCTATTTTTTGTTAAAGCTTTAAAAAGAAAACAAAGAGGAGAGAGCTCTGTTCACATTTCCTTCAGGATCTGCGTCTGAGTATTATCTAAAGTTGTTAAAGAGCTTATCCTTAATATCTCCAATAGTCTTATCCTTTCCTTGCTTGCAGGATTTGATTGGAATCAATTTTCATCAGAAAGATTTTGGAGATAGTCATCAAAAACCTTGTTCAACATCTGAAGCTTTTATAAATCCCTCTGATTTGGGGTTAATGCAATTTAGGGCCCCTTCAGTGACCCTCAAAGTTTTTCCATCTCTGCCCTTCCCATCCCATTTATGAATATGAGATGGTTTCTCTCACAAACTAATTAGTATAGCTCTGGGAGCCCTGTTATAATTGAGTGAGTGAAAGTGTTAATCTTAATTTGTAGAGCAAATTTAAAAAAAAATACAATTCAGCTTATAGGAGACGGAAAAAGAGGAATAAGGGAACCTAAAATACATGGAACATATACAAAAGAAATAACAAGACAAGAGACTTAAATACATCAGTGCTTATAGTAAATATAAATAGAGCACTCTAAAAAGAAGTGAGTATGGCCAGTCTTGATAAAAGGGCAAGACCAGGTTCTGTGATGTTTATAAGAGATCTAAACTTTGAATATAGAGAGCCAGAAAATTGAAAGTAAATGGAAAAAGATATTGCATGCAAACATGAGGCATATGGAAGCTGGTGTACAAGTAGATTTCAGTACAAGGCATATTGTTCAAGATAAAGAATAATATTTCATAATGAAAAAAGAGTCAGCTCATAACGAAAACATAATTTCTAGAATTATATTTGTTTTGTCCTTCGCTTCAGCCCATTTTTATTTTAATTCCCTCTATCATTTCCATAATCCTTTAATCAATATACTCACTTAAGCAGAGTCTCTTTCAGAGTTCCATTCTTTATACACTTGGGACCCTGATTCTTTATTCTACGTTTCCATTTTATTTTATTATTTTTTATTTCCTTTCTGTGCATGCTGATTTCTCACTTCTGATGATCACGATTCTTTATTTCTCAGGGATATTTTTGCCACTCTGCCTTGCGTAAACACGTTTGTGCTTGTACTGGCTGCATTAGGACTCTCATTTCAACTTTAGCATCTAACATCTCCAGGATCCATAGGGATCTTCATTTTCCTCTGGCTCTGGGGTCACTGATGGTCAAGCCCACAGCTGACCCAGGTTGATAACCACTTTGTCCCAGTTGTCTCTGTAGTCTCCCTCCCAGCGTGTTACTATGAATAAGATCAACTAAATGGAAAAAAAAAAAATGTGTGTGTGTGTGTGTATATATATATATAGAGAGAGAGAGAGAGAGAGATATGCATATGCCCATATATATAAATAAAATATACACGTATTAGGACTAAATATGTATGCATGCATGTATGTATGTGTGTATGTATGTATGTTTGTGTATGTGTATATATATATATATATATATATATAGAGAGAGAGAGATGTATTTATCACACTTGCAAAGTCCCTTTTGCCATGAAAGATAACATGCTCCGAGATTTCTTAGGGATTAGTATGTGGATATCTTTTGGGGGATGGGGCCTATTTTTCTGCTTACTGTATCTTTCTTCACCGGTTGTATCACAGTTTAGGATTATAAGTTGTTGTGGTTATTAAACATTTGCCTCTTCCTCTAAGTTCTAAATGACAGAGGCCACAGCTTTTGCAACTATATTCCCAGCATTTATCGGCACAGGGTTTGGCTCTTAATAGGTGTTCAGTAGGCTGAATGAATAAATGAACTGTGCCTTGAAAGTAAGATTCGTTTATCCTGAAAGCAACGGGTACTTCCGTTCATATATTTTTAGAAATCCCTCCAGAGTGTCATTTAATCCCATCAGGATATTTATAATTGACTTTACTTGTTCTAGTCCTGTGTTTACCTACAGTCTAAACCCAACTGATTACATGGGGCAGTATTGATTATCTCTTTTGAGGTTTTGTGCTTCTTGCTTTATGCCATGAGCCACATAACTAATTACCTAATTATAACTATTCATGCAATATTCAGTATTATAAAGTGGCATCCACTGAAACTAGCTCCAAAGCTAAACCAAATGTTCCATGGTCTGTAAATTACGTAGTTCAGTTGTAGGCACTGAAGAAATTGCTAGCTTGCCAACTACTAACACAAAGTACATTTTTTTTTTTTTAATGCCAAATACCTGATTCAGAATCATAGCATTAAATAGAATGTTTGTTGATTTGGTTTAAAACATGCCAGCCTGAACATTTCTGGAATATAACCCGTATTTCCAACCTTTGTAGAAGGCTCTACTATGCATACCATTAACCAAAGAAGAAACATGAAAGTCATCTGTTTTTCCTTCTCTTCTCGCCCACGTATCTGATCAGTTACCCAGTCCTCTCGAACCTCTCACACAACGGTTTTCATCCTCTCTATCCTTCTGTTTGCTTTATACTCTGATTATCTCTTAGCAGAGTATTGCAATCATTTATGTGCTGGCTTCCTGAATCCTGGACATGCATCACTATATGCCCTTTCTTTACATAATGTGGCTTGACTTTTTCCCCTGTTATGAAAGTGTCATTTAAACAAGAGGAGATTTACTATTTGCAATTAAAAGACACGTTTAAAACCCAGGAAAACCTTTCAGGTCAGATAGAAGTGGATGCCAGTTTGCAGTGGCCTCAGCTGATTCCTATGCCCTTGAAGAGCATTTCTGTCTTTTTAGTTTATAGTAGGAAAGACCAAGCTTTGATGTAGAAGTGAGAGAATGTGTGTGCCTATACATACGAACTAAGTATTTTGAAACAGGATCTTAAAACTACCACATTTCCTTAACTCTGTTTTCCCCCTTTTTCTCTATAGTACTTCCCAAGTGGGATTTATAAAGTCCAAATTTTATTTTATACAGCCCTTTAATAAAACTCTCCAATGGATTTGGTAAATAATTGAAATTAACACTTTCTCTCTCCTCTCTCTCTCTCTCTCTCTCTTTTCTGGCATTTCGCATCCTCATGATTTGGTTCCTGTTTACCTTTCAAAATCAATCTCCGATTGTTCTTTCCCCCATACATGACATTCTGAGAAGATGTTAACTATTTAAAGCTCCACAGTCTTTTCTTTTTTTTTTTTTTAAAGATTTTATTTATTTGACAGACAGAGATCACAAGTAGGCAGAGAGGCAGGCAGATAGAGAGTGAGAGAAGGAAGCAGGCTCCCTTAAATGAGCAGAGAGCCCGATATGGGACTCGATCCCAGGACCCTGAGATCATGACCTGAGCCAAAGGCAGCAGCTTAACCCACTGAGCCACCCAGGTGCCCTCTACAGTCTTTTCTTTTTGCCCCTTCTTATCTCATCACATAAAATATCCTGAGCTTAGGATTCCATTTCTTTTCTTGGTTTATAATGAATGTGTATTTCTCCTTGATATTCTAGCTCAGTTTTTCCTCCTCCTCCAAAAGTCTTCCCAAACAGACCCTTTGTACACATGTCCAAACAATACTGATCATGCTTTCCTTTCTACCATATAACATGGATTACAATGTATTACATTTACTTGTTGGTTTTCCTAATAGACTCTGAAGAACTTTGTTATTAATGCCATGCATATATAATTTTGTATCCTTGCATCAAGCCCAGTTTTTAGCCCACAAATGGTGCCCAGAAAAGATCTCTTGAGCAGGGATGCCTGGGTGGTTCAGTTGGTTAAGCATCTACCTTCACCTCAGGCCATGATCCCAGAGTCCTGGGATCAAGTCCCACAGTGTGTTCTCAGCTCATCAGGGAGCCTGCTTCTCCATCTCCCTCTGCCTGCCACTTCCCTGCTTGTGCTCTTTCCCTCTCTCTCACTGTCAAATATATAAATAAATCTTAAAAAAAAAAAATAAAAAAAAGATTTCTTGAACAAATGAATTCTTGTCTTAGGATTAGGCTGAGTGCCTTCCCATTTTGAAAAACACCTTCAGGCAGAGCACCGAGGTATTAGAAGTTATGTGACATGATATTATGAGGACCAGGATGTTTCCTAATGGGTTTTAAAATTAAAAACATAGGGATAATTACTTCAGTCAATAGACTTTATTTCACTACTAATCTAAAAGATTTCTTTAAAGCCTTATATTTTACCAGTTGAGGTAAGGTCAGCCTATAGGAATGTTTCACTGAGCTATAGATACTTTTCTCACCAAAGAGGGAACAAAGTTTGGATAAGTGAACAGGACCATGAATGAATACGAAAATTTGATTGTCAGGTGAATGCTTGATGCTGACAACAGGCTGTCCTCAACAGAGTATGAACATCTCTATAGGGAAGCCTTTGTCTACTATCACAGATCACACAAAAGCCTTAGTGTGTTAGTTTTCTTGAGAGAGATCAGTTACTTTCTTGTTTTGGTGTCAGTGGAATCTTTAGAGCCTGTTCACCCTCTGTGTGTAAATTATGTATTTCTGTGGAATTGGTGTTGGGACCCTAGGTGGCACGGATGATGGCACAAATGTTCTTGTTTTTATTCACTTAAAACTTCTGGTACAAAAAGTCTTGCTTGTTCAAACCCAAGCAAAAGGATTGCCAATCAGGTTTAAAAATCTTTTTGCAGCGGGTGCCTGCGTGGCTCAGTGGGTTAAAGCCTCTGCCTTCAGCTCAGGTCATGATCCCAGGGTCCTGGGATTGAGCCCCGTATCAGGCTCTCTGCTCAGTGGGGAGCCTGCTTCTTCCTCTCTCTCTCTCTCTCTGTCTGCCTCTCTCTGCCTACTTGTGATCTCTCTCTCTCTGTCTGTCTGGACATAATATGCTTATATTTGGTGAATGTGTACAATAAGCATGTTTATATTAACTTATATAATATTAGCTATAAAATATGTTATTTTAGATTGATTTTCAACTGGCAGTGATTGTGTTTTCAGCCATTTATATTCAAAGAAGTATCTCTAAGTAGCTGTTCCACTTGGTTAACCCTGTCAATACAAAACATACCATGAGTTAAGATTTCATGAAGATTTCTCTACAGTGCTTTTGGGGCATGTGACTGAAATGCTAAATGAATGTCATACTGAGAAAGATTGACCTCCATGACTTCAGGAGAGAAGGATTTCAAGCCTCTGGTTTGAAATGCCAGGTATAGACATAGCTTGAGCCTGTGGAGAATGTAAAGACTTAACTTTATAACTGTCTGTCCAGTTGCTCAAGTACTATAGCTCAACAACTTAAAATTTTTTTTTAATACTTCATAAGATATTCATAAATGGTTTTATGTATGCTGGAATAATCTAGACTTTTTCTTTGGTGTAATTTGTGAACTTTTCTTGGTCTTGAATAGTTAGTTGTGTTTTTCATCACGTTGTAGATTTAGTGAAAACTTTTTTTCTATTCTGGTCTGTAAAGGTTGACCAAAAAATAATTTTCAGGTCTAGACCATGAGCCTAAAAACGACCAATACTTGACAGAGTAGTCAGTGGAAGTAGGGACTGAAGAAAACTTATTCTCACTGAAATCGCCTCTATATAAAGAAACTAAAGAAATTATCTTAAATAGAGTTTAATGGTGGAAAGTAGTTATTTACCATGTGCTAGGCACTAGAATACATGGTCATATGTATGCTTTTTTATATAGTTATCACCACAGCTCTGT
Organism: Mustela nivalis; assembly: GCF_964662115.1. Taxonomy (NCBI): domain Eukaryota; kingdom Metazoa; phylum Chordata; class Mammalia; order Carnivora; family Mustelidae; genus Mustela; species Mustela nivalis. Next base: position 34,264,890 of record NC_139036.1, read on the forward strand.
GAGGTAGTATAATTATCTTCATTTCATAGATGAGGAAAAAAGGAAAGTATAAATTATTTATCTAAACTGTCATAGATATTAAGTGGCAGTACCACTTTTTGCTATTATCCTTTTCTTTCCTAATATTTTTATCCTTGGCTTAGATAATGTGACCCATTATCATAAATAACATCTTGCAGATACAACTCTTTTAATTGTTTTTTCATGCTGTTCCAACTAAATAAACCCAACGACTCAATTTATTCACTCCTGAATTTGAAAAACTGAACTTCTGAACAAAACAGGCAAGATTTAAATCACCGCCAGCAATATTTCCTTGAATCCATGATGTTACCAATTCTGAGATACTTCCTTGTTTTGTGTACTACTAAGGAAGAAATTTAAAAAAAAAAAAAAGTCAGAGGCCCCTGGGTGGCTCAGTGGGTTAAAGCCTCTGCCTTCAGCTCAGGTCATGATCTCAGGGTCCTGGGATCAATCGAACCCCACAGCTTCCAGCTCTCTCTCTGCCTGCCTCTCTCTGCCTACTTGTGATCTCTGTCAAATAAATAAAATCTTTTTAAAAATTTTTAAAAAGGTCAACTAAACACTGACACATTGTTTTATTGCTGTATAATAAATTATCACACATGGAGGGACTTAAAAATTACTATTACTATTATTATTGCTATTGTTGTTATTGTTAAAGTTACTATTCCACAGATCTGTGGGTCAGAAGCCTAAGCACAGGCTGGGGAAGTCCTCTGCTCAGGGTCTCATCAGATTTAATTCAAGGAAACCAGGTGCTGCTTCTGGTATCTGCTGCTGCCGCTTTCACAACCTGGATATTGTTTCTGCTTCCCTTTTCTCCAAAACAGAGGTGCTCCCCTGTCCCTTTTGTTCTTGGTGTCACTAGTTCCTGATTCAGTGAACAAAACAGATGCCTCTGGTTGCTGGCCCCAACTTGTATGTCTATGCCTTTGCTGCAAGGGAGGCTGGAAAAGCTAACAGATGGACCGAGCTCTTTGTTATACACAGCAAATCCCCTACTGTTTGTTAAAGCAAAAAGGAATTTATTATATGATACTCAGTAACTCTTAGAATCTTTAGGAGCTCCAGAAGTAGAAATATGTAAGTGTTGCATGGCCAGGAAATATATCGGTTATTGCACTGTGAGCTATTTCTAGTAAAATACAATGGCTGCTCAGTACTACTCTCCGTGAGGACTGGAAACCAGATGCTCTTCTCAGCTTCCCCCAAAGTCTACACATATGGCTCTGCTACAAGCTTATGAAAATATCTGATCGCTATACACCTAGCCTTAAGTTCATAGGTACATGAAGCTATAAGACTTGATCAGCCTAAGCTGTGTGTGTGATCAATAGTTGCATGGAAATTTGGGGGAATATTTTAGTTCCCTGGCTTCTAAAATTGAAGACAATAAACCCAGTAGAATGGATGTGGAGTGAGCCTGTCTGCCATAGCCACAGTAGACATGGTTTTAAGGTTCATAATGAGAGATGAGCTCCACTTCCCATCAAGATGTATAAAGTACAGTATTTCCTGAACAGTCTCCTGAACATAGGAACTGGGTCCAAAGGCTAGCCAGACCCAAAATGATCAATATTCAGGCGTGAGGTGAGTGAGGTACTCATTCGGGATGCAAGATTTTAGGGAGTACCAAACAACTCACTAATCAAGATCGAAAATATTTTAATGTCAGTTAAGAAAAAAGAAAAGCAAACAAAGTTAATGCAAAAAAAAACCCATAATGAACAAATGTTCACAATTTTTAATGAAGGATCATGGCGTGTGAGCCCTACTGGAGGCTGAGGCAAAAGGAAAAGTCGGGAATACTGATCCTGTCTTGAATCTCCTGCCTGAGGAAGGGCCCTGCTCACCTCACATCTCAGTGCTGAACTGGGATGGTCCTACATGAATTCACTGTATTTTTAAAAATGGCTTCCAGCAGTCCTATGCTTACGTATCACCACCTTGGCCGCTACAGTGGAATAATTTCTCTTTTCTGGCATATATATGTGAATCCAGAGAAGTGCCAATCGATGCTGGCTGAGTCTGTGAGCCAAGCACTTTTGACTAGAGGGATGGGGATACTCTGAGTAACCACCAGGACTAGTAGTCTCGGGTGCCTGGATGGCTCAGCTGGTTGCGCAACTGCCTTCGGCTTGGGTCATGATCCCAGAATCCCGCTATTGGAGTTCCGCATCAGGCTCCCTGCTCAGCAAGGAGTCTGCTTCTCCCTCTGACCTTCTTCCCTCTCATGCTCTCTCTTTGTCTCTCTGTCAAGTAAATAAATAAAATCTTTACCCCCCCCCCAAAAAAAAAGACTAGTAGTCTCATCTAGGACCTGTGGAGAAGGCAGGGGAAGAAGTTCCCCAAAGGAACTAAAGAGAGATGCAAAAAGCAGAGTGGGCAGGAAAAACAAACAAACAAACAAACAAACAAACCAAACCAAACAAAAACAAAAACAAAACTGTACCGTCACGGCCAAGGTGGGCATAAGAACTTCCGTCCTGACCCTTTTACTTGTGTGCTTGCCTTCTACTCTCTGCTCTGGGTACCAGGTAGAGGGCAGTCTTCAGTATGCAAACCTGATCATATGTTTCAACTCAGCGCCCCTCAATGGCTTAGAACAGAACACGGAATCCATGCCCGCTCCAGCACTCTCTGCATGACCTTGCCCCAGCCTGACTTCGGTTTCAGCTCACCCTGCACGCCACCTTCCTTCCTCACTAGGCTCCCGCCCTGCCGCCTTCACAGGGTTCTCGTTCCCTGCCTTCTTGCACATTTCAGGAAAGCCGCACGTGCTTCTCACCTGGATAACTGCACGGTCTTCACATCTAAGTTTATTTTATTTTTTTAGATTTTATTTATTTATTTGGCAGACAGAAATCACAAGTAGGCAGAGAGGCAGGCACAGAGAGAGGGGGGGGAAGCAGGCTCCCTGCCGAGCAGAGATGCGGGGCTCCATCCCCGGACCCTGGGATCATGACCTGAGCCGAAGGCAGAGGCTTTAACCCACTGAGCCACCCAGGCATCCCCACAGCTAAGTTTAAATGTCAGTTCTTTGGCTAAGTCTTTGCTGACATGTTGATTTAAACTGCTGATACGTTTTGCTCTTGCTCGCAGGATACTTCCTAATTGCCTGGATACCGTGGGGAATTATTTGAGGTACACTCCTTCCACCCCACCGTCTAGATGTGAAGCTTTCACCGTCTAGTGAAAGCTAGAGGATAGCTGTTTTACTTAATTCTCTTCCTTGAGTCCCCAGCCCTGTACAGTGTCTGACACAGAGCAGGTGATTCGTAGTGCTTTTGTTGAATTAAAATAGAGAGCCCTGACTACCTGTAAAACTGACTTCTTTCCTGATTCCTTCCAAGGTTCATTTTCCATCCTTCCTATAGGTCACTAACATCCTCCCAATAAATTCTCTTTTTGGTTAAGTTAGTTAGCAGGGTTGTTCTCTATTGCTTGTTACCAGAGACGTGAGCTCTGTACAATCCGTAGCAGGAAATGGAGCTGGAGGACAGTCCACAGGGAGGCAGTTTTCCTTCTTGGCTTTCATTTTGGTCCCTCAGTGTCTTGTTCACTAGCTTTGCCAGTCCTTTCCTGGAGGATCTCTGCCTGCTGCTTTCCACAAGAAGCCAAACTAATCCCAGTGGGGAAAAGAAGAGTTTCCTGTCTTCAGCCCTCTGCTACCTTCTCTCCAACCCAAATGATCCCAGCCCTCTTGGCATCAACACATTCTGCTCCTTCTGTCTGGGAAGACCTTTCCTCACTGAGGAGCTCACTCTCTTTTCTCTTTCCACTGATTCACTGTCACTTCTCCCTTGAGTCTCAGATAAGACATCACCTCCTCCAGGAAGACATCCTTCCCTGCATTAGAGATTGCTTTGGATGTCCTTTTGTGTGTTCCTATCATCCCTTGGACTTACCGCAATTATAATGCTTCCAAAGCATGTAATAGCCTGTATGTTTGTCTTTTTCCACCGTCTGCTGTGGACACTGCATTGTATACCTTATATTTCCAATGCCTCAGAGTCTAATACATCATAAGCATTCAGTAAATATCTATAGAATACACAAATGTAAACCAAAAAAAGAAAAGAAAACTTCCAAAAGTCTTTAACTATTTGGACTCTCATATTCTGCAACATACATGCATCCTGGACAGTTTAACTTGTCAATATTGGCCAGGCCCATGCTTTTCTTCTCCTTGACCCTGATTCTGCATGGTCAGCCGCTGATGGAGGAATATTTTCTCATATACTTTACCAGCAGAATAGCTTGGTATTTCTCAGAGATTCTGACCCCTGTCTAGTCCATGCACCCTATCCATGATTGTGATGTCGTAAAGACTATGCAAGGGGCTGGTCATGGGGATGCGATGAAAAGATTGTGGTGACAAAGTTTCAGAGGCTTCAGAAAGAAAAAGCACGAGATGTAGAAAGGCTAGTGAAAGGTGCATCTGCAGAGCACAGTGATGTTGTGTGCACCAACCCAATAAAAAAGATAATAAATGCACGTATTTCAACCTTTCACCCAGAACATCTCTGTGTTCTTGCAAAATCTTCATTAAGAGATTTCTCTGCTTTATGAAACCGCTTCCCAACCGTGTCCACTTAAGTTCAGGATCTCGCTGAAAGTAATTGAAGATTTGTTAAGATGCCATTCAGCACTGTGCCCCTTATCTGGTTATTTCCTAGTCCTACACTTATAATAACTTTCTCATAAAATGTATTTATCAAACTTCGGTGTTAATTCAAGATCATTTCATTTATTTTTTATTGAAAAAATGTAATTAAAGGACCTATTGGAACTGCCATTTGTATTAATGAAACTATTAAATATTGATTTTTAGAAAAATGTCTTTGCTGATATATCGATGCCAAAGTGGGCTTCACTCTAACACATCTAATAATTCAGGAAATCTGGCTTTTTTTTTTTTTCAAGAAATGGAAAGTAAGAATGTTGGATGAGAGGACTAATTCTTTTTTAAAGATTTTTTTTGTAATAGAGAGGACTAATTCTTGCTGGCATCAAAATATCATGATTGACACTGTAGTATATACATATATATATATATATATTTTTTTTTTTTTTTTTTTTTTGAGAGAGAGAGAGAGAGCGAGCAGGGGTGGGGAGGGCGGAGGGGTAAGAGAGAGAAAGTATCTTAAGCAGGCTCCAAACCAGGCATGAAGCCTGGCACAGGGCTCTATCTCATGAACCTGAGATCATGACCTGAGCCGAAATCAAGAGTCTGATGCTAATTTTTTAGCATCAGGGACCCTGACAGCATATTTTTTAATAGGTGTCACAAGAATTATTTGGAAATCTGTTTTATTTTAATTTTAGTAATTTAAAGCATTATATTATTACTTTTGAAAATTTTATTCTCCTAATTTGCCTCAGCCGAATGAAGGTGTGTTCTAAGTGCAACAAAATGACTGTGGGATCCATGGTCCTCATCTCAGACCAAGAAGAGCATTTCTAACTTCTGTCATGGTCAAAAGAGACTACAGTAAAATACTCCATGTTCCTTCTGCTTGTAAACCCCGTATTTTATCTCTGGAGCCATTTATACATTTTGCGGTATTGAAACCTTCTTCACATAGTAAAATGTGTCAGAACCATGCTAATGTTGTCAAAATACCTTGAAAAAAATGTATATTCTCAGTAAAATACACAATGGGAATTGTATGTTTTCAAAGCCATTTCCATTTCGGCTATCTCATGCTGGTGAACAGAGTAAGGATATAAAATATCCTATCTTGTACCATTAATCTTACAAATAGACTCTGAGTGAATAGCATGCTATTAGCCTTATTTGCTTAGAGATGCCAGAGCTGGCCAGCTACTTAAATTGCTTCCAGCTAGTTATCTATTCTAGGGCATTTCTCTTTGCGCTCCCAGAGCATTTCAGAATATATAGCTTTTCTACCAAAAGCATAATAAGTAAGATAAGAACAATGGGAATGGCCAGCATATCCCTTTCAAGTATAATAAGTTCTAAAGAGTTGATATAGGTTTCCAGATCACTGCCATTTTTCTTCCTTTACCCTGCTCTTGAGCAACGAGGGTCAACCTGAAATACAGGGAGATCCCATATGTCAAAAAAGGCCAAATGTTTCCAGTGTTTTCCATGTCTCCAGCCTGATTCTTAGCTCACTGTTTTTCAACTCGGTCAACCACTGTACCACAGCATCCTGGCTACCACCACCACTAAGTTTGGGGTGGAGCAGCAATACTGTAGATGCCCTAGTCTTTCCTCGCAGTGAGTTCTGTGAGATGCTGCATCAGGGACTACATCCCTAGTAAAGTGATCCTGCCATTATGACAGCAGAGACTTCCTTGAGATGTTTTCTGGAAGGAAGAACACTTACATCCAAATTTATCACAGCACAACATTTGGCAGAATGATATTTGATGTGCTTGCCTTGGAAGCTAGTGATGCTCTCTTGCCCACCGAAAATGGAACTTGGCAATTTTTACTTTATTTTATAAAGATTTTATTTCAATTCCTGGTAGCTAACACCCAGCACAATATTAGTTTCGGGTGTCCAATGTAGTGATTCAACACTTCTGTGCATCACCTGGTGCTCCTCACGAGAGTCCTCCTTCATCCCCATCACCTGTCTCTCCCCCCCCCCCCTCTGCCCCACCCACCTCCCCTCTGGTAGCTCATAGTTTGCTCTTTATAGTTAAGAGTCTGTTTATAAGCAGGATAGTGAAGGATTTGGGGAAGAAATCAGTTGAGATAATTGTGTGTGTGTGTGTGTGTGTGTGACAGATTAAACAAAAACACTGGAGATGGTTTTGAGACAATGGTTTTGAGATGGTTTTGAGTATCTTGGGCTCTGTTTTTAGCATTTTACAGACAGCTCCATGGGGTAGATGGCATGGTTCTACTAATTTCACACGGGAAGGAGCAAACACCGTGCCCGGAGCCATCTGATTACATGCAGAGCCGGGGTGGAATTGGTGCTGTCTGATTTCAGTGCTGAAGATCTGTGTTAGAATACCAAGCTGTGCATTGTGCTTATTTCTGAGGGGCTAGGTTTCACAGTGGAGAATTGCAGCCTGGCAGTTCCATTCAAAGAGTTTGAAAGCAAACCACAGCCACAGTGTTTATAGAAGAATCCCAGATCAGGACACCACTACTGGAACGACAGGTCACTCTCCGTCTTTTCTTCTGCTGCTTCATTTGCTTGTGATTCTGTGTCCAAGCAGAGACCAGCACTTAACCGGTGCTGATGTCTGCACCTGGTAGGTGCCAGACAGCGAGAAGGATCCTCCATTGACAGAGTCCAATACCTTATCGATCGCCCATTATCAAGACTAGTATATAGTGTTTGGTGAGATATTTTTCAAACAGAAACCAAGGTATCATTCAAAAAGGGGACATGATGCTAAGTAGTTAAAAACCAACAAGTGTTCAAGAAACTGTTCATCTTTCTGCTGCCTATAGGGTTTCCCATAAGCTGTCAAAACATCTAAAATGAAAATGCCCTATCCACCAAGATAAATTCAAATCAAAGTTCATTAGGCTTTTGAAACACCAACTGACTAAGCAGAATGTGATTCCCTGAGTAGCTAATATGCCCTGAGGTTAAGGGGCAAAGAAGCAAGAGGACCTATAAATACTCTCCATCAGTAAGTGTTTGTTCTCCAAGGCTTCCACATTACTCAACAATGTTAAGGCTTTTTCTGGGGTCTTTTAGTTCTGGTTAAATTCTCAATTAGGTGCTAATATGCCATGACCACTTCCGCTCAACACTGTTTAACAAGTACTGATCTTCTAATGAGGAGGGCCAGCCTGCAGGTGGCTTCTAGGCCATAGAAACAGAGACAGAGAGGTTCCCGATGAAGCAGCACCAAGGAGAGAACCACACTGAAAATGCCCAGTGCACTACAGAGGTCAAATTCCTAAATCATGGGGCGCCTGGGTGGGTCAGTTAGTTCAGTGTCTGCTTTCAGCTCAGGTCATGATCTTAGGGTTCTGGGATCTGAGCCCTACCAATAGGCTTCCTACTCTGCAGGAGTCTGCTTCTCCCTCTCCCTCTCCTGCTGCCTACTGCTTTCCCTGCTTATGCTCTCTCTCAAATAAATAAATAAAATCTTAAAAAAAATACTAAATCAGGTAATGGATGGCATATCCAAAAAAACCGATTTACACACGACACATGCACTACCTATAGTTCTAACATGTCCACACATAAATAACTATTAATTAATTATCTACTCATTTATTTTCTAAGAGCACGTCCATCCCCTCCAATTGTAAACTCCTCCAAAGCCTGTATAAATTGTTATCGTTAGAGAGAGGTGCACGTTTTACTTCCATAAAATCTGCAATGTCAAAATGAAGCACTTGGGGAAGAAGAGGGAGATGGCGATCAGGAGATGTGACCAGCACGATTTCTGATGGCGTCTCTCATCTTTCAAAAGAATGTGGCAGTTCTAAGGCTTGTCTCAGACTGAACAATAGAAGTATAAAGAGAACAATAAAAATATGTCATATTGGGAAGATAAAGAAATAGTTGAAAGATGACGAGGGTGAAAAAAAAAGAGAGATATGGATACACAGTTGATATCTAGAACAGTATTGCAGAAACGAAAATGACTCCTTGGCAGAATAAATTCAAACATGACAGCCATATAAAATGAGCCACAGAAACATGAGAATCCCTGATAGGATTGCAAGGAGTAACACTGTATCTAGCAGCTCTGCTTGAATTCCCATTATATCATTTAAACACCCTGGGCATGAAAAGTTCAGGCATCTTGCTTTTGTGATGATTCTTTTTTGAGAACTCCCTCTAAATGCATGGACAAGAATATATTCACTTTCCAGGTAATTGTTTTGTTAGAGGTTTTCTTTTGGGTGGTTTGCTTTATATAGAGGAACTTCAATGGGAAGTAGACACATTCATTCAGTGACAGTAATACTTTCTTCTCCTTGCACCAAAACGAAATATTCACCTTTTTGTGAGTCAGTATCTCACCAGTTCAGAGGGAGAAGCCAGGATAGAGAGTCAAGTTTTAAAGGAGAGTTAGGGTGAACATCACTCCCATAGAAAGCAGTGAGTCTAGGTCAGTCATAAGTCAAGTTCAAGTTCACAGTATTTTCATGGATAGGTGGGAAAGGGCTAGGTTGAGGAACAGAAACCAAAATCCCCACTGTCAGTGTAAATTAGGCAAAAGCAATAATACAGTTTCAAGAAGGCAAAGAGTCAAAAGCCTAGGATATCCAGAATGTTAGGGACATGGAAATTTGATGCTTTGTGTGCAAATAAGTGTATTGAGTCCACACTTGAGGTATTTGTAAAATCAGAAAGAGGAGCCAGGAAATAGGACTTTGTTCTCTGATCCAAGGGTAGAGGTTGTCCTTCTGTTTCTGTGCTTCTCTGTTGTGCAAAAGTAGGAAAGGATTTATAAATGTATGTTTACAGGTGAGAATAGATAAGGACAGAAGAAAAGACCAATCACTATGAAGAGATTCTGATTATGCAGTAGTAGTACCTAAACCGAGTGTGTAAGCAGAATTTGAAGACAACAGTGATTACTGAGCTTGTATAGGTAACAAATGCATGAAGCCAGATTGAGAGCAGAGGCCCCATCTTAAAGGGGGGTAGCTCTGAACAAATTTCTGCTCATTATGACCAAAAGGAAGGTGGACCTAGGTTCTTGAGCCTTCTTATTTTTTCAAGCAAAGGCAATTGTTATAAAATTGTCCACATCTGTTTTGGAGAATAATTTAATTTATCTGCATTTTAGAGTTGCTCAAATATTACTTATGGTGAGGGAAAAAATATCCATTGCCTAGATAATATATAGTCCAGATGAATAATAAAAAATCAATAGCATGTCCAGTGGTTGGTCTTAGCAACACAGAACTTTGTCAGTTATCACTAGATCCCAAAAGACCACAGCCAGAGCCTAAGAGGTCTTGGTATTAATTAAAATGTAAATCAGAGGAACTAAAAATAAAATAATGCTTAAAATGATTGAGACAGGGGCCCCTGGGTGGTTCAGTCAGCTAGGGAACAGCCTTTGGCTCAGATCATGATCCCAGAGTCCTGGGATCGAGCCCCGCATTGGGCTCCCTGCTCAGTGGGGAACCTGCTTCTCCCTCTCCTCCCCTGTGCCCTCTCTAGCTCTCTCTGTTTCAAATAAAAATAAATAAAATCTGTAAAAAATGATTAAGAGGCAGAAGCAAAAATGTTTGCTAAAACATGACATTTGATGAAGTCAACTGCATTTCAAATAATCCAAATATAATTAGGTATCTAATGGTAAAGCATCAACGTATATATTGGCTCCCTGTCAAAATTGTGACAGAAACATAATCATTACAGGAGTGTTTAACATACCACTCTTGTTCCATGACAAGTAAAGCAGATAAAAATTTTTAAAGGCTATTCGGGATTTGAATTATATAATTAATAAAGATGAAATATAAATGAGGTAATAAATATTATCTCCCCCAAATAGAAAAATAGACCTTCCTATTAAATTATATATACTAACTATAATATTTGTTTAGTGCCACTCTAAAAAGAAAGGAACAAACCCAAAACTTAGCTCCTGAAAAAAATGATATTATCCAATCCACATTCTCTAATCAGAATATCATTTAAAAAAAAGATAAGAAAATGAATAGAAGATACCAAGTAAACAGATTAAAAATGAACTATCAGTTGAATAGAGGGAAAATACTCTTCTAAGTAACCACCAAACCCAAACAGAAATTATTAAATAAAAGACTTGTGCTTTCTGAAACATGAATTTCCTAAAGCTCCTCTCAGATGTCAACCCATATCCTTAATACTTTCATTATTACATAAATTACTGTTCAGTTCAGACCTCCAAATACAGAAGAGCAACTCGAGTGAAACCAAAGGAAAATACTAGGAAAAAACATTATTCAAATAAAATATATCTTAAAAATGTAGAATGAAAACTGAAGTCTGATCATTTAAAAATAAAATAGGACATTAGCAAATCCAATTTGAAATGGGGTGAAAATAAAGAGAAAAAATGATTGAAAATAAAAAAGTAAATGTATATATATACACATCAGATTTTCTACAATTAGCATATTTGTTGGATCTTATGGTCAGAAAAGGGAATAAGTTTTCTAAAGATTTTATTTATTTGAGAGAGAGAGAGAGCACAAGTGTCAGTGGGGGGTGGGGGTGGGGTGGCAGCAGAGCAGCAAAGGGAGAGAAAGAAACAGACTCACTGCTGAGTGTGGAGCCCAATGTGGGAGTGGATCCCAGGACCTCAAGATCATGACCTGAGCTAAAGTCAGACACCCAACTGACAGAGTCACCCAGGCACCACAATAATTATTTTAAAAAAGGAAAATGTATCCACTCAAAAAAATCACCTTGTGTTCTTTCATGGTTTTGTGGTTGTGTGTGTGTGTTATGAAGTGAGAACACTTAACATGACTTATCCTCAACACATTTTAAAGTGCATAATAGTATGTCATTAACTATAGATACTATGCTAAACAGCAGATCTCTAGAACTTACTCACCTTGCTTATCTGGAACTTGAAGCACATGGGGCAAGAATTCTCTGGATATATGTAGTGCCTTGATTATGTGATAATAGGATGTGTGTACATACATGTGCACACTCACCAATGCATATGCTACTTTGTGTATCAATTATACCTCAGTAATGCTTTAAAAATATGAAACCATGGGGGCACTTGGGTGGCTCAGTTGGTTAAGCATCCAACTCTTGATTTGGGCTCAGGTCATGATCTCAGGGTCATAACATTGAGCACTGCAGGGGGCTCTGCACTCAGTGGGGAGTCTGCTTGAGATTCTCTCTCTCCCTCTCCCTCTGTCCCTTCCCCTAATTGTACTCTTTCTCTCAAATGTATACACACACACACACACACACACACACACACACACATGTTTCACATATTTCATATGTATGATTCATATATTTCATATATATGTTTTGTATACTATATATATGTATATATAATCATAATCATGAAAGACCCTAAGAATAAGTTTAGAGGAACAGGATGGGGAGCTAAGAGGTTGGAAGCATGGTTGAAGTATGAATGGTCGATGAGAACATGAAGATGTTACATAGAGACTTAGTACCTTGGCTGCAGAGTTAGTGCTATTACTAAACAGAGACATATATGATTGAAGAGATACAGGTTTCCCTCACTACTTGAAAATAGTACATTCTCATGAAAGATTTAAAGGGAAGAACCAATTACAGGTATCCTAGGTGGCTCTGTTGCTTAAGCATCTGCCTTTGGCTCAGGTCATGATCCCTGGGTCCTGGGATTTGAGTCATTCAGTGGGGAGCCTGCCACTCCCCCTGCTTCTGCTCTTTCTCTCTGTCAAGTAAACAAATAAAATCTTTAGAAAAAAAATTACCATTAATTTACATGGAAAAATTCTTAGTGTTCCAGTCCCAAGAAATAGCCTCTGTTAGCCTTTTCCTGATATCTTAGGACATACCTTGCTGATGGTTACACAAGATAAATGGAGGGGAAGCACAGAGCTCACAGACGCAGTTCAAAGCATATTCCCTGGGAAGGAGTGGGGCGGGTCCACTGTAGCTCCTGGGTGCGTGCTGCTTCCCTAAAGGTTTGCTGCAAAACAGATGTGGGTGTGTGGGGCTTCCGTAATGGTTTGCTGCCAAACAGATGCTGAATGCTATTTTGGCTTTTCACCATTTTTCATGAAAGTGAGAAATCCTTCTTGGATTTCCTTTGGTGTGTGAAAGCAGGGACCCATGTAGGTCTTTCATAAAAGCCCGCTGGCATAATGCAAGCTTGAAAACTTGTGGATACCTATACATTGATGTAAATGGAAGAGGCCAATGTTTTCTTGGTTCAAATATATAGAGGAAGGAAGGTGGTTGAAGTTAAGGAAAGGGTAGAACTGATAGAAGAGTTTAGGGAGGAAGGTAGACAGGATAATGCTCATAATATGGATGAGAGATAGTTTTAGTTGCCTATGAGGTGGAGCCAGAGTGGAAGGAGAGGTGGAAATACCATTAATTAAGTGGAGAGAGGGGAGGTGAAGTAAATTGGAGGCTTTTGACTAAAAATCCCGCTCTTTTCTTAGTAATGCAGCAGTGAAAAGAAAAGGCTGATGTAGTGCAGTGGCAGGGGTGGTGGTGATACAGTGTAAGGAACTGGAAAAGAGCCAAGATGACATAAATGATCAAAGGGTCAAATGTCCTGTGGCCTAGATTAGATATACAAATGGGCTGCGGCATGGACACAGTATAAAAACAAGAGATTTTGTGTTAAGTCTGGTAATTAAAACAAACGCACACACACACAATGAAGAAAACATTCTCTCCAGAGAATGTCTCCTACTTCTTCAATTTGACATGAAGCCAGCAAGCCCTCGGATTTGGCATGAACTAATCACAAACTTGTTGATGTTCTTTCATCAAGGCTGCGGTGGACCGGAATGCCAATAAGCAAAATAGTGCCTTTCTATTCCAAGCACTAAGGTTCCAAAATGTCTTTTCCTAGCTTTAGGAAAAACAAGCATCTGATTTCAAAAAACCTTGCTATAAAGAAAATTTAAACTTACAAATTAGAAGACTTACAAATTACAAATTATAAATTTCTAAACTTACAAATTACAAATCAGAAGACTATTAACTATGTGTACCTTACAAAAACAAATAAAGAAATAAAACCACAGAACAACAACAACGCAATATTTTCTTAGCAAACTTAATCCTCCTGATAGAGTGATATACTACTGAGTACCTTTACTCATTCTTTTTTCAGAAACATATCTGTGATGGAGAAGCATAAAAATATGGCAAAATCTGCAATCCTTACAGATCTAAAATGGTTCTAGAATGATAAAATTTCAAGGTGGCTTAATAAATTTCAATATTCAGTTAGCTTCCCCCCCTTCTGAATGCATCAGGGTCTCAATTGCCAGCTATTGGAAAAAACCATGTGATTTATTGATTTTCATTAGTTAGCAACTGTAAAATGATCTGAACCACAGGAATTTACAAACGGCAAGCCATGTAGCAACAAGCAGTAGTTAAAAAGTTCCATCAATTTCCTAGTAACCCTAGATGAAACTAAATTATACCTCAGTTTTCTTATCTGTAAACTGGAGATAATATCCCTTACCTTAGGTGCTATGAATGGTTAAGAGAAATGAGATACATAAAATTACTTTTGCAAATTCTAAATCCTTGGACAAATACAGTGTTACCGTATTAGGTAGTTATAATCCATGGGCAAGAGGGCTTGCAAAATCACAAATTAACAATTATAAAATCAGAAAGCACTTGTTGGCAGGTAAGGTTATCTAATACATTCACCTGGAAAAATAATGGACTCTTAAAAAAAAAATTAGCCTTGGCACCCACTGGACAAAAGGGTCACCTTCCTACTTAGTTAATTGAATATTCTGGCACAGGCTGGTACCCGTGTCAGCTTCTTTCTTTGGGGGCTGCAGTGACAGAGAATTCTGTCACAGGCAGGGTTTAACAATAAAAAAAGGAGTCATTTAGGTTTTTATTTACATTAAGCCTTTAGGCCAAACCAAAAATCTCACTACCTGTCAGCAATGTCCGTTATACAGAGGAACATATTCTAACTACAATTGCTATTGTTCACACTATTTCGTTATCCTAAAGAGTCATTCTGGCAGGGATTTAGCCAAAAGAGAGGAGAAATGCGTCCAAAACAATAACCATAAATAAAACATGAAATCTACAGAATAGAGTGTTTGATGCATATCTGACCTGAATACTGCATCAACCTTGAGCAAAACAGCTGGATCACAAACCATCTAGTCATCACATGAACTAGAGGAAGGTAAATTGAGGACAGATTACTATTGTTCCTACTTGCAAATTTTTCATTTATACAATTTCTACAGTGTGAAATTTTTCACAGTGTAATTCTGCCAGGTCCCAACTAAGTAAATTTTAGAACTTTCTTCAGGAGAGCTGGTAGCATGCGGGCTGTTCGAGTTGTACCTTTAAAGAAAGAATTCCGTTTTTTGTTTCGTGCATTGCAGTTTAGATTTTGTTAAATTTGTTAAAGATCAAAATACAAAATATCATAAATGCAGTTATATGTAAAGAGACACCTCTGCTAAGAGTAGGTAGATTATAATCAACATTTTGGTATGTGTATTTATTTTTGGATCTGTTTTCCTACTTCTTTCATTATGTATGTTATCACTCTGTCACTCTCTCTCTATATATATATATATAGACAGATATATATATATATAACCTATATTACTATGGCTTAAAAATTATTTTTAAGGACTGCTTAATATTTTATTATATAGATTCACTGTACTCTAGCTAATTATTTTCTTCTGATCCCTTTCTGTATTATTTTAAGTGTTGCAAAATATATTTTATATATGGGAACAGAGATTTATTTCCCTGCATTAAACTTCCTAGAAATATATGTCTTGGGATGAACTCTTTTAGGGTCCTTGATACACAAGACTTCTGCTTTCTATATAAAATGATTATATAATACAAAGAAAGGGTATTTTAAAGCAAATGGAGTGAGGTTACAAGGAAGCAATTTACTTTGGTTGAGACAAAGTGGGATCAGCTAGATCAGTAAGTCTGGAAAGACATTATAGATATTGGGAGTAGCATCTGGTCCCATAAGGAAGAAACATAAAGGATTTTTTTTTAAAGATTTTATTTCCTTATTAGACAGAAAGAGAGCATGCACAAGAAAAGGGAGTAACAGGCAGAGGGAGAGGGAAAGGCAAGGCTCCCTGCTGAGCAAGGAGCCCGATGTGGGGCTCTATCCCAGGACCCCAGGATCATGACCTGAGCTGAAGGCAGACGCTTAACAACCGAGCTGCCCAGGGGCCCCCCGAAAGTATTTTTAAATGCTTTCTTCCCATTTGAGATAACTGGAATCTTAGACATGCTACTGTCCAGAAGGTCTGCTTTCTAAAAAAGGTTTATGTTCATGTTTCTAACTGATGCTTCAAAGGCAATTTAATGTTTTAGAAATTTTATGTTTTTAGAGTTTGCTCAACAAAACAAATAGAAAGGTCCCTGATTTTTTTCAGAGCAAAGTTTAGAGTCCAAAGTTATCAATTCTGAATATGTAATGACGTGATCATGGCAGTTCAAATGACATCCTCAGAGGAAATTACTGCAAAAGACTTCTATGCAGAAACTGTTTCCAGAGATTAGGCAGAGGTAAAGAAACTATCCAGGCTGAGCCAGGTCAGGCACTAGCGAGAATGGGACTCACTAAAAGTGGGCCATCGATGGGAATGTTCAGGGGCCGGTTCAACCGTGTTCCCTGAGCTCAAGTCAGAGCTTCTGCTGCCCGAGAGAAGCTGCTGTCTGAAGAGGTAGCTACTGTCAAAACCACAGCTCAAGGGATTGGGAAGAAGATAATGGGAGTGCACCTTGATGTCTCTGTCTTGCCTTCTTATTTCTTGCTTGTCTTTTCTGTTGTTGGAATCCAACCAGAACCTGGAGGGTAGGGGATTTTTATCTATAGAGATGAGCTGTCTTGAGCATGAATGGGAGCAGAGAAGAGTCAGGAAAGAATGGGGTAGGGGTGTGTATATATCAGGAAAGTGAAAAAAAAAATAACAGCACATGTAGAAAAGTAAAAAGGTAATTGATATCAATGCTTTGTAAACCTTAATGTACATACATGTCATGTGAGGATTGTGTTAATGTGCAGATTCTGATTCAGTACATCTGCAGTAGGCTAAACTAAGACATGTTGACTGATCCCCCAGGGCCTCCTGAGTTTGCTATTCCTCAGATTACACGTTGAGAGGTAAAGACTTGTACCATTACCAACATCGCTTCCTCTTAGACATTTTGAACGTAGATTTCAGTAATTTTCCAAGTAATTACCAGAAATCAGCAGTCGTGTGCCACGCATTTCAAAAAGCACCGCCTTTGATCTGTGTAAGAATCCCCTAAAATGTGGGGATCCTGTCGCAGATGCTGGATTTGTTTTGTTCGGGTGATGGGACCATACAGATAATACACATATAGTCCGTGTCCAGATTCTCAAGAAACTCGTTAGATGGGAGAGATGTTCACCACACCTTGGGAGCAAAGGCTTTAAGTGTCGTATTCCCAGATCAAAGAAGAACCTCTAAAATAAGATTTGTAAGAGCCACACAAGGATACCCGACTTTTTCTCTTCATCATTAATAATCCACATTTAAGGATAATCAGCAGACATTTCACTCTTTGAGATGGGAGGACCCAAGTGCCATAAGCAGTCTCCATTTACCATTCGATAAAAATTTCCAGATAGAGTTGCATGAGTTCACAGTTGTGTGTCAATGGAATTCCTTTATTCTCCTCTGTCAACAGATAAAATAATATAAAAAATTATGTATATAATTACGATGTGGTTTAGAGTGGTGGGGTCTTGAGATGTCTTTAGCAGGAAAAGCTGGTCCTTTGAAAGCATGAGCACAGGACCAGCGGGGGGGGGGGGGGGGGAAGGGTTGCTGTATTGGGCTTGTAAGGAGTAGTAGATTATAAACTCCAGAGGTGGGGGGAGGTAAGAAAAAGGCAGGCTTCCAAAAGGACTTTCATATGCTAAAGATGACCCACAGAATAGTAGAGTCCTGGCTATTGTCAGGCTAAGGTTGTTTTACCGCTTTAGCAAAGCAGTAAACTTAAGATAGTTCAGAAGTCTCCTGGAAAAGATTCTAAGTATTTGTCCATGGGCCCCTGGTTATAAGGAAATATAATATTTATTTATTTTTCCCTTCTGCTTTTGTTTCCCGCATCACTTATGGGAGGGAGGGTGATGTTAGGGCTCCAGGAAATTGAGTCTATGGGTATCTGGTAGGTAGGCTATTTTTTTGTTTTTTAAAGATTTTATTTATTTGTGAGAGAGAGAGAGAGAGAGAGCACACCGGCAGACAGAGTGGCAGAGGGAGAAGCAGGCTCCCTGAGGAGCAAGGAGCCCGATGTGGGACTCGATCCCAGGACGCTGGGATCATGACCTGAGCCGAAGGCAGCCGCTTAACCAACTGAGCCACCCAGGCGTCCCTGGTAGGTAGGCTATTGATAAGATTGCTTTTTTCTTGTAAACCACTCAGACGTTTGTAAAATGATGGAGACTAATGTCCTGCAGGACTGTGATCTCTGTCATTTAACCATTGTTTCTTTTTCCTTCCCTTGATTTTAGGGCAGTGAGGATTTCCCCAGGGAAAGTCACACAGGTCCCATGGTGGGGTGGGGTGGGGTGGGGTGTGTTTGCCCTCAGCTTGCCTTCTGCTTCCCTCCTCAATTAACATTGTTGTGGCACTCTTAATTTACTGGCCTTGACACGTCATGGTTATATTGGATGTTAATATTCAGGGAATTGTTGAATGGAATACGGGAATACTAGATTATCTTTGTACCTTTCTGTAAACCTGAAATGATTTCAAGATGAAAATTGGAAGATTGTATAAATACTATATGTCAACTCAGAAGAAAGGGAAGGTGAAGTAGTCTGTGACAAAAAAAGGTAATTTATTCTCCTGTCTCTTTATAACAAAATGCAGCTTGAAAGAGGGCTTCAGAAGGTTTGGCAAGCAAAAATTCTGTGCCAAATATCAGGTAGGGGAACGTGTATATCCTAAGGTCAGCCTGCTTGGGTTCAGATCTCAGCTTTCCACTGACATATAGAGCTGAGGAAAGTTCCTTCATCACTCTTTGTCTCAGTTTCCTTATCCATGAAATCGCACAACATTAGTGATCTTCTTAAACACCGGGGTTAATACTGTGATTTATGATAAGAAATGTATATTTGATCTTTGTCCCCATTTCCTGACAGGGCTCCAAATACCATTAGAATCTCTGAAGTGATAAATTTCCTTTTGTACGTTGATGGTTGACTGACGGGGCTCCTGGATAGCCTGCTGATTAAAGCTGGTTGCCAGGGAAACCAGTCCTGGGTTAGAGGGTTACAGCTTTGTTCCCACCTCTGGCCCTGACCCTCACCCTGACTGCGGGGGAGGTGAGGGAAGAGGAGCAGATGCGGATGTTGAGTTAATCCTTAATGGCCAATGACTTCATCTATCCTAGGCTTATGTAATGAAACCTCTGTGTGAATCCCAAAAGTATGGGGTTCCGCTCTTCCAGGTCGCTGAATACATGAAAGTGCTGGGAAGAGGTGATGACTGGAGAAGTCAGGGGAGCTCCACACTCCTTCTTCCCTCAAGCTTTGCCCTATGCGCTCTTCCATGGGAGTGTTCCTGAGTTCTAGCCGTTGTCACAAACTGGTTATCTTATCAGGGAACCATTTTCCTGAGTTTTGCGAGCCTTTCTAGCAACCGATCAAACTTGCGGGCATATTAGGAACCTCCAGTTTAGAGGTGGTCAGCCACAAGCCCAAGCGGACAATCTGGATTTGTGGTCAGTGTCTGAAGGAGGGCAGTCTTGTGGGATGGAGAGTTTCACCACATCATCTGACAGTAACTTCAGGTGGATTCAGACTGTTTTACCTTGGAGTATACTCCGCTGGTGTCAGAGAATCCCTTGGTGTAGGAGAAAAACCCACCCATTTGGTGAATAGAGGTGAAGGATGAATGTCACATGTAGAGAAGGAAAACAGGTGTTTTCACTTAACAGCTATTATAAGGACTAAATAAAATCACATATTTAGAGCATATCATAGGGTGCCTGGGTGGCTCAGTTGGTTAAGCATCTGCTTTTGGCTCAGGTCATGATCCTGAAGTCACAGGATGGAGCCCACAGGAGGCTCTCTGCTCAGCAGGGAAGCATGCTGATCTCTTCATTTTCTCCCTCTGCTCCAACTCCCACTCCTGCTCTTTGTCTCTCTCTCTCACTCAAATAAATAAATAAAATCTTTAAAAGAGATAAAGCATATCATAGCGCCAATAATAATAAGTGCAATAAATCTACTATTTTTAGTACTATTAATGTCTTTTATACTAAGTCTGTACACCTTAAGTGGAGGATCCAATACATGTCACCTAATCTGCCTAAAAACACTTAAAATTTAGCATTGTCATCAGAGCTTGACAAGCGAGGAAACTGGGAATGCGAAGGTTTACATTGGTTGCTCAACATCATCCCCTCAATCAGAGCATAGTTGGACAAGCCCCCA
This sequence comes from Mustela nivalis, assembly GCF_964662115.1. Classification (NCBI taxonomy): domain Eukaryota; kingdom Metazoa; phylum Chordata; class Mammalia; order Carnivora; family Mustelidae; genus Mustela; species Mustela nivalis. Next base: position 34,285,014 of record NC_139036.1, read on the forward strand.
ATCTGACTGTTCAGACTTTTTTTTTTAAAAGATTTTATTTATTTATTTGACAGAGAGAGATCACAAGTAGGCAGAGAGGCAGGCAGAGAGAGAGAGAGAGAGGAGGAAGCAGGCTCCCCACTGAGCAGAAAGCCCGACACAGGACTGGATTCCAGGACCCTGAGATCATGACCTGAGCTGAAGGCAGCGGCTTAACCCACTGAGCCACCCAGGCACCCTGTTCAGACTTTAAGGTTTAGGGCACTTGCTCTGTCATGCTGTCTCTTTTATGGTGAATTCTTGCCCTTTTTTTTTTTTAATGCAGGGGAAAAAAAAAACTAATTCCAAATAAAAATATTACCCAAGATCTGCTTGGACCTCCCCATCACTTCCAGTGACCTATTTCCCAAAACTCGCCAATTCTCTGGCTGTTTGCTCAAGAGGACAGAAACAGCTTCACATACTCTCTGCAGAGCCTTAGGCAGAGAAAACAGATTACTTCTGAGCTGAAGGGTTTTCTGAGTATCAGAAGAGGGGGATAGACCTCCTCTCCACTATTCTATTAATGACAGGCACAGAGCATAGCACCTAGATCAATTAGCCATGCTAGGACACCTACACCCCACTTTGCCCAATTATCAGACTATAGTCCCCAGGGGAAATGTGTAGAGGGCCTTGCTGCTAAGCAATCTTGTCATCCAATGCCAATCACATATTCAAGGCTAACAGGAAAATTCCCCACAGCTGTTCAGATGGCTTGTGTATCCCTTGGCTGCAGTCATCACCACCAAGTGAGGAACTGAGCTCAAGGGTGTTTGATAAAATACTGTGTTCAGCTCTTGAGTTAGAGCGAGGGAAGACTCCCAACCATTCCTTCCACTTGTCTGTCAGTTGCTCTATTTATTATTCTTCATCTGGGTCCCCGCACCCATTCCTGTCGCCAGACTTTTATCACTGTCACTTGTGAATCTTTGTTTGTCCTTGGAGAGCACTGTATTGATTCTTCCTCAATTTATGACGTATGATATAATACTTGTTGGTTATGAAAAATGGGCAGTTGCCCATCAGCTTCCTGGAAAAGGAAAGTTCGCTAAGTAAGGGACCATTTTTACAGCATGACAAAGGGGCTACTTTTTTCCTAAATGTTTCAGGTAGTGGAGTTCTTTGGAACTAGACCCAGATCTTCTGATAAGAACAAAACAATGAAATGAAAAACAGGAAATAAGAATACAGTTCACTTTCCGGTGGACATAGTTAGCTCACTGATGCTATTATGGTGAGAAACAGGAAAAGAAGACATCTCAGGTACACAAGTTCCTGTGTCGGAATTCATCACTCTGATTGATACAGAGTCCCTCAAAACCTGTGACCTCCACCCCATGGGTGAAATTGATAATAGTGATCTTACACAGTTTTAAACCATGAGAGACTATGGACTCTGAAAAACAATCTGAGGGTTTTGAAGGGGTAGGGGGTTGGGAGGTTGAGGGAACCAGGTGGTGGGTATTGGAGAGGGCACGGATTGCATGGCATACTGGGTGTGCTGCAAAAACAATGAATACTGTTATGCTGAAAATAAATAAAAAATAAATAAATAATAAATAAATAAATAATTAGATCATTAAAACAAAACAACAACAACTAAAAAACCCCTGGACATTTGCTTTGTTTCCTGTAGTCAAGAACCTCTTTGTACAAAGTTGCAATGATTGTCTCTGGTTTGCAACTTCCATTTTGTGTCTACCTTGATTTAACCACTTAGTGCACTAAATGCATGCCAGAAACAGCAGGGGCGCCAACCTAAAAGGTATAAGAAATTCACTGTAGCTATGTGTGAGTGTGCATACAGGGACCTATATAAATATATATGTATATCCATGCAATTTTATATGTATACATCTATTAGTTCATTCAGCCTATTTATTGACTGCATACTCTATATAAGCATACTTATACTCTATATAAGTATAAGTAAGTATAAAAAGGGTGAGGATAAGCCAAACAGAAGGAGGCCTGGCCCACACAGAACCTAAACAGCTGGAGAATGGCAAGAAAAGTAAAGAGACAATTATTACATACTATAATAAATACTGATAAGGAAAAGTGAGCCTGCTGTGAAACACATGACTCAGACTTGAGACCTAAGTGGTCAGGAAATGCTTCTCAAATGAGGGCCATCTGAGTATTGGGCCACTTAACCTGAGACCTAAAGACGAGGAGAGGAGTAATGAAGAGAGGAGAGAAGTGATGCGTAGATTTCCGGGAAGGGCTGTAGCGAGAGAGACAGAAAGAGAGGAACATTACAAAACGTTTCTGGGCAGCACTGAGAAATCTCTTTACAGTCCTAAATTTACTGTGTGATTTTCTGCTGAAAATTGTACAGTCTGCATGTATAAATTGGGAAGAACTTTGGTCTTGTTCTACACTTTCTGAGATGCTTTCCTGTGTTCTCTGTCTGATCTTTTTATTTTCTTCCAAGTACTTTGTCCTATAGGGAGCTTTCCCTGATACTCCAGGCTGGTCCTTGTTCTTCTTGGGGCTCCAGTGGAATCTGTGTTGCACTGAAGTATTAATGTTTTATCGGTCTTCCTATGAATCTGTGAGGCCAGAATATAGTAACTCTAGAGCATAGTTTTTGAAAATCAACATTGATCTGAATGGTAGCTCTTTGGGCCATCAGGAGTCCCAGTTCCTGAAGATCCCTCAGGTCCTCATTTAGATTTTCCCAGCGAGGCTATGGGACCCTGAAACATACTTCTTCCTGTCAGGAGATCCACCCAATGGGAGCTCTGCCCTTGGATGCACGTTCTTCCTGGGCTGAGGCCAATGATTAGTCAATCTTTCTTACCAGACAAGCTTCGACTAATGATGAGCTACTTACTTCTTTCCTGATGAGTGAATTTACTAAATAGTTGTGAGGAGAGAGTTCATTCCCGGGCTCAAGCAAACCTTTTAACAAATACCAACAAAGATAGAAAAAGAAAACTGAAAAGCCTTGAAGAAGGTTTGACTCATAATAGCTTTGAGTAGGAGCAGTTTTAAATGGATGTCTGTAAGTTGGTGAAACGGAGGTTCAGAGATACAAAACAAGTTACAGCTAATTCAGTATTTAGGCTGGTTACAGATGATTGAGCAATCTGACTCCAAAGCTTGATCTTCCCCTACTCTGACAGACCACAGTTCCTCCCAAATCAATTAGTTTAGCCACCTGCTATCTAATGAACAGCTTTATCATTAGAGCCTGTAATGTGTTGAGCTTGGGTTCTTGGCAGGCGACAGAACAGGAAATCTCCAGAAATCCTGACCTGACAAAGTCGTGTGTGCACACATGTACGTCTATGCATCTGTGTGTGAGTATAAGGTCTCCTGTGAGAGCTTTGGGTGTTTCACTCTTTTTGCTTCTTCTGCATATTTTATAAATAAATTTTAGAGAATAAGTTGTGACATTTGTTCCTTTGTGAGGCTCTCAAGTGTGTAAGGGTCACTGCCTGGCTCACACATTTGATCCATATTTGCAGAATAATTAGCTTATCATATGCCCCCTCCTTACTAAATTTGGGTTTTTTGAATCTCTCTAGAAAAAAAAGAAAATAAGAAAAAGTGAGCCATACTGTCATTTATAATGTTCTCTTAGAGACAATTGGAAGAAACCTCTAGGAAAAAAAATCCAGTAGTTTGAGTAAAACTGATAACTGACATTCATAAATTAATAGGTAAAGATTATCCAATTGTATTATTTACTGCCCTCCCAAAGACAAATGACATTACATAAACTCATTTGAATATTTCTATTTTACACGCACCTTGTAGGTTACCAGGGAAAAGCCAATGCCAATATTTAAGGCTTGAAGTTAAGAATTATCATCTGTAAGCTACCAGTTGCTCTCCAAGATGCCAGTAATTCAGTCTTAGACAATTCCTCATGTATCTTCCTCATCATTATTCTAGGCTGTCAGAAGGCATTATAACTCATTAATTAAATGTGAGCTCATTAATGTTGGATTAATACAGGGATCAAACTGTTAGAATGGCGAATATGTGTTTTGTAGGATTTGAACCAGTGAATCTGTACTGAGATAAATATAGTTATTAAATAAGTAACCCTATCTTATATGTTTGGGTTATATATATGTGTCTGTTATAATTTTTGTAGAGAGAGAAGGATATTAAATTAGGTTCTCTACATTTCACTTAAGAAGTCACAGAAGTACTTAAGCCATTTGAGCATAGCTTCTGACAAAATGGTTAAACTTGAAAATGATGCTCAAAGGGAGATAAATCATGTATGTGAAAATTCGTAGTTTACGTGATATTACTTCTGTACTTTGATATAATCATGTCTTCAGGGACTGTTGAGCAATTAAGTATTATTTTTACCTTTTAACCAAAATATCCTAGGGTACCATGATTTTATGGTATTTCTTCAACCATTAGTTACTTTATGGCTGTTGGTTTATCTTCCTACATCCATTCTACTACCTAATTTTCTCATTTGCTTAAATGAAGACCTGAGTGTGTTTTCACAAAAGTTCTGCAGAGCCAAGTTTGTGGATTTTATTAATATTTGCTCCTCGGAAACCTTTCCAATCCACCTCCTTGTACGTTTGGAGCTATGCTATTACATATTTGTGTTCGTTGAGTTCAGACGTATACGTGAACTACTGTGACTGTAAATATGTCTTTAATCCATAACTTTAAATGTTTTGGGAACATCTGGATTGCTCAGTGGTCAGAGAAGATCAGTGCAGCGCAGGGTTTTCTAGCCTTGGCACCATGGGCATTCGGAGGTTTTTCCTTGGTGGTAGGGTCTGCTCTGAGTGTTGTAAGATGTTAAGCAGCATCCCTAGCTCCTAACTACTAGATTCCAATAGAAATCCTTGCCCAGTTGTGGCAAATAAAAGTGTCTTTAGACATTGCCCAATAGGCCTTGATGGAGGTGCGGGGCAACAAAATCACCCCAAAATAAGAATGACTGAAAATTCTGGAGTAAACATTTTAGGATTAGCTATTTGCCTGAGCCTCATCCTTATAAAAGTGAGCTCCTTTCACCATGAACCAAACATAAGCTCATGGTCATGTAAAATGTTATTAATTATCCAGAAGTCTATTTTTATGTTTAAAGTTACTGTTTTCATTACCTTTCTGTCCAGCTCTTGACATTTGGCTTGTTTTCTATCTTCGGTCCTTCTAACTGAAAGTTTGTCAAGCTTATTCAACCATATAGATTTATTGAATTGATGGTGTGAATTGATGGCTTCCCTCCATCCAGTCTTTGCAATGTGACCATACAGCTCCCCCCGCAAGAAGTAGAGTCTGTTTTCTCTCCTTTTGAATCTGGATTGGGTTTGTGACTTGTCTGGCCTACAGACTGTGGCAGGATTGATAGTGTGCCAGTCCTGAAGTTAGGTCTTAAGATGTCCTGCCTGCCCTGCTTGAACTGCCCTGCTTCAACCCCTTCTCTTGAACTCCTGAGCCTGCCGTGTGAACATATCTGGACTTACACGCTGGAGGATGGGAGGGAATCCCAAGACAAGTCATCCAAGCAGAGGCTACCAGGGATGATCCTGCCTTGAGCCAGCCAGTCAGCTGACTGCAAAATCAGGAGCGAGTTCAGCTGAGATCTTACAAATCCACATCAGAGGAATCCTCCTACCCAACCCAGAGACCCAGGAGCTAGATAAATGCTAATCATTTGAAGCCACCAAGTTTCAGACCTGGTTATTTATGCAGAATTATTGCTCAATTGATATACTTGCTTGACTTGACTTCTCAGATTATCTCTAAAACTTTGAACAAGACTTCCTCCTTTAGCTCATTCTGCTTCAGCCACTCCAAGTAGGATGAACTACTGATCCCACTTTTGTCCTCAACTGGAGCCCAGCCCCACTTCTAAGGATCCCGTAAGTCCTTTCCCAATCCCTGAAAGGGGCAGAGTGGTTCAGTCATGGACTTTAATTTTCATATTCTTCAAAATGACCTGTCTTAATTTAGGATAACTATAGTTTTGATTAATGCCACAATCTGAAAAGGCCCTTATAATACCTAGTAACAATACTTATATAGACATGTCAGATTTCAAATAAGCAAACAGCTAAATTCATAGATGTGACTTGGCCAGACTTCCCATGAGGATTTTAAACTTGGAATCTTTTCAGTACAATGTATGGAAACCATCTGGGTATTATTCATGCATTCCCACTCATTTTGGCATTGAATCTGGTCTTGTACTGTAAATCCATTGTTGGATTTATTAGGCTTACTGGAGTTTTAATAATTTATTCTATCTGATTAAATTTCCTGAGTACCTTGGTATTATCCACCCCTTAAATATAGGTTAGTTTATGTAACTTGGCTGATGGATAGCCCACAAGGTGCAGGATACAAGCAAGTATGAAGTAGCCTATGGAACTAGCTTCAGGGAATGATATCTTTGGGGATTTATGAGTCTGTTAAATGTTCATTTTATTCATTATTTATATCAATTTGTGCTATTTAAATACCTTAATATCTGGTTAACTATTATTGGAAGAAATAAACTCTATTTTTCTTTTTTAAATTTTATTCATTTTCTATTTTTTTTAATTAAAAAATTTTATAAACATATAATGTATTATTAGCCCCAGGGGTACAGGTCTGTGAATATACTCAGTTTTTAAAAAAAAATTTTGGACACTTGCCTAATTGAAATATTAATACAGATTCTTCCCAATACCGGAAAGTGTAGTGCCCCTATGAAACGTTTAATAAGTCAAAATGGCATGAAGCAAGGAAGCAATTACCATTAACTTATAAGGAAAATTTTTGGATGTTCTCACACCCAAAAAATAACCTCTTTTACGCTTTTCTCCCATCCAAGTACTAACCAGGCCCGACCCTGCTTCGCTTCCGAGATCAGATGAGATCGGGCGTGTTCAGGGTGGTATGGCCGTAGACTCTTTTAGGCTTTTCTGACACTTGAGGACACATCGTGATAAAGGATGCACAAAATAAGACAAAACAGACACAGACCTCATTCAAAGTTAAGGTAGCTTGATGTGGAGATACTAAGTGTAGTTCCCAATGAAGGCGCTTGGGGGCGTCACTGTCGCTGCTCAGAGCGCACGCTGCCTCCCTCCAGAAGGGCTCACTGCAAAACAAATGCTGAATGCTATTTTCACTTTTTTCCATGCAAGTGAAAAAATCCTCTTCGGGTTTCTTTTGGGCTGTGGAAGCGGGGACCGACGTCGGCCTTTCATAAAAGTAAAGTGGCGTAAGCAAACTTTTGAGAAGCAGATTTATACAGAGTATATTGAGATATACAGAGTATATCTGTATATCTAGGAAGATGAGAAATGGAAAACAGTTGGAAACTCAGGATTAAGACACGTGCATGTCCTATTAAATAATTATCAGAGACTATTGTCAGAGCTCCATAAAGAAACCCTTGTTTGGTGGAAAACATGAATGATGTCCGTTAGAGAAGATGCCAATCATATAATCAGAGAATCTACCAGTTATGTAACTATGAATGTCAACAGTGAGTAGGATGATATTTCTCTTATAGAACCATCTGCTTGAAGACAGGAGATATGTTTTCTTTTTCTGTTTCTGACATGCAGTGTGTAAACTAGGACTGTATACCGAAGGTCTCTGAGTCCCACGTACCCTCTGTGGCTTCTCTGGATTCTAAATTCTACCATCTGTGTCCTCAACAATCTGTTCTGTGTAATGATAGAGGACTCATGCCGCCCTAAAAATGCAATTCTGAGATTATCTTAGAAAATAAGTGCACATTGTTGGTGTGCCTGGGTGGTACACTTGGTTAAGGTCAGGATGGTGAGAGATCACCAGCGTCTCTTTCAGATTCTCACTCTCCTTCTGCCCCTCCTGCTCAGCCTCTCTCTCTCAAATAAATAAATAAATCTTAAAAAAAAAAAAGAAAGAAAGAAAGCACATTTCAATATATCTGATCAGAGTAATAATCACAACCGGCAAACTGGGGCCGACAGTTCGAATATCCTGCTGCTGATACACTGCAAGGTGACGTGATACAATTATTCTATTTAGTGGGAACATTAAGTCAATAAATACAAATTTGGAAATATAAACATTTCAAAATAAAGTCAATTTCTAGCAAATGGTATGATATCACAGTACTTTCCATGTTTATTGAGAGACCCTATTTCTTGTTCTGCAAAACTGTGAAAGGGAGTACTGTCACATACTTAATACCTCATCAGGAAAATTCAACACTCCCAAGAGAAGTTTGAAATTTACTTGGGCATAGTCTCCCTTGGACTTTCGTCTGCCCGCTACTTTTTTTTTTTTTAAGATTTTATTTATTTATTTGACAGAGAGAGATCACAAGTAGACGGAGAGGCAGGCAGAGAGAGAGAGAGAGAGAGGGAAGCAGGCTCCCTGCCGAGCAGAGATCCCAATGGGGACTCGATCCCAGGACCCTGAGATCTCTACCTGAGCCGAAGGCAGCGGCTTAACTCACTGAGCCACCCAGGCGCCCTGCCCGCTACTTCTGTTCTGCAGTTCTTCCTGCCCTCCTTACAACAACATCTCCTCTTAGGTGACATACTATGTCAACTCCTTCCATTTCTTCTGGGAGGGAACAGGCACCTATGACTGCAATGTAGTACAACAGAAATAACACACTTTGTTCCTAAGTAATGGTTTAATCACAGCAACCATAACATGCGGACCCAGAAATCCGTTCTCTAGACCATTTGTTTCCTGCCAGGTTTCCAGACTTTTATAGTCACCTACTGGGCTTTCCACTTGGAAATCTGATGGACACGTCCAGTTCAACACATTCACATTCAAATTAATCCACACATCCCTCCCCTCCATTATTCTTGATATATTTTTGATATATATATATCAAAGGCGGAACTCTACAGAGTTCACCCAGGTTAAAAAATAATAATAATAATGAAAAAAGCAGCAAGCAGATTTTGGCCACCTGGAAAGCATAGGTTCCACCTACCCGGGGCAGGAGGTACTCAGCTGCAGCCAATTGTCCTATAGAAATGTGGGCCCAGTAGAGCCAGATGGTCTGATATTTCAAGAGAAGCCAGAAATTTGTGCAAAGCCTCCCAATTTTTAAATGATTGCAGTGAATTAATTTTTTAATGTGTCTGGCCTAAAGGGTAAAGTTAGAAATCTCCAGCATGTTAAAAAGAACCTCTATGATCTGGTATCACTCTTAAATTCCCTCGTTCGGTGCCATCCTCACAATTTACTCTTTGGGTAACCAGTGCCGTTTGTTGATGCTGGATAGTTCCAGGCAATTTTGTGTTTCTTTGAGTACCCTCACTCCTTCCAGCTGTCTGCTAACCAACTGTGTACTCTTTATACTCAGATGGGGACCACTTCTCCTCAGCCCCTTGAATATTTACCGCTCCCTAATGTGTGTGATCTCTGTATCTTTTATCATAACACATGCAGTCCTATAATTGAAATTATATGTTTGCATTGCTATCTTCCTATGGCAGTGTGAGCTCTTTGGAAAGAGAAACTGGGTCTTCCTCTTATTTGTGTCTCCAGCTTTTAACACAGTTCCTGACACTCTATGGATATTGAGCAAATAAAACTCAAAAGGAATAATGTAGATATTTTCTAGGAATTTTAGAAATCCCTAGAAAATAGGGATTTTAGGGAAGAATCTAAAAAGTAAATTGGATCTCAGATATTTTTTGTGTTAATTGGAGGTCTATTGGGAGACAGAAATCACAATGATAGTTTGAGCAGGTATAAAGTTGGTAATCAGGTATCAGAAAAAATAAAAAGAGGGATGCCTGGGTGGCTCAGTTGGTTAAGTAGCTGCCTTCGGCTCAGGTCATGATCCCAGGGTCCCGGGATCGAGTCCCACATCGGGCTCCTTGCTCGGCGGCAAGGAGCCTGCTTCTCCCTCTGCCTCTGTCTGCCTCTCTGTCTGCCTGTGCTCGCTCACTCTCTCTCCGTCTCTGACAAATAAATAAATAAAAAAAAAAAATCTTAAAAAAAAAAAGAAAAAGAAAGCCATAAAGAGTCACCATGGCAGCATTATCAGGAAGTAGCCACTGCTACCAAGGCTGCAGAAACAAAGGAAAGAGGTTGGAATTATCAAAACTCAGCAGGTCGGAGGAGGAGGGGTCCCAAGGAGGGAAACTTAGATTTTTGAAAGCGGGATTCGGCAGAGCTGGTAACGGAGCCTCTGAGTTGGAGGAGGGTCCCTCAGACCTGTGACCTAGGTGTCGGGAGGGGGAAGGTCCCAGACTGGAGCTGGTGCATGTGGATGGGCTATGGTGAGGCTTGTTCTGTGAGGCTTGGGAAAATTGTGATCTGGATTCAGCTGTGGCATCCGCCAGAAACTGTTACTGCAGAGTGGAGAAGAGAGGCTGAGGTGGGCTGCCAGGGGAAATGAAGGAAAAGAGGCAAGGGTGGCCCTCTTTGCTTCCTTTAGCTTTCCAGTCTCCATCTTGTGCCTCCTTTTGGCAGAGCCAAACATGGGATCCGCTGGCAAAGGAGAAATAGGGTTTGCAGAGTCCCAATCCCAGCAGCAAAATGCTGAGTGTACCAGTGTGAGTTTGAAGCTGAGAAAAGGTAACTGACTGGCATAAAGTCTTAAGAAAAAATGATGGGAAAGTCTGAAAAGAAGAGAACAAGAATTTATACTGAGCAACAGATAAGCAAATACATGGCCAAAGTAAAGGTTGACTTTCTGCTTTCCTCATACAGTCTCTTCTTCTAGACTTAACTAACCTACAGCTCTTTATGTCAAATTGAAACTTATTTTCATGCTCATTTCTTTTTTTTTTCAAGATTTTATTTATTTATTGGACAGATAAAGAGAGATCACAAATAGGCAGAGAGGCAGGCAGAGAGAGAAGGGGAAGCAGGCTCCCAGTCAAGCAGAGAGGCCGATGTGGGGCTCGATCCCAGGACCCTGAGATCATGACAGAGGCCTTAACCCACTGAGACACCCAGGCACCCTTCAAGCTCATTTCAAGATCTATCTCTTCCATGAAACTTTCTCCAGGACTCTAAGAAAAAAATGTAATATTGTCACGCTTTAGATTCCATTGAGTTTTCTAATTGTGTTAAATTATTAAAAATTAATTGGTACTGTTACTTCCTTTGGGATCCTAGATCTCTAAAAAGAAGCAGAATAAAACATACAGTAGGATCCAGTTATGTGCAGCACTTCATGAGACTGAAAAATCAATCTATGTGACCCACCCATTAACAGGCTAGAGAGGAAAAATCAGGGGTGCCTGGGTGGCTCAGTGGGGTAAAGCCTCTGCCTTCAGCTCAGGTCGTGATCTCAGGGTCCTGGGATCAAGCCCCACATCGGGTTCTCTGCTTGACTGGGAGCCTATTTCCTCCTCTCTCTCTGTCTGCCTCTCTGCCTACTTGTGATCTCTATCTGTCAAGTAAATAAATAAAATCTTAAAAAAAAAAAAAAGAAAAGAAAAAGAAAAATCACATCGTGGTATCAACTCATTCAGAAAAATTATTTGACAAGATTCAAAACCCTTTCATGATAAAAAAGAATTTCCTCAACTTGCTAAAAACAATCTACTAAAAAGCTACAGTTAGCCTTATTTTTAAGGGTGAATGATTGAATGCTCTCACCTCACCCCAAGAATGGAGAAAGGAATGGAATTATACTGTTATGATTGCTAAAGTTCTAGCCAGTGCAATAAGTCAAGAGAATAAGGGACATACAGATTGGAAAGGAGGAAATAAAACCGTCACTATTGACAGTTGACATGATTGTTTACATTAAAAAAAAAAAATTCCAAATAATCTACCAGGAAAAAAAAAGAAATTTGGAACTAATCACTGAAATAAACAAGGTCACAGAATACATGGTAAACTTGCCAAAAATCAATGATGTTTCGGGGCACCTGGGTGGCTCAGTGGGTTAAGCCTCTGCCTTTGGCTCAGGTCATGATCCCAAGGTCCTGGGATTGAGCCCCATATCGGGTTCTCTGCTCAGCAGGGAACCTGCTTTCCTCTCTCTCTCTGCCTGCCTCTCTGCCTACTTGTGATCTCTCTCTGTCAAATAAATAAATAAAAACTTAAAAAAAAATCAATGATGTTTCTGTATACTAACAATGAGCACATGGACCCAGAAATTAAAAATACAATATCATTTATAATGGCTCAGAAAATGAAATACTTTGATGTAAATATAACAAAACATACTTAGGATGGGTATGTTAAGAACTGTGAAATAGTGATTTTAAAGAAATCAAAGAATACCTAATAAATGGAGAAATATTCTGTGTTCATGGATATGAAAGTTTAATGTAATAATGATGCCATTTCCCTCGAAATTGATACAAAGGGCTAACCCAATTTCTAGAAAATCTCATCAAAAATATTTTGTTTAGATATAGACAAAATTATTTTACATTTATATGGCAAGTCAGAGGAATTGACTCTAATGGTAGATAAAACAGTTTCAGAAAGGAGGAGTAAAGGGAGAGAATCATTGTACCTGATTTAAAGACTTCCATGGCTATAGCTATAGTAATGAAGACTTGTAGTAGTGGAGGGATAGACACACAGATAATGAAACAGAATACAGAACCTAGAAAGAAAAATCTCAAAACATGATGTATGCTTAGTCTACTTCTTACCACGTTGCAAAAGCAATTAAATGGAAGGAAGATAGCTTTTTTCAACAAATCCATAGGCAAAAACAAAATAAAACAAACACAGAAAACTTTGATCTAATCTTACATTCTATATAAAAATGAACTCAAAATGTAAAGTGTAAAACTATTAATCTTCTAGGAAAAAAAGAGAGAAAATCTTTAGGATCTAGGATTGAAAAAGAGTAGACTTAACACCAAAGGGACAATCCATAAAAATGTTAAGTTGGACATCACCAAAACAAAAAGCTTTTACTCTGTGAATAATCCCATTAAGAGGACAAACAAGACAAGCTATGTAGTGGAGAAGAGATTTGCAAATTATATATGGGACCAAGGACCAGTATCTGGAATATATCTGAAAAACAAACAAACGGACAAACAAACAATAACAAAACTCTCAAAACTCAACAGCCCAAAAGCAAACAACCGGATTGGAAAATGAAAGGAAGAATGGAAAGACGTTTCACCAAAGAGGATTTGTGGATGGCAGATAACCACATGAAAATGTGCTAAACATTATTAAGTGTTAGGAATTGCAAGTTAATGCCTCAATGCAGTATCACTATCGCAAGGGCTAAAATAAGCACAAATAATGAGACTACCACAAATGCTTGCAAGGATGTGAAGAAGCTGGATCCCTCACGGAGTGCTGATGGGAATATCAAGTGGTACAGTCCTTCTGAAAAGTACTGGTGTCGTCTTTAGAAGCTACACTTGCCACTACTGTATGACCCAGCAATTGGTCTCATGGGCATTTATATCAGAGAAATGAAAACCTTGGAACATAACCTGTACGCAAATACTTATAACACCTCTACTTACAATGGCTGCAAACTGGAAACAAATCAGCTGTGTTTCAGCAGGTGAATGATTACATAAACTGTGGTCCGTCCAAATCATGGAGTAGTCTGAGCATTAAAAATGAACGAACCACGGATATACACAACAACCAGCAACCTGGATGGATCTCCAGAGAATTGAGCAGAGTGAGAATATCCGATCCCAAAAGGTATATGTAATTCCTTGCATGTATCATTTCTGAAAGGACAAAGCTTACAGAAATAGAGAAGAGATGAGTGGTTGCCAGGAATTAAGGAGGGGTAATCTTGGAAATATGAGGATTCTTGCAATATAATCTGCTTGTGTCAATGTCAATATTGTGATACTATACTATAATTTTGCAAGATGTTACCATTTGGGGAACAGGTTAAAAAAAAATACATAGAAACTCTCTGAAATCCTTACAAGCGAATGTGTCTCAAAAAGTTTAATTAAGAAAAAAAATCTTCCCTCTGTGATTCCAATATGAAGACCAGGTTAAAAACCGCTGCAAATTTAACACAGTCCTTACCAGTTCCAGTTGTTTCCTTAACTCTGAAGTAGGGGGAGCTATCAGCAGCCCTTCATGGTCAAGTTTGAGCTATTGTTTACCTTAAAGTAAAATTATCAGCCAGTAAAATGATCACCTGTCCCCTTTCTCTGAAATGCATTTTTGATCTGATCTTTGAAAGCGTTAAATTTTGTAGACTTTCAACTAGCCACGTGGGGCGTGTGTGTGTGTGTGTGTGTGTGTCTCTGTGTGTGTGGCTGTGTGTGTGTAAAGTGCTGATAAATTGATCACTAAAATGCTTCCATGTTCTTTTGGAGTAAATGGGAAGAAGGGCTTGAAGGATACCAAGATAACAGCATAGACCAGACCGAAAAAAGAAAAGAAAAGAAAAGAAAAACAATAAGGAAAGAATTTGAAAACACATCATTTGAAAATTGTCTGGCTTAGTCAATCAATGAATTTATTTATGTGTTATAGGGGCCTATTTATGTTTGGAAAGAGTACAATGGGTAACAATACTCTTAATCAGAATAAAGGGATGGTTAAATGGAGATAATATAGATACATAGGTAAGTATGTAGATTTGTAGTTATATAGATGGGTGGATACCTAATGAGCTTACTGTTCCATATTAATTGTATAAAGTCCTTTTATGATGGATGAATAACTGAGCTCACCAGTTGTTTGGGCTCTGACTTCTAAAAAGTAGCTATCTAGAAAAGTTTACTACGTGTAGAGTTAATATTTAGCCTGTTTAAGCTTAAGTTCTTCATTGTTAAAATTGGAATAATAATTAGGATTACTAGCAATTTTTAATGATTGAATGAGGTAATGAATATACCATTTAGAAAAGTGACTGGAGTCTGATATACACGCGAGAGACAGAGCTGCTACCGCTAATATTCATGCCTTTGCGATAATTATCTTTTTTTTTTTTAAGATTTTATTTATTTATTTGACAGACAGAGATCACAAGTAGGCAGAGAGGCAGGCAGAGAGAGAGAGAGAGAGAGAGAGAAGCAGGCTTCCTGCGGAGCAGGGAGCCCGATGCGGGGCTCGATCCCAGGACCCTGAGATCATGACCCGAGCTGAAGGCAGCAGCCCAAACCACTGAGCCACCCAGGCGCCCCGCGATAATTATCTTAAATGCTTTGTTCTGCTTATGCAGGAAAGTTATATTTTAGATCTCAATAATTCATTTTATTTTTTCTAGATATAGAGCAAAGACCAGAAAACACAAAGCATGGGGGAAAATGCCATCTGTTCAAGCCCTGGCTCTCCAGATCTAGCAGTCAGTAAGTAGTATATAGGAACAGGGTCTAGAATGGGATCAGAACCAAGGTACAGCTTGCTTATGCGTTTGCAGTGAGGAGACAGAACTAGCAGGTACTAAATACGTACAAAATACTAGTGATGTACCTGATGGTTTTATTTCATTTGATTTTATTCTCACACATTTCTCTTTAATAATAATAATGTTTTACATTAATTAATTTTATTAATTCTATTTTACCAATTTAATTATTATTTTGTTAATTGTTATTATTATTATTACCTTATGGGTGAGGAAACAGAAGATATGAGAGATATTTCCCCAGCATCATTACATTAACAGGTGATGGGAGTCTGCGTTTGAATTCAGAACACTCTCATTCCAAAATCCACACTCTTTTTTTTTTTTTAAAGATTTTATTTATTTATTTGGCAGACAGAGACCACAAGTAGGCAGAGAGGCAGGAGGGGGAGGGGGAAGCAGACTCTCCGCTGAGCGGAGAGCCCGATGCAGGGCTCGATCCCAGGACCCTAAAATCATGGCCTGGGCTGAAGGCAGAGACTTTAACCACTGAGCCACCCAGGCATCCCCCAAATCCACACTCTTGAAGCTAAGCTTGGATCTTCAGGAGCTGTGTGCATGCTTCCTGCCAAGTGTAGATTTGAGTTTGTTTTATCCCTACAGGTGTTAGGGAAGTCAGAGAGGGTGGGCGCAGGCTGCTTCCATAAGCTTCTAGTCTGACAGAATTACTGCAGCGCCAGATACACAATTGAGATTATAAATCAGCACCTTGTACCTTGGGAGAAGTGGAACTTGAAGTTTGATATATTTTCTCTGGACAGTTCTAATAAACTCTGTGATCTGTTTATTGAAGACCTAAGTGGTACTGTAGCACAAAACAAGGACAAGATAATTAGCACCTACACTCTGTTGTGTTAGCCCCTATGTATAATATAACACTCCTCTCAGTGTGTAGGAACTACCCGTTTACAGGCTTGTTTCTTTAGTTTTAACTATGAGTTCTCCTACTAGGACAGGAATTGTGTCTTACTCCTCTCCTATTCTCAGTACATAACTCAATTTCTTAAACATTGGGAATCAATTACTGTTTGTTGAACAAGTGGGCAAAAGCACTATAATGTCATCATGTGGATATAATAAAATTATGCTTATGAAAATGCTTTGTGGACTTCAGATAGCTATAAAATCAGAGGTTAGCAAATTACAGACAAATCAGTCCAGTGCCTGTTTATTTTTTTTTAATATTTTATTTATTTACTTGAAAGAGAAAGAGAACAAGAAAGAGAACATGAGCAGGGCAAGGGACAGAAGGAGAAGCACACTCCCCACTGAGCAGGGAGCCCGATACGGGGCTCGATCCCAGGACTCTGGGATCATGACCTGAGCCAAAGGCAGAGGCTTAGCAACTGAGCCACCCAGATAACCCCCTGCCAGTGCCTATTAGTGTGAATAGTTTATTAGAATGTGGGCCAGCTTGCTAATTCATGCATATATTTGCTATAGCTGATTATAATAACATAGTTGAGTAGCATAGTTAAGTAGTAGCTAAAGAGAGAATATAGATCACAAAACTGAAAAAAAGGAAAAGGCTGTCCATCCTTGTATTAGATGCTAGTTGTTTAGAGGCAGTGCATTTGGTAGTTTTATTGTTGCCGGAAAAGGGAGAACGGAGATGAAGGAACTTCTACAATAGTCTAAGCAAAAAAGGCAGGATAACTTATTCCCATCCGAGGTGAATGAAAAGGAATGTTTGTTTATTCATTTAAAATGTAGTTAATTAGTACCTACAGTGTTCTCATGACTATTTCAGACATTCGGCAAGTTTATTTAATAAACATCTAGTGAGTAGCTATTATGTCCAAGCACCGTTTCTGCCTTCTTAGAGTTTATATTCATTCCATTTTGACACTTAAAGGAAGAATAACCAAAACTAGGTGACAGCTAAGATACAGGGATTAAAGGACCGGAAGAGTCTTAAATATTTCTCTCAGCATGTAACATAGTAAGCTGCCTCATATTCACATGTATTTGTATGTCTGTCTCCCTCTGTTTGGTTGTAGGATCTCTGAGGACAGTTCACCTCATATTTGTCATTATAGTTCCAAACTTGGTACAATACCTGGCAAAATAGATAAATGAAATAAATGGTTGAGAAACCAGAGATAAAAATCAGCTAAGGAAGAAGATTATTGGAGAAAGGGGAACCCTCTTACACTGTTGGTGGGAATACGAGTTGGTGCAGCCACTTTGGAGAACAGTGTGGAGATTCCTTAAGAAATTAAAAATAGAGCTACCTTATGACCCTGCAATTGCACTACTGGGCATTTACCCTAAAGATATGGATGTAGTGAAAAGAAGGGCCAATATGTACCCCAGTGTTCATAGCAGCAATGACCACGGTCGCCAAACTGTGGAAAGAGCCAAGATGCCCTTCAACAGATGAATGGATAAAGACAATATGGTCCATATATACAATGGAATATTATGCCTCCATCAGAAAAGATGAACACCCAACTTTTGTATCAACATGTTCGGAACTGGAGGAGATTATGCAGAGTAAAATAAGTCAAGCAGAGACAGTCAGTATCATATGGTTTCACTTACTTGTGGAGCATAAGGAATAACATAGAGGGCATTAGGAAAAGGAAAGGAAAAGTGACTTGGGGGATATCAGAGGGGGAGATGAACCATGAGAGACTGTGGACTCTGAGAAATAAACTAAGGGTTTTGGAGGGGAGGGGGGTGGGGGGTAAGATGACCAGGTGGTGGGTATTAAGGAGGGCAAGTATTGTATGGAGCACTGGATGTGGTGCATAAACAATGAATCTTGGAACACTTAAAAAAATAAAATAAAAAGAAGATTATGATGTTCATTTAGGATATGTTGTTGAAGACAGTAATGTGGGGAACCTAGGTGGCTCAGTTGGGTTAAGTGTCTGCCTTAGGCTCAGGTCATGATCCCAGGGTCCTCCCTGCTGAGCAGGGAGTCTGCTTCTCCCTCTCCTTTTGCCCCTCTTCCTGCTTGTGCTCTCTCTCAAATAAATAAAATCTTTTTAAAAAGGCAATAATGTAATACATCCAAGTCAAAAATACCCTCTATACAAGTGTAGACAGAGAAGTGAAAGTAAAGACTCAAATCAAGAGACAGAGCTCCTGCTTTCCCATGCCCAGACCAGCACTCAGTCTTTACCACACATTAACTCAATGAACTGCAGTCAGCAGGAACGCTCACTTCTAAATGGATGGGAAGCCAGTCTAAATTCTCATTAGCATGAAAGGTATCATCATTGCAGTTGCATTATTTAGAGAACAGGGGAGTTAAGAGTTATTGACTACAACTTCCCTAATTTAGCCTCTGTCCTTACAACCCAGTTCACCGGCCTTAATGGTTCACTGCCAGCATCTTGAGTGGCTTTCCTTTTCCTTTGATAATGAAGGGAAACACAGCTGTCAGAGAAAGACACTCTGGAGAAATTTTATTATTTACAAATTGTATGCACTTCAACACTAAAATCAACATTATCACAACACACAACTTGTTAAGTCGAAGACATTCTTTTTTTCAGTCCAATGGAGTTTCTCTGAATATCAATAGGGTAATGGCTATAGCAGGTTTTTTGCCAATTAACATACATTTCTTCCGCTGAAATTTGCACCATTTTTCTTAATTAATCCTGACCTTTCATCCTGCATTTTATAAGCTTCTTAAGAAGTTGGAAATAAATAATTCAGTCCACATATTTTCAGAAAAGAGACAAGCTGTTTTACTCTATCCTCGGAGAATAAATTAGATAGCTGTTCAGATTAAGCTCATGGAAAATTGGATAAACAAATACAGAAGTCACATATCTTCTGCAGAAGCACATAGATGGGGGCTTTCTGCTGCTGAAGGAGGCAAGAAAATTTCTAGAGATTCTGGAGAAAGACAGTGTTAGGGATGTATTCTCCTGTTTTATATGTTGAGGAGGGCATCCAGCTTTTAGGATTTGTAAGCTTTCAAGTTCATAGTGTTTGAAATTTAAATCACACCCTTGTGTTCTCTCACATTTCCCTGATGTTGCCCTGGGTAAAGGAAATGTGGAAGGTATGTGTCACTCACTAAATCCTTTGCAATTTTTTTTTTTTTTTACCATATAACAAAAATGTCTATCTTCTTCCCCATCAGGATTGCATGGTTCCTCAATGATACTGTCTAAATTTTCAGAGTAGTGTTAAACTCTACAGCTAACCTACAGCTCTCTTCATTTTACTCTCACATGCTTAAATATTCAGAGGTTTCCTATTGCCCCTAAATTATTTGATCATACCTCACCTTTTCAGTCTTATACCATATTATCTCCATCTATATATTCTGTCTTCGAGGAAATATGTAAATTCTTACTATTTACCAAGATATTACCTTTCCTAAGGCGATTCTCTCTGACAGAAAGCTCTTCTATCATGTATTAATTTCTCTCCATTCCCCTCCCTGGGCAAACATCTCTCTCTAGTGAAATACTATCCATTCTTCAAGGTCTAAGTCTTAAAGAAAGCCGTATATAATCCCTTTAGTGCGATGTGTTCCCTTCTACCCCTGTACATAGATTTCTCATGGCATTTAACCTATACTACCCTGCTTTATAAATTTTATGCATATACAACTTACGTAGTATTTACCTGATAACTTAAAAGCTCTTTCAAGGACTTGGGTATGTTTCTCCAGTGGTAAGTGAAGTATCTGCTATATTATATGAGTTTGGTAAATGTTCAGTGATTAAGAGAATCTCTACCTCTATGAAGAGAAAGTTTTCTAGAAAAGAAATAAGAATTTTATATATCTGAATGTTAATTATTTAACATTTTTCATATAAATCTTAGTCAAGAAAACCCCTTTAAATAATATTTTTGAATGAAGATAATACTCCTCTGGTGAATTAAAAGGGATAGGGTTACAAATACTTCACTTATGTAACTTTTTAGTACATATACAGTGTTATGGGCTAAAAATGGTTAAAAAAATAATTAAATCCATTCTGGAGACTAGAATTACTCAATGACTTGCCCACAACTGCCATGTATCAGAGATTGAGTATGGATTGGAACCTTGACCTTTCCATTTCTCATTTAATTTCTAAGAACCATCAGCCAACCATCTTGTCAAAGACACAGATTTTGATCCCTGAATCTGAGGAGGGATGAGAAGTAAAATGGGAAACCTAGACACTGGAGATATGGGAAAACATATCTCACATACGTAAATTTATGTTCTGACATCAAACTCTTTACTTCCTGCGTTTCCTCAGTAAACTCGTAATCTGAAGCTTCCAAACCAAAAAGATGGAATGGAAGCTTCCAAGCCTTGCTTCCAAGTGCCAATGCAATTTGGTTGGTCAAATTCATGTCTTTGATGTTCTACGACTACCTTTTTTTCCCTCCCTGAACTGCTAATACTTTTCTCCTGATTCTGTGTTGTTCAGTAATGTTTGTTTTTGCTGTCAATATGACTTGAGAATACATCTGTGTCTTTCCTTTTGGCATTTAGGAGGATGTAAGAAGTTAAGTTTTTGTTTTGTTTTTCAGTGTCTTCAGGTGTTTTTATTGACTTTTGATGAAAATACTTATATTAGTATTTTAAAACTAGTGTCCTGCTTTAAAATTTCTACACCCTGTCATGATATTATTATATTTCAGAAATATAGTTTTTTGCTATTAGCTCAAAATTCTTTGATAAAAATATGACTCAAATAGGTATATATTGAACACTTACCTTAAAAATCAATATATCTGTGGCGCCTGGGTGCCTCAGTGGGTTAAAGCCTCTGCCTTCGGTTCAGGTCATGATCCCAGGGTCCTGGAATCGAGCCCTGCATTGGTCTTTTTGCTCAGCAGGGAGACCTGCTTCCTACCACCCCCCTCTGCCTGCCTCTCTGCCTACTTGTGATCTCTGTCTTTCAAATAAATAAATAAAATCTTAAAAAAAAAAATGTATCCAAGCCTGTGATCTGGAAATTGTCTTAAAATCTGAGCTCTTTCCTCAGTGTGAGACAGGAATCCATCAGAATCCTAGAGGAGAACATAGGCAGTAATCTCTTCTATATCAGCCACAGCAACTTCTTTCAAGATATGTCTCCAAAGGCATAGGAAACAAAAGCGAAAATAAACTTTTGGGACTTCATCAAAATCAAAAGCTTCTGCACAGCAAAGGAAACAGTCAACAAAACAAAGAGGCAACCCACAGAATGGGAGAAGATATTTGCAAATGACAGTACAGACAAAAGGTTGATATCCAGGATCTATAATGAACTCCTCAAACTCAGCACACACAAAACAGGCAATCATATCAAAAAGTGGGCAGAAGATATGAACAGACACTTCTCCAATCAAGACATACATGGCTATCAGACACATGAAAAAAAAAATGTTCATCATCACTAGCCCTCAGGGAGATTCAAATTAAAACCACATTGACATATCACCTTACACCAGTTAGAATGGTCAAAATTAACAAGACAGGAAACAACATGTGTTGGAGGGGATGTGGAGAAAGGGGAACCCTCTTCCACTGTTGGTGGGAATGCAAGTTGGTGCAGCCACTTTGGAGAGCAGTGTGGAGATTCCTCAAGAAATTAAAAATAGAACTTCCCTATGACTCTGCCATTGCACTCCTGGGTATTTACCCCAAAGATACAGATGTCGTGAAAAGAAGGGCCATCTGTACCCCAATGTTTATAGCAGCAATGGCCACGGTCGCCAAACTATGGAAAGAACCAAGATGTCCTTCAACGGACGAATGGATAAGGAAGATGTGGTCCATATACACTATGGAGTATTCTGCCTCCATCAGAAAGGATGAATACCCAACTTTTGTAGCAACATGGACGGGACTGGAACAGATTATGCTGAGTGAAATAAGTCAAGCAGAGAGAGTTAATTATCATACGGTTTCGCTTATTTGTAGACCATAACAAATATCATGGAGGACAAGGGGTGTTAGAGAGGAGAAGGGAGTTGGGGTAAATTGGAAGGGGAGGTGAATCATGAGAGACTATGGACTCTGAAAAACAATCTGAGGGGTTTGAAGTGGTGGGGGGGGTGGGAGGTCGGGGTACCAGGTGGTGGGTATTATAGAGGGCACGGATTGCATGGAGCACTGGGTGTGGTGAAAAAAAAATGAATACTGTTATGCTGAAAATAAATAAATTAACAAAACAAATCTGAGCTCTTTGATGATTTGATTATTAGTCCTGTGTTCACACATACATTGCTGATGTCATTATCACTGGATAATCTCTTCAAGATTAAAATCAGAGACTCTTCTCTAAAATTCACCTATACCTCTAAATCATCACAGCCTCAGCTAAAGTGGGTATTTGGTGATCCCTGGGTCAAAGAAAGAGGCACATGCCAGAGCTATACATGAAGGTGTTCCAAGAGGAGAAAGGAGTTGACCTAATTCATCTTGACCTTTTACTGCAACTCACACGCATCACAAAAATTGTTTTAGTTTACTGATTTGTCAGCCTCAGGTGATTAACAGAGTTCTTCATGGATAATAAATTATTATTTTACCCTTTGCTTAGGGCTGGTGAACCTTGGCTAATGCTGATTTCAAGACTGTACTCTTTCCCTGGTAACCATGTTAGCTGTCATTCAGGGGGAATAGAAAGTGAGGTCTATTTCATTTGACTCACTCATTTTTGGTTAGTTTAGTCATCTGACTTTTGTCTTCATGATGACTTCTAAAACATTGCTTGTGACGAAGCAAGTCTAGCCACTGCCTGATAATGACACTTTATAGGTGTCCTGTGACAATTCTTATGTCTCTGTTTACTGAGGGAATAATTTGGTTTCTCTGGAAGACTCAGGGTTGTCACAATAATTGGAAAGCTCTACTAAATGGTAGGTAAGAACAAGGGATGCTAGCAACCCTTTAATACAGGACAGAGTGAGCATCATGAAGAATTCTCTCATGTTAGGTATGACTCTCAACTGTCTTAATGTTCATCCAAGTAGGTGAAAAATGTTCTAGTAACTATATGAACCCAGAACTGAACTCACTTTTACACATAAATCCAGATATTTTTTGCTGATTTTTTATGCACAAGGCATTTCCTAGACCCTCAACAATGTGAAAATCAAGGAAAGCATATGCTTTATTTATATTTTCGGAAACTTACACCAAGAAGTATTTGCTGTTTTGAAAAACCTTTGACTGTTGACAAAGTCGTTTTACAATTCGGATCACAGACACTCAGAACTTTACTGGTCTTCATTTGACACATGAATGGTCATTTCAAGCATCAACTATTTAATTAAATCTTCTAGTGTAGTCATGTCCAAGCCTTTAGCCATAGAAATACATGTTATTTAATTGTAGCTTGGTTTTCTCTTCTTTCTCCTTTTTGTTTTGGTTAGGGCTTTATATTGATTTTATTAAAACTTACTCGTATTGGGCTGCTGGGTGGCTCAGTTGTCAAGCAGCTGCCTTCGGCTCAGGTCATAATCCCAGGGTCCTGGGATAGAGCCCTGCATCAGACTCCCTGCTCAGTGGGAAGCCTGCTTCTCTCTCTCCCACTACTCCTCTTGTGTTCCCTCTCTCGCTGTGTCTTTCTCTATTCCATAAATAAATAAAATCTTAAAAAAAAAACCTTATGTGTATTAGTGTTCAATAGTATCTTATGAATTTTATTCTGAAATAAGAGAGGTGGTATTACAGGGAAATGTTAACAAAGGAGACACTGGGTAGCCTGAGGTTGAGAGTCACTGCCTTAGTCAGAGGAAACTCACTTTCACAGAATTCACAACAACCTTGAAGGAGTTTGAGGTCTCCTATCGCTTTTCTTTGTGATTCACACCAAGACTAAAAAGCCAAAAATAACCCATCTGAAAAGTTGTTTTTTTTGTGGCTGTGTGATTGAACTACATAAGATTTAAAGTTCATGGAAGCGTTCGCTTAATTTAGGGATCCTAAACTCAAGCACACAAATTAAACCCTTTTCTCTGTATATTTTGGTTTGGCCAGCATTATAGCTCAAAAACATTTCCTGTGAATTGACTTTAGATGAGGCATATGCTTTAAGCTGCCCCAGATCTGCTGGTATATACAAGAGGAACAAAATGGCAACTCACCTGCACAGAGGTATGTTAGTTTGTCACCAAAAAAAAAAAAAAAAAAGAAAAAGAAAAAAAGAAAAGAAGAAGTTGTCAGTATTTAGGAGACTATATGGGAAATATGTTGATTTCTGCCCAAGCTTAGAAACATGGATGATATAGCAACACTGGATTTTTATTCCCCTAAAGCAACAATAATCTGGGACTGAGAAGAGGCTGTCTCCTTTAGATAGGCAGCAACTCTCTGGGAGGGGGGTTGGACAGGCAGAGTACTTTATTGTCTCTCTCATTTGTCCTGATTCACTGATTTATATTATCTGCCACAACCTTAATGTTTGTGACCTCTGGCTTAATTGGATGTAAAACTACACACACGAAGAAAAATAAAATATTCCAAGTGATCTGAAATATGTAGAGTGCTATAAAATGCCAGGTCATATTTTATTATAAGGTTATATGTTAATTATAAAACTAAATAATATTACCGTATAATATGATATGGGGGGGGGGCGATCCAGCCCAAGCCAAACAGGATTTATAGCTGGAGTCTTATATCATTTGTTCATACTTTTACCCGTAGATGGTGATATATAAATCATATTTCCTTTATAAACATTCGTTTTTTTCATCTTTTAATGTGAGCTACTATGGTATGCAGTGTTTGTGTTCCACTCATATTCCTTTGGATCACTTTTTTTTTTTTAAGATTTTATTTATTTATTTGACAGAGAGAGACTACAAGTAGGCAGAGAGGCAGGCAGAGAGAGAGGAGGAAGCAGGCTCCCTGCTGAGCAGAGAGCCCGATGTGGGACTCGATCCCAGGACCCTGAGATCATGACCTGAGCCGAAAGCAGCGGCTTAACCCACTGAGCCACCCAGGCGTCCCCTTTGGATCACTTTTTTTTTTTTTTTTTTAATTTTTATTTTTTATAAACATATATTTTTATCCCCAGGGGTACAGGTCTGTGAATCACCAGGTTTACACACTTCACAGCACTCACCAAAGCACATACCCTCCCCAATGTCCATAATCCCACCCTTTTCTCCCAAACCCCCTCCCCCCAGCAACCCTCAGTTTGTTTTGTGAGATTAAGAGTCACTTATGGTTTGTCTCCCTCCCAATCCCATCTTGTTTCATTGATTCTTCTCCTACCCACTTAAGCCTCCATGTTGCATCACCACTTCCTCTGCCCCTTTGGATCACTTTTTAAAAATACGTTTGACGTATCCCTCCCTACTCCTAACTTCTGTGTGTTTTTGCTTCCGATAGCAAACAAAGGAGGGCCCTTGGGCTTTTGAAACTTATTTTGCCTACAAATGGGATGAGACAGTGTTACCTAGAAAATCATGTCTGCCTTGGAAAGGCATAGCCAATGTCTGAATGCAGTGGACATATGGAAGCTAGAATCCCTATCTCAGATCAGTAGAATTCTGAGACATAATTTATACTCTGAAATTTCCATGCAGATGATATTAAGTTACCCTCTGTTCTTTCTGATAAAAGGGCATCCTTAACTCCAGATTCCTTCAATTCCTTGGGATCTTTTCCTTACTCTATTTTTTGCAAATAAAACCTCCTCAAATTCTGATTCTGGAGGAATTACAACTAACACACTTACTAGCCAACTTCATAGTACTCGTGTGAGATATAATGTGTTGTGTGACAGGGGCCCCTGGCTCAGTGGGTTAAAGTCTCTGCCTTCGGCTCAGGTCATGATCTCAGGGTCCTGGGATAATTCTCTGCTCAGCAGGGAGCCTGCTTCCCCCTCTCTCTCTGCCTGCCTCTCTGCCTACTTGTGATCTGTCTATCAAATAAATAAATAAGGTCTTAAAAATATAATGTGTTGTATGACAATGGAATATAAAAATCTAAAATGATTTTCTTAAAAATTCTGGTAGAATTTTCAAGGCAAAATTTGTCTTTTCCCATGCCCAGGACTCAATGAAAAATTAACCTAGAGCACATATGTGAATAATCTATCCAGTCTAGGCCATATCTTTTACATAATAAAACTCAGTAGGAGTGAAGAAGTAATGTTTTAAAGATGGATACATCACTTCTGCAACCAGTTCTTTTTGACTTATAGCAGCAATGAGGAATAACAGACATGGTTTTCTTTTTCATATACATATATGAAATATATATAGATATATAATTTTAACTCAAGTTTTATATTATTTTTTTGGAGTAAAAGAGGCTCTTCACTGTATCACTATTTAGAACATTATTTCTGAGTTGCAAAAATTATCTCTCCATATTTTTCTCTGTATTAAGCATGATTTTTACTGCATTCTCCCATTCAGTCTTGATTGCCACAACCAGGTAGACAGAAAGCATGAGGACACTGTTTTCTTGCATCGGTGGTAGAAGTTGTAGCAGCAGGTAGTAACTGTACCAAATAGGTTTGCCAAATAAATGCATTCTATAATTTTGATTATATATTCTATATACCCAATATTGTCTTCTTATGATACTCTTACTATTATCCCATGATAATTACTTTGTTTCATGGCGATATCCAACTATCCTCAAAGTTAGAATCCACTTTCATTGACAGAATCTGAGAACTAAACTTTCAGTTCTCCAGTAGGGGCCAAATGTAAGTGGGCCAAAAAGAGAAGCATTAAACCTAAACTAACATTTGCAGCTGTTCTATTCATTTGATTGTGATGATGGTCAATCAGCATGTGTTAAATCACTCAAAAACAAACAATTAAAATATAAAGCATTCAGTTGAAAAACCATTTGTTTTCACACTAAATGAGGTTTTTTTTTTTTTTTTTAGTCCTTTAAATGAGTTACTTGGTTTAGGAACATAATTTCAGTATAAAAGACTGGTTTGATACATTTCCCTTCCTCTATTTTATACACAAAAGGGAACAACCTGGAAAGAAATACTATAGCCATCATGTTTAACATGTTTTTGTACTAGCTCCAGAAGGTGATTGGCTTAAACCAAAAATTTTATTTTTTAAATTATTTTAGTCTAAGACTTGATATGCTTATGAATAAAAACCACTCCCAGTTTTTCATATTTTTGGAAGGCAAGCATACATATCTTCACATTTATTTATGGGAAGGTTAATTTATACAATGCTTTGGGAGTTATCTAGGTGATTACATGGACACAGATATCAGAATATGAAAATTTATGGCAGAAACTCTAACAGTTATGCTGAATCGAAACATCTACCATAACCTGAAGTACTATAAACTATTATAAAAATTCAGTATCTTCTTTTCTTGCCAGTAGCTATGGAAATGTTAAATACTTGTATCCTTCTAGCTTTGAATTGAAGACTATATGTAGAAACCCTGATCATGTAAGATGAGTGTGTAAGTATTTATGCCTTCAGAAAAAAGCAAATGTGCAATCAAAATTTGCAAATATTTGAAGACATGGCTGCCATACTTGATGTAGGGTCTCGCTTGGTGGTGAGGCTATAAACACAAAAGAAAATTACAGAGTAGTGTCTTGATGTGCCTGATGTTGTAAGAAGGCATCTGAGGGTAACTAAGTCAGACTTGGGAACTCAGAGAATGCTTTGTAGAAAATGTGCAGAAGTCCTACCTGGGGACATTTTACCTGAGAATTTTCTAGGAGAACAGATGTGGGAACGTTCAGGTGAGGTGTGTGTATGCAGCTGTGAGAGAGAGGGAGACAGGGGGAGAGAGGAAAGGTAGGAGAAGGAAGGGGAGGTAAAGAGAAGGAGGGTGAGGAAAAGGGAAGAGAGGGAGAGAAATGGAGGGAAAGAGGGAATCAAAGTATTTTGGAAGTGAAAAGAAAGTCAGTAGAACATGCAATTGTGTGAAGGAGGGAAGGAAGACGTATAAGGTGGTTATGGGATAAATTAGATGGAAAAGGAAAGCAGAGGCCAACTAGGCAGGTCTATTAGAATCAAAAGTTTGTCCTTGGTCTCAGAAGAGATGAGGGAAATGGGGAACCTTCCAAGGGCTTCAAGCAAGAGACTTTCAGGCTGAGATCAACATTTTAACGACTTCACTCTGGTTGTCATAAGGGACAATGAGTGGTAGGTGTGGGGCAGGCAAGACAGGAGGCAGGAGAAGCAGCCAGAAGGCGATTTCAGTCAGACATGAGAGTCGTGATTTTTATGGGAACCAAAGGAGTGGCAGTGGGAATAGATGAGTCTGAGAGATGGGTACGAGGAAGAGACAGGAGGAGCTGGTGGTGTCTTCACCGTGAATAGTGGCAGTGTAAATGGGAGAGAGCAGCAAGAAGGCAATGGGTTTTCCCACAAGGCAATTATGACACCGCACCCTAGTGTCTTTTACTGAGAGCATGTTTCTAGGAGCAGCAGACATTAAAATGCCAGGTTTCAATTAACGGTCAGATTTTCAAATAAATTATTTACACTAAAAAGGTGTGATTTTCAACTTTGCATGTTGGCAATATGTCTTCCTCTAAGACCTCTTAATTCTAGAGTGATCTGTTCCTTAATAGCAGAATGTAGACAGTGTTCATTTCTGTTCCTGGAATGGATGCTTCTAAACTATGTAACATAGGGTAAATTAATAACCTTCTCTGAGATTTTTTTTTTAATCTGCTTTCTTTGGATATTATCATCTAACTTGCTGAGCTGTTTTGAAAATTCCATAAGATAATGTATGTAAAGGACCAGACCAGTAAGCAAGTAACAGTTACTTCTCAGCTCTTATGTTCACTTTATGTTCTTCCTGTTTTTAAATCCACCCGAAAAGATGTGTGCAACTCGATCGCTCAAATATGTAGATTAGGCCACGGTTTATGGAGAGACTTTGCAGATGTGATTCAGGGTGAGGACTCTGAGATGGAAATATGATCCTGGGTTCTCTGGGTTGGTCCAATGTAACTGCTGGAATCCTTAAAAGCATACAAAAGCATAGAGAGAGAGGGTGATGATGAAGGAAAGATCAGAGAGAGGCAACCTTGCTGGCTTTCAGGATGGAGGAAAGGAGTCTGGACCCAAGGAAGGCAGCCAGACTCCACGAGCTGGGAAAGGCAATGGAGTGGAGTTTCTTTTAGATCCTTCAGAAAGAAACACAGCCCTGCCAACCTTTTTATTTTAGCGTGGAGATAGTGGACTACTTCCAACCTACAGGACTGAGAGATAATAAATGTCTGCGTCCTTTTAGGCCACTAAGTTGACAGTAATTCTTTATGGCAGCAAGAGAAACTATATATATATATATATATATATATATATATATATATATATATCCACACACACACACACAGATATGTATGTATACATATATATGTATATGTATATACATATATTTTATTAATATTAATCTAGTTAACATGTTTTAGCTGAATAAAAGTGAATAGTAACTTTTTAAAAATTGGGGACAAGGAGATATTTGGTGACAACAGGATAAGTGACCCCCAACTACATACATCCTGTGCTTTACATGATCCAACTTCTGACCTCAAGGATGTCGATGGGGACTTGACCTTTGACGGTTGAGTCTCCCTCTCTTCTGTCTGTCGATCCCATGACATACTGCTTCAGTGGAGGGTGAGGAGATGACATGAGATTGTGACATGCTTCCTCCGGGTGATCCCAGACCAGTAAATAGTACCCATGGCATATGCTTTCAAATTTGTACATGAGTGGAAAATAACAACCAGACTTCTTTCTTGAGGGCAAGGCTGGAGAGAGCAATGGGGCACTGAGGGACTTGAAATGAAGGGTCCATGGGAGCTGGGAGGAGAGCCCCGCCAGAAGCTACATATGTGCCCCTTGTCCTGTTCTGTTGGGACATCGCTTGGGTTGTATGTCCTCTCTTGATCCTTCCAACTCCACGCCCCATATAAATAAACCTTAATGACTTCTATGACTTCTGCTTAAGAAGGCTATGAGAGGTCAATGAACACTCAACTATGTGGTGTCAAGTGATATAAGCTCAAAAATATTCATTGAAAGCAAGGAATATAGAGGTTGCATCTATTTTGATTTACAAGAAACAGCTTTAAGACTCCTTAGAGTTTAAATGAAAGCTGGCTTTAATGTCATTCTCCAGAATGACTCTATTAAGTCTTACATTTTCAAAGGCTGATTTAAAAAAAAATGATTATTGGTTTGATCATTTTTTTTTTTTTTTAGATTTTGTTTATTTATTTGACAGAGACCACAAGTAGGCAGAGAGGCAGGCAGAGAGAGAGAGGAGGGAAGCAGGCTCCCCGCTGAGCGGAAAGCCCGACGCAGGGCTCGATCCCAGGACCCCGGGATCATGACCCCAGCCGAAGGCAGTGGCTTTAACCCACTGAGTCACCCAGGTTTGATCATTTTTATTATTTTAGAAGTTTACTTAGGGATAAAATAGTCAAATAAATAAATAAAAGTAAAATATTCTGATAGTAGAAGGAAATACGGTTTTCAAGGGCAAGATTCCAGGTAGCAGTGGGCAGCCCCCAATTTCTTCCTTCCCATTAGCAGTCTGTAGAGCTTCGGGCAAATGGCGCATCCCACAAATATAGAGTGAACCCCTGCTCAGAAGCTCTTTGAAGTCCCATTAAGGTTTTGGTTTCCAGTGTTTTGAAACATTATCCACCCTATCATACATTGAAAAATGCTTAAAATACGATGTTCAGGTTTCTTTAAAGGGCCTTATGTTGGGATTCTTATTTCTTTTGTTGCTGGTTGATGAAAAATTAGCTTAGCATCAATGTTATATCCATACATGACCACAGATATAATCATTTTCATTGAATTGTCTGATTTTTTTAATCATATCATGTTTATTACATGTTTTCTCATAGAAATAAACTCATTCCCCCCCCCCCCCATATCATCTCAATTATCTATTTTGGCTTTCTTCAGAAAGAGACTCATTTAGCTAGAGACTCACTTTTCTATAAGATTTAACCTAATATTTTAATGTCCTTTGTGACAAAATCATGAAATGTTTCAAACATGTGAAAAATACAATTTTTTAAATAAGAACCAATGTACTCACCATTCATTTATAACAACTCCTAATTTTGCCATATTTTGTTTCAGATTTGCTTTCTATTTTTCAGGAAGGAAAACATTTCAGATTCAGTTCAAATTCTATATAATTAAGAGTCCATATTTTATTACATTTACTCCCTTTAATTTCCAGAGGTAAACATTGTCCTCAAAGTGATATTTATTATCTTCATGATTGTTGTATACTTTTTTATATTGAGGGGTCAGTATGAATGAATAGTTGTTAGTCAGGTTTTCTTACATGATACATAAGAAATCACTTGGCTCATATCATTCTGGAAATTGTTTCTTTTATTAATGTTGCTTGATTCAGATTTACCCATGTTGATAAATTCTACTCTGATTCCATCCTATGTTTTTTTTTTAGTATATGTGCTGCTGAAGCGAGCACGTGATTCCATCCTATGTTTTAAAGTGTATCACTAGATATATATGAAAGATTTTATCTGTTCTCCTGCAATAGATAATTTATTATAACATTTTCAATGTTACAGTGATAAAGTTCTTAAAATCTTTAAAAAATATATATTTGCTGAGGTGCCTGGGTGGCTCAGTGGGTTGAAACCTCTACCTTCGGCTGATGTTGTGGTCCCAGGGTTCTGGGATTGAACCCCACATTGGACTCTCTGCTCAGTGGGGAGCCTGCTTCCCTTCCTCTCTCTCTGACTGCCTCTCTGCCTGCTTGTGATCTCTCTCTGTCAAATAAATAAATAAAATCTTTTTAAAAATTTGCTTATTTATTTTAGAGAGGGAGAGCAGGAGGGGAAAAGGGAGAGGTAGAGAGATTCTCAAGCAGACTCCCTGTTGAGCCTGGAATCCATGAGGGGCTCTATCTCATGACCTGAGATCACAACCTGAGCTGAAACCAGGATTGGACACTTAACCGACTGCATCACACAGGCATCCCTAGAGTGATGTAGTTCTTGAAAATGTTTCCTTGCATACATGTGTGAGAATTCTCTCTAGAGGATTTACTATGTGGAAATGCTAGATGATGGAAAATGTCCATCTTAAAATTTACCTTGTTGTCAAATTACTTTGAGAAGGGAGTGTAGTGATTTATACTCCTACAAGTAGTGTTGGAGAATTCCAATTCCTCATGGACACTTGCTATTGTCAACTTTTAAATCTTTTGCTTAATTGAATGGTGGGGAATGACATTTTAGAGAAAAGCAAGAGTTAGAAGGAAATTGATCACCTTCTGGTCAAGCCCCATACTTTCAGAAACAAACAAACAAAAAAACTGGGATGCCTGGGTGGCTCAGTTGGTTGGGCGGCTGCCTTTGGCTCAGGTCCTGATCCCGGCGTCCTGGGATCGAGTCCCACATCAGGCTCCTTGCTCCGCAGGGAGCCTGCTTCTTCCTCTGACTCTGCCTTCCACTCTGAATGCCTGTGCTCGCTCTCTCGCTTGCTCTCTCTCTGACAAATAAGTAAATAAAATCTTAAAAAAAAAAAAAAACTGTAGCCAAGACAGTAAACAACTTTTCTAGTTCATAAATTAACAACAGGGGCAAGATGAGAACAGAATCTGGCCTTGAACTCAGAATTTAGGTTGTGTTTTCACAGATTTCATTCATATATATTTGAGGGACTTGTGAGGAGAAAGTTCCATCTTTTATAACATGGAGCTAACTTTCAGAATTACATCTCATATTTTAATACTTATTTCTCCCTCCCTATTTTCAACAACTAGACAGATCCTGGGCCTTTTGCATCATGAGTAAATGTTCATATTCCTAAAATAAGCAGCTAGATTTGATTTTATATTAAAAATGAATTTTTGGCTCAGTGGATTAAGCTGCTGCCTTCGGCTCAGGTCATGATCGCAGGGTCCTGGGATCGAGCCCTGCATTGGGCCCTCTGCTCAGCAGGGAGCCTGCTTCCCCCTCTGTCTCTGCCTGCCTCTCTGCCTACTTGTGATCTCTCTCTCTCTGTCAAATAAAATAAATAAAATCTTTTAAAAAAAATAAATTTTTAGATACCACCTATTCGTTTTTTTGAAACAATCCATTTGAGAGACTTATTCCAAAATGAATCCTGTAAAGAGTTGCCTTGCTTTTAGTTTTTAAATTCTATTTTATATACCATCGAACAATAGATGTCACTGTTTTGCCGATAAAAATAAATACGAAATTACTTCATTTGATTACTCTTCTTCATAAACAATTCTTGAGCTAAACAGATATGTTACAGAGTTCTGATAGAAAAATCTCAAACAGTGGCAGCATCTTTTAAATATTAATATCTGCTAGTTTTGTCTCTAAAAAAACAAATTAATATACTCAATGCATTACTTTCTGAATCATTTATATATAACTAATCTAATATATAACTAATGCTCATTTTTTGCCTTATATTAACATTTTGACAATTAGGTGTCATTACAAGGAGAATAAGAAGAAGGTTGTTTGAGGAGCATGGGCTCGGGTCAAAGAAAGAAACATCCCAGAGTATGATTAATAATAGTTTAAGTCCATGTCCTTTGTCACAAGCTGGCTTGATTGATTTCCATACAAAATGGAAATCAGGGAGAGAGAAGTCAAGAAAGAAGAGGTATTGGAAGTAATGCAGTCGGGTGCAGTTCTAAGGGATGGCCACATGGCGGACTGTGTTCCAAATCTCATGGCTAGAGTCAAGGCCATATTTAAATTTATATGAATTTTGCCTGAGCACATCAGAAGTTTTCAAGCTGCTAAACTGTTGGCAAAAGAGAGATGACCTGGGGGAAACAGTGGGGAATACTTGGAGATTGTTTAGTGGTTGTGTATTTTTTTTTCACACCTGGGACATCTATGGAAGATTAGGTTAAGGGACAAGAAGGTTGTTAAAGCTTAAGGCTGCCTGCTTCCTTTCCTAAGTTCCCCATTGACTGCAACACCATCTGCTAAAGCCCTAGGAAGTGTGTACCCAATGACAAAAAAAAAAAAAAAAAAAAAAAAAAAAAAAAGAATAAGTTTAAAAAGCGGAATTCAGAAAGTTTGATGAATGAGCAACAGCCAGACCCGTATCTAACAGGCTGTGCATCTAATTTTATTTGTAAAGTGGTTTAGAATTTATGAAGCACTTTCACATTTATTATCTAGGCTATTCTCTGAGTCTTCAGCCCATTGCAGAATGACTTCTGGACCCACAATTTCACCCGGGCTGATCTCTTAGATGTTATTAATGAACTACTAATTGTCAGGATCTACCCACCTAACCTTAAGTCTTTATTCAATCACGTTTTTTTGTTTGTTGTTTTGTTTCATTTTGATTTTTTTTAACCTCATAAACTATCCTCTGTTGTTTAAGTTCTCTCCTCTCATGTTTCTTGTGACACTCCACCCCCTCCCCCCCGGTTTTTCTTCTACTTTTCTGACCTCTCCTTCTCATCCTCCATCACTGACAATTTTCCACTGCCCTTTTAAATATTCTTTTAAATATCCATGTTCTCAGATTTCTTGCTCTTGCCCTTTTATCCCTGAATATTTTTCTGAATGACTGTGTTAGTGGGAAGTTGTTGAGCTACCTATATACAATTCATCACTTAAAATATTTATTTTCATTTATGCCAGGTACTGTTTTACGTGCTGAGGACACAGGAGTCACTAAGAATAACACCTTCTCTTCCCTTGGTGCTTTGGATCTTCTAAGGAAAAGGGCATGTGTGTGAATATGATGAATTATTGACTGATGTATCAATCTATACCTTTTCCTTCATTGCCCTCATTTTTATTTATTTTTTATTAACATGTAATGTATTATTAGCCCCAGGGGTACAGGTCTGTGAATCACCAGGTTTACATACTTCACAGCACTCACCATAGCACATACCCTCCCCAGTGGCCATAACCT
The DNA here is from genome assembly GCF_964662115.1 of Mustela nivalis. Classification (NCBI taxonomy): domain Eukaryota; kingdom Metazoa; phylum Chordata; class Mammalia; order Carnivora; family Mustelidae; genus Mustela; species Mustela nivalis. Next base: position 34,320,151 of record NC_139036.1, read on the forward strand.
CTACCCTCTCCATAACCTCTTGCCCCCAGCAACCCTGAGTTTGTTTTGTGAGATTAAGAGTCTCTTATGGTTTGTCTCCCTCCCGATCTCTGATCCCATCTTGTTTCATTTTTTTCCTTCCCTATCCCCCAAACCCCCCACATTGCTGTTGGGGCCAATTCCACGTTAAAACCTGTTAAACCCCTAGAGCCTGCCAGGACCTACTTAGCCATAGTGACTCCATGTTGCCTAGGTAGCCATTTTATTGTTTAATAAATGCCTCGGCAGTTACTGATACCAGTTCCAGGTAACCCTTGCTAAAACACATACCTAAAACAAGGCCATTTTGTTGTTTAATAAACACCTCAGCAGTTGCTAGTATCGGTCCCAGATAACCTTTACTAAAACACACAGGTAGGAGACATCCAATCAGCCAAAGCCACATACATAAAGGTCTATGGTTGTGCCCTATAAAACTAACCTGTAAGACCAAGAGAGGGTCGCTCTCTTCAGAGACGGCCCTAGCTGGTCAGTCTGACTTCTAATGCTTGGCATATATAACTTTCACTTTGTGGTGAAAGTTTCACTGGTCAGTCTGACTTCTAATGCTTGGCATACATAACTTTCACTTTGTGGTGAAAGTTTCACTGGTCAGTCTGACTTCTAATGCTTGGCATACATAACTTTCACTTTGTGGTGAAAGTTTCACTGGTCAGTCTGACTTCTAATGCTTGGCATACATAACTTTCACTTTGTCTCAGCCTCGTTCCTCTGGCCCACCAGTCTAACTTCTAATGCTTGGAGTAGAATAAGGCTTTGCATAACTTTCACTTTGTCTCAGTCTTGTTCCTTTGATAACGGACCCAACAGTTGCCTCTCAAATTCTTCATATCAGGCAGATCATATGATAATTGTCTTTCTCTGATTGACTTATTTCGCTCAGCATCATACTCTCTAGTTCCATCCATGTCGTTGCAAATTTGCCCTCATCTTTGAGACATACCTTCTTAAATTCTTAGCCCTGACTCTAGAAGCTAAGAATTTATGGGATTATACCTTTTAGAAGAGAGTTGTTAACATAGAAATTCAGGGAAATTGGTCAATATTCCATTTGGGGATATTAAAATGGACTTTTAGAATGGACATTAGAGGCTGTATTAAAGTAGACTTTTAGGATGGACATTAGACACTATGGTCTTGCAAGAAAAGACTTTCAGAAGTGCAAGGGGGAGAATTTTTGGTTTTCCAAAGTATGGTTTTCCATAAGTATAGAACGTATGCTATAAAATTCATTCTTTAAACAACGGGATTTTTCCTGCCTGCTTGCCCAAATTAGATACCAAGGGGGTATTGAATGGTAGAGAACACGAGAGGGATAATAGAGGGACAAGTATGATGTGTATCTTTTTCCCTTTGAAAAATATACTCAAGGGTGGTGGCCAAACCTTACCATGATTGATTTAAGGATCCAAGGAGTCACATGGTCAGATTCCTGGTTGGGTTTCAAGATGTTTGAGTCCTTTGCAAGTGTAGAAAGAGGTGCATGTAGCCAAGCAATGACTGAACCCAAGCCTACAACACCCTAGGGCACGTCTCTGGTAAGTGGCAGCAGCTAAGAACCCAGTGTTTTCCTTGTAGGGCTGACTGTGGCAGAGATGTGACAGTCGATGCCAAAGGACCTGGAGGAGCCCTGTGGTTAAGACAGATGAATGACATTAGCAGGTGTGCCAAGGAGTTCTTTGCTAGATGTCGGTTCAGAGAGCTGAGGCCAGGCAGGGGCCAGTGTGAAGATAGGACTCCTTCTTTGGACTGTTTGTCAGCTTAGGCAAATGCTAAATACTAGACATCCAATTGTGGCAACTGCCCTTGTGAAAACTGGATTACTTTCTGCCACTGGGCAGAATGAATTCTCAAAATATATTGATTTTTTTTTTAAACGAAGAGCTATTCATTTTCACCAACTCTAGCTAGGTGAAACTGATAATAAATAGAAATATCCCCAAAGGGTTGAATTCCTAGAGTATCAGGGATCATGTGAGATGCTAATGATATAAACCACAGAAGACATTGTCCTGCTCTCAAAGAGCTTACATTTTATTGAGAAAGACAGTGCTGAACTTCTGGCTGGTTTTCCTTTCTTTCCACCAAAGAATTCAGCCTACTGACCACTTGGAATGTCCATTCTGTCCTTATCTCTACCGGTTTCCTTCTTCATCATTTCAGACTTCACGGTGGATCATTTTGGAAGTTTTCCCCAGACTCTTTGGCTAAATTAACCACCAACTTCTATATTTCTATACCACTTTCATATGAAGATAACAAATTTTTTAACATATTTCTCATCTGTATGAGGTTTTGCCTCCTCACTTAAATGATAACCTCCTTAAAGGCAGAGACAATTATATGCCCAAGTTTCTGTCTTTAGCATCCAGGACGTAGAAGATTATCAATAAAATCTTATTTTATGGAACATTTTTATGTTGATTTTCCAAAATCATTCTGTGAAATTAGTGTTGCATTTTTTAAATAAAGATTTTATTTATTTATTTGATAGAGATAGTGGGAGAGGGAACACAAACAGGGGAGTGAGAGAGGGAGAAGCAGGCTTCCCACAAAGCAGGGAGCCCGATGCAGGGCTTGATGCCAGGACCCTGGGACCATAACTGGAGGTGAAGGCAGGGGCTTAATGACTGAGCCACCCAGACACCCAATTGTTTCATTTTTAGACTTTTTTAAAAAACAGATTCACAAATAATGAAGGATATGGAGGGCCAAATAACTTTGAAACCACACAGCTACTTAGGTGGCAAAGCTTGAAACCAAATGCAAAGTCTCTGACTCTAAATCTGGCATTGCTCCTCATTTAGCTCATTTGATTTCAGTCTCAGCATTTAGAATTGTGCCATGAGAGTCAGTTTAAGACTAGTGGTTGGGATTCGCTGTGGTCCATCATTGCCTTCTCTTTCTTATCCTCACAGACCTCATGACAAACCTAAGCCTGAAAACGGTATATTAACTGGTACCACATCATTAACTTTTATTCTCAATTATTTCAGGGTGAAACCCTTTGTACTTGTTGCTTTGATGATTTCTCCCATTTTTCTTCCTCCTGATTATTCCACGTGTTTCCCCTGTTCCCCTGCAAGCTGTGTCTTCTAGGTCTGACTGGTAGACAGATTCCTTCAGGTTGAGAATCACCTTAAACACACAAATACAGAAGGCTGTCTGATTTTTATCCTTAGTCATGGATTTGGTTCAATATCTTCTTTAAGGGGCACCTGGGTGGCTCACTGGGTTAAAGCGTTTGCCTTCGGCTCAGGTCATGGTCTCAGGGTCCTGGGATCAAGCCCCGTGTTGGGCTCTCTGCTCAGTAGGGAGCCTGCTTCCCCCTCTCTCTCTGCCTGCCTCTCTGCCTACTTGTGATCTCTCTCTCTCTCTCTCTCTCTGTCAAATAAATAAATAAATAAGATCTTTTAAAAATAATCTTCTTTAGGCCATTAAAATTCTCTGGGTATTTTTTCTCCTTAATTACTGAGATTACTTTTATTAAAGATTAGAAAGGAAGTGCCTTAAATAGGAAAAACAATCACATTTCAGAAAGATGATAACTTAAGGTTTTGTATCAGCAGTTGCTCCTTTGGAGAATAAAAGGAATTGCACAAATACTTCATCAATGACAGGTTTGCTTTGAAGATAATATTCTACACTTCGACTAACAGACAGTTTTGACATTTTTTAAAGCAACACATACTAGAAACTGTGTTTCTGCTATTAGAATGATATTTTAAATCAGTAATCGAACTTCAAAGAAAGAATAATGCACTCATTCATTGAACCAACACATAAATATTTATCTGGGACTCTCCTACTGTTTTATTATGTTGATCGCTGAAAATAATGTCACTGAGAAAAACTCATAGGATGACTGTGTAAAAACCTACTGTCACAGATTAAATGTGGGAAGGAAGACCTGAAATTATGAAGTCTTAATTCAGTGTTTTAAAAGAAGCTTTATTAATTGCAAGTTCATGCAGTAATTCAAAATAAGTTTGTCCACTAAAGGAGTGAAGAAAAGCTACTTTAATTAACAGATCCACGCTCGTAATTAGCATGTCAACTTTTTGTGCGCAAATGGATGTTTCCAAAGTACTGAAAGGATTTTCCTTTTCTCACATTAGTTGCTCTGCCATCTTCCAAACAATCTTGTTAAAGCATTAATTTACTTTACAACCCTCCTCTTTAACTTCAGGACATCTGCGTGAACTGCTGACAGTTCTCTTTGAGTGGACCCCAATTACTTCTCTGGGTTTTTTCATATACGTAATATCTTATTTTTTTTTAAGTATTCATTTTAGAAAAAGAGAGAAAGGAGAGAAAGCACATGTGCGCGTGGCACAGGGAAAAGGATAATCTTAAGTGCATTCTGTGCTGAGAATGGAGCCTGATGGAGGGTTTGAGGTAGGACTTGATCTCAGGACTCTCACACCACCACCTGAGCTGAAGCAAAGACTCTGCCATTTAACGGACTTAGCCACCCAGTTGCCCCAATAATATCTAACTTCCCGATGTTCATGATAAATTCCATGCTGCGTGTTGTGAGATCATGTCAAGGACCACGTGTATTCTCAGGCAAACATTAACATTGGTGGCAACATTAACGAGCCCTGGTTCAGTATGAATGGCGACTCCACAGAAACAACTGCATGAAGACTAGTTAGTGAGAGCAATTTTTTACTGATAGAAAGCTTTTAAGTTGTGTTCTACAGATGCGAATGTAACAATCTGTGGGAAAGATATGTAACAATATATGTAAAGCTCTCTGCAAATACAAACACAGACATCAATAGGTTTGTGTACACAGCTCTTCGGAAGGATGGTTAAGATCTGTAGGTGAATGGCACTCTCGAGACTTTCTTCCATTTTTTCCCTCCATTTCCAAACTTACAACCAATAAGCAAAAATCTAGATAAAAGCCCAGTAATAATTAACATATATCTCTCTAGGTGACAAATGACGCATTCACCATTGTCCTGTTTCCATTTTCCAACAATGGGTACTGTTAGTTACCTATGTTGATATGCTGCTCTCTCTTACTTGCTAGGTTTCAACATAGAACGAAAATCTTCATTATGTTGAGATTGATTAGAACTTATTACAAGAAATACTATTGATGTGTAGTTTGTCTACAAAGTCAGATTTATGTCAGTAAATATAGTGTCAGCAAGATAGATCCAAGCTATCTTACCAAGGGCACAATAAAGTTAAATAAAATATCAAAATAGAGCGGTTTAGGCAGGCATCAAAGAACAAGGCAGTCAGGGACTTAAGGAGTCAGACTGCAGAGAGCTGTAGGACTACAAAGTAGATGAGTGATCGACTAGGGCTAGGGGTAAGGGAGTTATGGGAGGAGGCATGAGGGGTGCGGGGTTTCCGTTGGGGGGTGATGAAACATTTTTAATTTGATTGTGGTGATGGATATACAGCTCTGCAAATATACTAAAAGTCAAAGCTATTAAAAAAAATCACAGAGAAAAGAGAGCTACATTAAAATGGTCATTACATTCTCTGCCATTGCCTTTTCCCCTTGAGGCATTTGCTGATCTCGAATGTAAACAGTAAGCTCAAATGAGCAGTAGCCAAGTAAATATTGCTGTAGCTTCACACGGACCTGGTCTCGTAGGAGTCCAAGATTGAAGTCCAGGCCTGCAAGCCAACAGGAATGATTTTGGAGAAAAGAGGACCAACGAGGAATGAGACATACCTTCAGTACACAAATTTTTCTCACCTATTTGCTCAATCTACAGCTCTAAGTGCATAGAACAGTATTCAAAAGGGAAAAAATACAGAAAGCAGTTGAAAAGTGACTTAAAAACTTAGCAAATAATTTAGTAAGCTCACAGTTTTGGGAAGGCAAGTTTCCACGAAGGAGGGAATTTCAGTGAAGATGTCATACATGCTATACTCTAAGGCTAAATCAGAACTATGACTCAATGTGATAAGCCCTGACTCTATGTAGATAAGTCAGTGTGTAGGAGAAAATTTATAATATTGAAAGCCTTAAAAAGCTGACAAATTCATGATCTAAGTATTGAGCTCAAAAAGTTGAAAAAAAGTGGAAATTATACAAAGGAGAAAAATGAAATTAATGAAATGGCAAGAAATATACAATGGAGAAAATAAATGGCCAGGCGTTGTTTCTTTGACAAGACTAGTGTAATTTATAAACATATTACAAATCTGATTAAGGGGGAAAAAAAGGTACACTATCAGGAATGAAAAGTTAGAAACCAGTAATATGACCATTACTGATGATGGGCGTACTGTAGTTCTATGATAATAAATTAAGACAACTTAGTAAAACTGTATAAGAAAAAAAATACTAACTCTAAATCATCTTATATCCATTACATACACTGAATCAGTAAAATCTTCCCAGGAAGAGACCTTGGGGTGAGATAAGACCCGTAGGGTGAGCAGATGGTAGAATAGGAAGTCCCCAGCTCCTGTCCTTGTCAATAAACAATGATGTGGCCATCCACAGACAAAAATGCCTTTTTTGGGAGCTTGGGGATCCAGGTGGGAGGCTGTGAAATTTCAGCAAAGCCTAAGACGAGGAGAGCTGCTTGGAGGAAGTGGGATCTCAACTTCATGGCAGGTTTACCCATGTGGTCCCACTTGCAGACTCAGAGAAGTTGCAAACCCTGTGGACTGAGTCTCACTTGGCTCTGCGTCCTGCAGCCAGCTCCTTCTGCTGCTGACTTGGAGGCACACAGATGAGCAGGCGCTGGCTCCAGTCAGAGCCTAAACAGTCGTTCTTAGAAGATGGCAAAAGAAAATGCCTTCATGATTCGGGGTAGATAAAGACTTACGAAATGGGGCCTAACCAATATTTCTTTAAGAATGGGTAAATTGAACGTCATTAAGTCTATAAGCTTCTCATCATTTAAAGATGCCATTAAGAGAGTGAGTAGACATTCTGCAGACTGGTAGGAGGTATTTGCAATACATGTATCTAAAGAAGAACTTGCATCCAGAATGCATTTAATGCACAAGAGAGAGTGACTCAATGGCCAGTACACTTGTATAATGACCTTGAACTTTATCAAGGGAAAGAAGCATAATGAGATAGGTTTCCCTACACATGAGACAGTGTAAAAATAGAATTTTACAAAATAATATGAAGTATAGGCTGACATATGGAGGATCCCTAATGCTTTTAAAATGATGATGGTTGTGAAAAATTGGTCCAGATTCTTCACAAAACTCCCTGGCATGACCTATGATGCTGAATAGAAGCATACTGTGGCTCCAGGAATTCCATTCTGGACATACACATGTGCACCAAATGACATGCGCGAGAATGTTCATAGCATCGTTAGTAATTCTTTAAAACAGAACTCAGTTTTCCATCAAGAGTAAAATTTACAAATATGAACTACCCATGCATCGAAACACTATAGAACCATGTAAAAAGGACAGGCCATAGATGATTTTGATTGAAAGAAAGAGGAGATGCAAGTGTATCTAGCGTATGATCCCATAAATCTGAAAGAGAGACAAACGTATCTGGGATGATTTTTGTCAGAATAGTCCTTACCTTTGATGCAGGGTGTAGTGAGTGAAGTGATGCAGGAATGAGGTTTCCGGGACATTATGTTCTATATGTTGCTATAGGTGGTGTGATATAGGGGTATTGACTTTGTTAACATTCGCGGAGGGTTACTGACTTTGTTAACATTCGCGGAACTATATAGGGAAGATTTGTGTAGGTTGCAGGTCATAAAAAATAAAATTTAAAAAAATGGATGTCACTGGTATCAAAATATTGAAACTCCTAGTAGGCTGCCCCAAAATTCTGTGGCAGGGAGAGAGAGGGGAGATAAGTGTGGTGTAGAACAACAAGGACAATGACAGTAACAAGGACAATGACAGACACTAGTCATTGGCATAAAAGATGGGGGGAGAGTGGCAGACAATAAAACCACCCTCCAATCTTTTGAAGCAGGTTCTCTAATTACCCTACTTTATATAGAAAAAAAGCAATTCAGAGGGACAAAGTTACTTGCCAAAAATTACAGATATTTACTATACTAGAACTAGACGGGAACCCAGGCAAGATTCTTAACCCCATGCTTTTTCTTTGCATACAAAAATAATTTAGATTAAAAAATCTCACTTTGAAGGAAGATGACCTAGTCCTAAGTGAAGACAGATCTCCAAAGTTTTATTTGATTTAAAAATGGGGGCACCTGGGTGGCTCAGTGAGTGGGTCAAGCCTCTGCCTTTGGCTCAGGTCATGATCTCAGGGTCCTGGGATAGAGCCCCGCATCCGGCTCTCTGCTCAGTGGGGAGCCTGCTTCCCTTCCTGCTCAGTGGGGAGCCTGCTTCCCTTCCTCTCTCTCTGCCTGCCTCTCTGCCTACTTGTGATCTCTGTCTGTCAGATAAATAAATAAAATCTAAAGAAAAAAAGTGTGTAACTTAACCAGCATGGATAAAGCAGCAGAGGGGGATAATAATGTAGAGGCCATAATCTTGGCTAGTTACTAAAGACCAGGTGTTCTTGATGATACTAATTATTTTTTTTAAGATTTTATTTATTAGAGAGAGAGAGAGAGAGAGCAAGCACAGGCAGACAGAATGGCAGGCAGAGGCAGAGGGAGAAGCAGGCTCCCCGCTGAGCAAGGAGCCCGATGTGGGACCCAGGACGCCGGGATCATGACCTGAGCCGAAGGCAGCTGCTTAACCAACTGAGCCACCCAGGCGTCCTGATACTAATTATTTTATACTGATAGCTGTTTGCTAGGACATCACTATTCTATTCTCTAGTAGTTACATGTACGTTTTCTTTAGTGCCAGGGAGGTCTTTGCAACTTAGAGGAAGTTTTTTGAAAACAGTAGGTCATGTCTGCCAAGGTAGTAACAGAATTTACTCATTTTCTGTGTCCCCTACATTTCCCAGTCGGCCAAGTACTTTCTTTGCCAATCATTCCATTTTATTCCTTAAAAAAGGAGTTTGGAACTGGTGGAGTTGAAAGCAAAAGATCTTTAATTTTTTCATTATAACATTTTATCAATATGTTTGCATAAGGTAAATGTGTATTAATCATATTTATATTTGCAAATTATATTAGCTTCTAACTCCTCGCCCCCCCCCCCAAAATGATGGACTTTGTGATCTTTGAATCAGGATTTTTTTTTTTTTCCTCCTTACTGAAGTGATTTAAGGCACTGATATCTCCCACATTCCTTGTGAAGCCTCTATGGGATGTGCCCTGTTTCAGGCCAGAACATTTCTACTACTTTGCTGACTGGCTCCCTACCTTAATTTGATGGAGGAAAGCTTTTTATGTGAATTATGTAAGGACAAAATTTGGCAAGAAAATGAGAGGGGAAAAAAAAGCTTAAAGACACCATAGTCAACAAAGCCAGTGCTTACTCAAAACACACACACACACACACACACACACACACACACACACATACACACACAATCATTCTCAGGAAGCACAATACTTTGCCAATTTTAACTCAAAGATTAAAAATCTCAATTTTAGGTTCTCACACAGAGCCCCTGAAATAAAATTCCTCCCTTCCCCATCCCCCATTATGACTAGAGCTTAGAAACCATTTGAATCTACACATCCACACCACAGAAAGAGATTGGTGAGTGTGGGTATCATTAGATTTATGCCATTGTGTACCCTGAGGTGTATTCTAATTCCGGTCCCTTTGATCTGCAATGTGATGCCTTCTTAGTCACAGATTTGAGGTGTCTGGTTTCATCACAGCGAGGCTCTTTCTACATAGCAGGATTTCTCAGCCTCCGTACAATTGATATTTTCAACCAGATGTTTGTTGTGGGAGTCTGTCTGGTATATCAGAGGGTGTTTCATAGCCTCTCTGGCTTTCTATCCGATAGATGCCAGCATAACTGCCCCCCACTGCCAAACACAGTTTTGACAATGGAAAATGTCTCCAGACATTGTCAAATGTCCCTGGGAGGTAAATGGTTCCCAGTTGAGCATGTATGTCCTAGAAAATGAAAACAAACCACAGAAAAATACAAAGGAAGAAGCAAGAGGACACTTCTGACAAGCATATTTTAAGATGTTTTAAGCTTTCCAGGAGGATCTTTATATCTAGATAATTTGGACATTTTCTTTTATAATAAGAGAGGTAGGGGCCACAGCAGTGTATCCATCATTTCAGATCTGACCTCTTGCCACTGGCTCCACCGTACTTGGTCTTCTTTTGGAGGTCAGCTCGTAATAATTTTAGTTTCTTTTGAATCTCAGTCAGAATTCCTATTTTCTGATCCAAAATGGACAATAACTGGGCAATGCAAAAATCAACATCACAGTTTACCCCACCAGCTGTCTCCTGTATGTTTTTCCCTGGCCCTTGGCTTGATTCCTTCCATGAAGTCCTTGTATCCTCTGCTAATGGAGTGGGTAACGTTTCAGTGTCTTTAACCTGTTTTTCCTTCTCACTCTGAATATCACCAGAAATTTTAATAAATCCATCCCCCTGAAGGGATGTTTTTGAATCTGTAATGTGATTTTCCAACATCCTTGGCACCTCAGGTCCAACCGGATAGAGACAGCGATGGTGGGGCCTGAAATCCAGAGTCAATTCTTTCACTCTGTTTGCATATCTTAAAGTGTTGAGGGTGTTTTCACAAGAGGCCATCCCTGGAGAAATCGTAGCAATCATACAAGTGGAGGAATTCTGGCCTATAAAGGAGTCCCGGAGCACCTGCGTCAGTTTGCTGGCTCTGAATGGGGTGTGAGACTTGTTCTGACCCAAAGCCCGGATGCATTCTTTGAGCGCCAGCAGACTTTTATTAATCTCTGCCCCTTCCAGCTGCCTTTTCCTGTTGGCTTTGGCAGTATCTGCTCCCCTTTCGTTCCCAGCTAAGTCAACGAGGGAGAACTTGCCATGCAGGTTCCCTCCTGACTTTAGGATGATCTGGAACACAGCGTGGCTCCTGGAAGAGTGGGCATTGACTGATGTCTGTCCAGAAGTCCGACAGCTGTTTCCTAGTTCCACGAGGTTCAGCACATCCTCCACATTACACACCTCCTGCTCCTGCAGTCCGACCACCTGGATCTGCTGATTGCCATCCTCAAGGACTTGCAGCTTCTTCTTCCAGTTCAACAAGTCATATACCTTGCCCCCGTAAATTTCAAAAAATGTCCCATAGACTTTGAGGTCCAGCTTCTCGTAAGCTGTGGTTCTGAGCAGGAGGAAGACATCCTGCGCCACCAGGGCATAAATGCCTTTAGAACAATCTTGGTCCCTTCCCGAAAAGGCTCCGCCCATGGTGTGCGTTTTCCCACTGCCTGTCTGCCCGTAGGCAAAGCAGGTGGCCATGCCCTTGCGGAAGATGGATTCCACCAGCGGCTGGGCAGTGAACTGGTACACTAACTCATTGGAGGCCGTGTCATCGAAGGCATGGTCGAAGCAGAAGGTCTGGTTCTCCAGGTAGCGAGTGAGGTCTACCTTTTGCTTGGACTCATGTACCATGACCACGTTGTCTGAGGGGATGGTGATGATGTCCAGGTCCTTCATGGTGGTCTCTCGCTGGTTGAGAGGACGCTTCCTCACACAGACGCAGATCCGATGGTCTTCCCGGGGCTCCAGGCTGGACACCTTGCTGCAGTCCAGGTGCCTGCGGTACTCTTCGATCATGCGCATGATCTCGTAGTTGGGGTTTCCCGTGTTGACATTGAGGGCGCGCTGGGCTCGGATCTCCAGTTGCAGCCGCCTGCGCTTCTCCCGCTGCTTTTGCAATTTCTCAATTTCCCGTAGGCAGGGAGACTTTTTGCGCTTCATCAGGCAAGGATTGCTGGGGACTCTCAGAGCCAGGCTGTCCCCCGAGGGCGTTTCGTTTTTCTGCGGGATTGCAGCAATCCACCGCGCGCCGGTGCACTGGTCCCCGATGGCCGAGGAGGGCCCCAGAGACAAGGGCAGCAGGGAGGACGCTGTGGGGTGTTCAGCCGAGGCCAGCGCGGGATTCAGCAGGAATATGGTCTCTAGATCAACCTTCTTACCCTTTTTGACTCCTTTCTCGACCCACTCCACCGTGACCCAAGAGTTTTCTCTTTTGATCTCTGTGACCACAGCAAGATGGATCCGCCCGTCGCTGCGTTGGATCGCCACGCAGATGCCCACTTGGACATCTCCCAAGGGCGGCTTCAAGGGTTTCAAGGATGCAAGGCGAGGGGCAGCAGGGAGGCATAACTGGCTGGCCATGGTGAAGGTTGGAGGTGTCGGGGCTCGTTTTCGGGGGCCCTTGGGGTTGGAGCAGCAGGACCGGAGCCCAAGCCAGCCTGAAGCGCCCAGGGCACTGAGGCGCTTCTAGTTTGCACCTGCCTTTGTGAGTCCCATACAGGGCTCCGCCTGAGCCACTGGCGTCACAATGGGATGGAGACAAGAGGCAGCGGAGCCTGGGGGTCGCTAGGTGAAAGGGGGGCCGGGGAGTGGGGTCGGCACGTTCCTGATTCTAGGTACAGAGACCGCAGGGCTGGAAGAATTGTTCTCTGCCACCGAATACGGAGGGGTCGGAGTTAGGAGTAGGGTGTATGTTCCGCGAACATGTGTGCTCCAGCTTTGGGACTAGCCATTCGCCTCTGCAGTCTTGACCTGCCGCATCAAAGCTAAGCGCTTCAATTTGAGAACCAGGCTGAACCAGTTCAGTCCTCCAATGACCAGCAGGAGCAAGTGAAGGCGGAGCTGTCCGCAAATCACAGGCTTCTAAGGACAGGATCCCACAGAACGTTCTTCAAACCAGGCATCCTTCTTCCGGCCTGCACCGCGTCGAAACTCTCTTGACTTGAACAGTCACAACTTAAAAATTATTCCTGCTTAATGGGATTTCTCATTACAAAATCAAAATGAGGGGAATGTAGTGGGTTCTTGTGGTAATTTGCTAGTAGGGCACGTCCTTTGTTGTAGCCTCTGGGGTTGCAAACTCAAAGTGTTTATCCCATTCCAGGTGGTTCTGATAGCTAGAAAGGGTGTTTTGTTGCATTGCAGACACCGCCATTTTTGAGATTCTTTCAGTAATTACTTTTCTAAATTCCTTCCGTAATTACACGACTGGCCTCATTATCCGTAATTTGGAAAGAAAGGAGGGACGGTTGGTGAAAACAGAGAATTCATCTTGTACCACCTTCTCATCCCAAAATGTGTGTGTGTGTGTGTGTGTGTGTGTGTGTGTGTGTGTTTCCTTTAGAAGCTGTTAAGATGGGGCTGGTGGGATGGTCAGGGGAAACGGAAAGGTACCTAAGATGACCAGAGGCAACCATATAATTTGGAAAGATTGCAGACCCCCCCCCCCGGGATGATTTACTTGCAAAACAAAAAATTGACCTCAGCTGCTAGATAGGCCAACATGAAGACTGAGGTGACATTTTCTTTTCTTCCCACATATCACACTGGCTTTTGGTAAGTCTGACAGTAATTTCCGTGACAGCCCCAAAGTAGCATGAAGTGGCCTGGTGTCCTTACAACCCTCCTGAGGACCCAGGGGACAATATGGAAACAAATTCTTGTTCTAAACTGACTTCTTTTTCATGGAGAGTTCCTCTCTTCAGTAAATGTAGTCAAGCTTAAATTTTGAAAAGAAGGGATGTGGGAGAGTGTTGGATAAGCTGGGTCAGGATGTGGTGCTCGTGCTAGTGGACGGAGGAGAGAAAGGACTAGCCAACTGTCTTTTTAGGATTATTAATTTATTTGCCAACTTCTGAATATTTAAAGTGTGCTGGAAATCAGTTTTTGTTTTCCTTTTGTCAAGGACGTTATGAGGATGTCCTTAATTCCTCTCTTTTTCATGAAGTTAAGTTTTAAAAAAATTTGCTGCTTTTGAGTTTTTAATATAGATTATATATATATATATATATATATATATACACTTACCTATATATCTGTAGATATTTTATATATATATTACACACATAAATATATATATATGTATATATATATGTATATTAGCCTTTATCTTTGAAAAAGTATAATCTCTCTCAAAATTACTCAGAGTCTATCTCTTCCAGGTTAGGCACGTTTTTATACCTAAGCCAGTGATTTTTTTTTTCTTTATAAATAGACAACGGAGGGGCATCAGGGTGGTCTAATGGGTTAAGCCTCTGCCTTTGGGCCCAGGTCATGATCCCAGGGTCCTGGGATCGAGCCCTGCATCAGGCCCTCTGCTCAGCGTGGAGCCTGCTTCCTCTCTCTCTCTGCCTGCCTCTCTGCCTGCTTGTGATCTCTGTCTGTCAAATTAAATAAATAAAATCTTTAAAAAAAATAAATAAGTAGATAATAGATGGCAAAGTCCCGGGTGGTCAAGGAAAAAGAGACTAAAGTTTATTTTGCTGTCCAGCATACCCATAAATGCCTTTTCAGCTATTTCAGGGCCTTTCTTCCCCCATGCTTTAGTTCTCTTCTTTATATATATATTTTCCCTTGACTATCTCATGTATTTCCATGATTTATTATCACATATGTATGTATATATATACACATATATTTATATTATTATATATTACATATATACATATTTATATTTATATAAATATATAAATATATTTATATTATTATATTTATATATTATTATATTTATATTTATATTATTATATATATATTTGGAGAAAGGGAGAGTGAGAGAGTGCACGCAGGTATTTTTAAGTATTCTTAGTAGTTTCTAACTCTACCCACTGACTTCTCTCTCCTCCTCAGCCCATCCTAATTTGGAGTGAGATAGTCTTTTCCCCACCCCTAGAAGTCTTTTTGGAACAGTGACATCCTTTCATCTCCCAACCAATTACAACCCTGCTTCCTTGGCCATCCTCGTCCAGACAGAGATTCCGTCTATTTCTCATGCCGCTCCTCAAGTTATTCTGACGGCGAATTCTGCAGTCCATGGCTGCTCACAAACATTTCCATAGCTCTCCATCATCCTAATTGATACAGTAAAAATCCCTTCCAGAGCACATGGTACACATTAACGTCTTGCCTGCCTTCTTATTCTCAAGCTTTACCACTGCCCACACTTAGTCTAAAATTGAACCATACTGAAGAATTTGAGTTCCTTCCATCAATTTTTTTTTTCAAATTACTAATTTCTAGCTCAGGGATTCTCTGTATTAGGGTACATGAAATTCACCTACAGAGCTTGTTAAAACAGATCGCGGGTCCTCACCCTAATGATTCTGATGCAGGAAATGTGGGGTTGAGAATTTGCATGTCTAACAAGTTCCCGAGTGATGCTGATGCAGCTGGTTCCAGGCACACAGGCCTTGGGAATCCCTGTTTTAGCTCTTGGAACAGAAAAGCTTCTCTGTATTCCTTCCTTCCCTTGGCCTCTTTAATATCTATCTTAAATATCACTACCTCTGGAAATGCTTCTCTGACCTTGTTGAGAATACTCAGGCAAAATAGCATGAAATGGGCATATCCCTTCCTAAGAAATAGCATCGAGTACCGGTTGGGTTTGTTTGATCAGGGGGGACTCCAAAGCTTCATTTTTAGGAGCAACTAAAAAAAGAAAAATTCCCATGGGTAAATATAATAATCTGTAGAGAGTCACTTGAGTGCTTTCACAATTTTGATAATCTGGAACTACACTTGCAGCAATGATTTTTTTTTTTTAATTTAATGATACAAAATTCAGAATTCAGTTACCATTAACATAACCTCCTCCTTTTGTGGAAACAGTCCATCTCAGAAAACACTGTGAATCTTTATTAATGAGATCAATGTAGCATTTGTCAAAGTGTGAAGGCCTAGATAGAAGTTCTGGTATCTTTCTGGTCTAAGACGTAAATGGCCATTCGGTAGATGAGCAGTTTCTCCAGGTTAGACCCTGAAGATTGGAGACATGCATTCTTGAACTCAATATAACCAAGCAATCTATTTCTGTGACATTCTTAACCACATGCTGCTTCCTAGGCCAAAGGCATACTACCCTCAAGGAGCTGCCCATTTATGCTATTAGTATTATTCCCTATTATACTATGATTTATATTATTCTCTGTACCTGTTTGAAGCCAAATGCTATGTCCTCTTTATTTCAAATCCCCCCCCTTTTTTTTAGAAGCTGAACAAGTATCAGGTGTAGACTCCTCAAGAGAGGATAGTGTAGGAAGAAGTAAGCACAGGAAATGAGCTTAGTAATTTTCATTTATTAATTACGTACCTGCTCCCAGGTTGGGCCCGTCAGAGTTACTTTACAGGACAGAATGTGATTTCTAGTTTCATTTTAGATGCAAACCTCCTGGGAGAAACGCATCAAATAATCACCTTTCTAGGACTGTTTGTATGGACATCTAGCAGCTGTTCAACGTGTTTGATCACCTTGGGGGTCTGTACTTTTCCAGTATATGGAGGCAACCTAACGATTTAGTTCTTCAGAGGACCTCAATAAATTTTCCCAAATCTCTTTGAAGAAATGGAATTCATGATTTCCAGCTTTAAAGTTATGTTTTGTTTTGTTTTGAGAGTAGACAGGTAACTTACTAGGTGTATGCCTTTAGATAACAAGGGGCATATTAACTTTTAGAAGAATAGTATTTTACTATTACAGCAGGTATCTCTGTCTTTTGACATTTCAACACTTTCCACATGCACCACACTTAACCAGAACTGATAAGTCCACATTTCTCTAGCCCTCTTACTGATTTAATAGGCAATTGTTTCTATGACAACAACATCAGCTCAGAGCCACCTTTCCCCAGCTTATTAAACAGCACTGCTTACCTGGGGATATTTACGTGATTCCTACCTATCTGTTGATTGTGGAAGTTAGTCTTGTGATGTTTGCCAAGGTGGTAAGACTAACCATGGTCAGTGGCTCACTTTAAACCCACTTGTTGGTCAGCTTTCATGTTTCAGTTTTACCCAGCACGCTGAGGGGAGAGGCTTGGGTTTTGCTCATAGTGTATGTATATATCAGTATTATTTGCTTATAACTCCCACTGCAAGGACAGAAATCATGCTACCCATGAACAAAGTAGATGTCTTTGTAGCTCAGCTATGGTCCTTTCACTTGAAAGCCATGTGCTGTGTTCCTTGCCCGTAGAGACTTCTTTAGATCATGCAATTCAGAGTATTTAGGTTAATTTTTTTTCTATGGAACAAACATAAAGCTATAAGGGAGACATAATACTTTTGTAAGAAATAATTGTAGGAACTTGGATATTTGTCCTACAGGAAGTTTGAGAATAGACCTATCTATATCTACTTAAAAAGAAGTGCATAATGTGTGCTTTTTAAAAAGATATTATTTATTTATTTGGCAGACAGACATCACAAGTAGGCAGAGAGGCAGGCAGAGGGCAGGGGGAGGAAGCAGGCTCCCTGCTGAGCAGAGAGCCTGATGCGGGGCTCCATCCCAGGACCCTGGGATCATGACCTGAGCTGAAGGCAGAGGCTTTAACCCACTGAGCCACCCAGGCGCCCCTAGTGTGTGCTTTTTGAGATAAGGTATGCGGACATTCACTTATGGAAGTGCTAAACCGTCCAGACCTAGCATCACCTTTCTTGAAAAGCATTTCTTGACACCCACTGCTTCCTCTCCTCTTCCTCCATCACAGCTAGATGATTTGCCTTCCTGTCTATTCTCACCTTTATCCCACACTTATTTTTGACATTGTACTTGTCATTTTTTTAAAAGATTTTATGTATTTGTCAGAGAGAGAGAGAGAGAGAGCTCACAAGGAGGCAGAGTGGCAGGCAGAGGCAGAGAGAGAAGCAGGCTCCCCGCAGAGCAAGGAGCCTGATGCGGGACTCGATTCCAGGATCCTGGGATTATGATCTGAGCCAAAGGCATCAGCTTAACCAAGTGAGCCACCCAGGCGTCTCTGCACTGACCATTTTTGATTAAAAGTATCTGCCTCTTTCTCTCTAGGTAAATAACTAAGACACTTGAGAGAAGGGAGGAAAATACTCGTGTTTCTATACCTGGTATCTGGATAGGGACTTGTCCAATTTCCTAAAACTGTAAAAAGCAGCTCAGTAAGTAGATGTTTTCAGAGGGGAGACTTCGGGTCAAACTAATGAATTACCTCATTCAGTGGGTATGCATTCAACAAACGAAAGATATGGCTATCTTTTAAATGTCAAGGTCTAAGCTAAGTGCTAGATATGAGGTAGTGAAGAAAACTCTCCTAGACACTGTCCTCATGGGGCTTACAGTCCCAATTTGGTAGACATATATTAACAGATAACCAGGTGTGTGTACATGTGTGTGTGTGTGTGTGTGTGTGTGTGTGTGTGTGTGTAATATACATATTGCAGATATATGGATAAGATTCTAATAGAGCTGTGTAAGGGTTAAGGTCCCATGCTAGTATATATCCAATCAGAAAGTAAATGATAAATGACAATTTGTTTGGAAAAATAGTGCAGACCAGATTTAAATAAGAGACCCAGGAGTTGGGCTATATTTGTGTTTTCAAATCGGTCTATATATATCAGAATCATCTGGGAATGTCTGACAAAGTACAGACTGCCTGGCTCCCCCCAGGCCTGCTGAATCAAACTCTAGCAGCCAAAGCCTAGGAATCTATTTCACTAAAAAGCCCCACAGGTGATTCTTAAAATACTGTGAACCCAGAAAGCATTGGACTGCATGCTTTCTTAGGTCTCTTTCTGTTCAGAGATTTTATGATCTCACGGTTCTGTGGGGTGGAAAAGAAAAAAAAAAAAAAAAAAGAATGATGCTTTGATATACCTGTGGTAGTGACAACTATAATTTTTTTTTTTAGTATTTTTAATGTTTGAAGATACCCCTGCTTCAACAAATGGGACACAATGAAGTTTTACTGGGAAAACGACTTTTAGGTTTCTGCAAAAGGCTTATTGCAAAGTCGAATCTTTGGTATTATTGTCTAACAACATGAATAAAATTGCATGGTAACAAGACCTCATGTCATCAAAGAAGATTTATAAACATGAAGGCATACCATTTATTTTTGTATCTCCCACAGTGCTTTAGAATAGCACCTAGTACATAGCAGATATTTAATGAATGTTAAATGGAACCATTGCATAGCATGAGGTAAATATATGATTTACCCATGCTTTTCGATTGCTTTTGCCTTTTCACCAAGTATGTCAGGTGAAAGTTACACCAAGATTGAAAACCCTTAGCTTCATACTATGTCTCAGTATGATTTCTGTGGGTAGTATTATAAGCACTACTTATCATTGTGGGAGCCTGGTATCTGCCTGTCAGAGTAACATATGTTTGCCATTTTGCAATACTTTCTTATATTCATATCCGGAAATTAAAAAGAACATTAAGATTCTATGGAATAGGACATGATGTCAAAATAACCAGTTGATTCAGAAAAAAAAAAACCAACACTTCCCTTAGGCAACTGTTTGATTTAACAGAGATAACCAATGGATTGCTTTGTATGTTGAGTACATGTATCTCATATTATACAAGCTGCTAAGATTCAGCAATTTTTGGGAAACCTCTGGCTAGAAGCATTTGCTCTTAGTGAATATATATTTAATTTGGTAAATAAGGGATATTGCTTGCATAGCAAATGTTGGTTAAGGCTGTGCGCTAAAATCAGCCCTTAGCAACTAGTTGTTAAGTAAATGAATGGATAGATACGTAAGTGAAGACGATTGTCAAAACTCAACAAACATGGATTTTTCAGCCAGAGTGAACAGATGTAATTCAGATTATGTTACAACGCTATTTTAAAAAACTCATCAATGGCTTTCCATTTCACTGCTTAAAAACTCAGCCTTTTTTTCCTGGCATTTAAGACCCTGTGTACTTTGCCCTTTGCCAGTCTTCGCCCTGCTATCTGTTTCATTCCAACCCCCTTTTTAAAATGTGGAGCATAGGGCACCTGGGTAGCTCAGTGGGTTAAAGCCTCCGCCTTCGGCTCAGGTCATGATCCAGGGTCCTAGGATGGAGCCCCACCCTGGGCTCTCTGCTCAGCAGAGAGCCTGCTTCCCCCCTCCCACCCCCTCTCTGCCTGCCTCTCTACTTGTGATCTCTGTCAAATAAATAAATAAAATCTTTGAAAATAATAAATAAATAAAATGTGGATCATAAGGAATAACATGGAAGACATTGGGAGATGGAGAGGAGAAGTGACTGGGGGAAATCGGAGTGGAAGACCAACCATGAGAGATGGCGAACTCAGACACAAACTGAGGGTTTTGGAGTGAGTTTATTCTCGTAGTCTTCTTTCATTTAAGGATAAGAAGCATGGTATATGGTCACAACGATTAGAGAAACATAGTACATGATTCATTAAATGTTTCTAGAGAATTCTGATGCCATTTTTTTGAAGATGTACCTTCTGGGAAAGAGAATATTGGAAAGTGAAACATGCATAGGCTGGCAGAAAGTTGTCGTAGAATATTTCTACATTGTGAATGGGACCTTTGAGATGGGCCTTGTTTCCTACTTCATTAAAACATAATAGTATATAAAAGAGCTATCAAATAGAATGAGAGAAAACATTACCAATCTTGTCAGGTTTTATTTTGAGTTATAATTACTGGTCTCATTAATTAAGTAGATAAATTTTATCAGACCAATAAAAATTAGCCATTATAATGATTTACCAAAAAAAATGAAAGTACTATATTGTCTATTTGATGCTTTAATGGGCACAATCAATTTTTATTAACTTTATACATATGAAAAGTGTTAAAATATTACTAGGACAAAGCTTGTATTAAATATTACTTATACTAATTCTTAATCATGCAGAGATTCTATTAATTCAGATTATAGTTCAGTGTTAACTTCAGTCTGTGAGCTAATAACACTATCGCAGCTCCATCCGTATGTAAGTATTTATTATCAACCAAGTACAGATAGATACCCTATTATTTTTGATCCCCTAGCAGACTTTTGAAGTAAACAGGGTAGATATGATCTGTCATACCTTACAAACAAGAAAGCTGGAACTCAGAGAAAATATTTACAAATGGACATTTATAAAAAAGTGATTTGAATTGGAACAAGGGCACAGATAACTTTTTTAATAAATATCAGAGCATATTAAAAAAAATACTTGGTGTGGTGCATAAACAATGAATCTTGGAACACTGAAATAATAAAATTAAATTAGAAGAAATACAAGAACCCTAGTTCTCAAATAACACTGGGAAAGTTATCTGTCTGACTTTGAGATATTTGCTTTTATTTTGTTGGTATGTCAAATACGGGTAGTAGCTGATGTCAGTCATGCTACGGTGAAGACAGTGTGCATGTGAGTCTCTTAGCAGAGGACCCATCTAACAGTAAGAATTCAATAAGCCATATCTTAATGAAAGATGTTGAGTACTGATAAAAAGGTAAATTTGTTGAGGAGGATTTTGAGTCTTTCTGCTTTATAGGACCCACGACTTGTGATTTATGTGTAAGATGTCTTTAGGCTTTATCTACAGAGTGTTTTTATAGTTTCCTTCTTTCCAGGTTCACTAATGAAAAAATGAATTTGCGGTGTTATATGTCCAGAGAGACACATGATTCTTAATACTCCTCGTAGTGGAATTACAGAATGTTAGGTTTGAGAGAACTTAATGGTTCATACTGTCTTTTACTTTGTCCTATTTTTAAATACTCTACAGACATGTAGCCAATCAATTAGACTTTTCTGGTTGGAAGCAGATGGATTTTGAGATCCTCCCTGGTCAGTAGTACTCAGAGCTATCATTCATCCAGTGTGCATTTACTGAGTAGATTTTGTATGCCAGGCACATACTTGGCATACCATTAATGTTATATGCACTTTGCCTAGAAAAAGTGCTTGTATGAAATGTATTAAAAATAATTTGTGTATATATTAATTTAAATTCCAGTTACTTAACATACAGTGTAGTATTAGTTTCAAGTGGACAATATAGTGATTCAACACTTCCATACATCACCTAGTACTCATCACAACAAGGGTACTTTTTTTTTTAAGATTTTATTTATTTATTTGACACAGAGAACGAGCACACAAGCAGGGGGAGCAGCAGGCAGAGGCAGAGGGAGAAGCAGGCTCCCGGCTGAGGAAGGATCCCAATGTGGGACTCGATGTCAGAACCCTGGGATCATGACCTGAGCCAAAGGCAGCCACCTAACAAACTGAGCCACCCAGGTGCCCCATTACAAGGGCACTTCTTAATCACAATTCCTTATTTCACCCATCCCTCTATCCACCTCCCTTCTGATAACCTTCATTTTATTCTCTAGTGTTGAGTTTCTTGGTTTGGCTCTCTCTCTTTTTTCCTTTTGTTTGTTTTGTTTCTTAAATTCCACATATGAGTGAAATCAAATGGTGTTTGTTTTTTGCACGTGGCAAGATTTTGTTGTTTTTTATGGCTGAGTAATATTCAGTTTCGATATATACCACATCTTTTTTTTTTTTTTTAAAGATTTTATTTGTTGATTTGACAGACAGAGATCACAAGTAGGCAGAGAGGCAGGCAGAGAGAGAGAGGAGGAAGCAGGCTCCCTGCTGAGCAGAGAGCCGGATGCGGGACTCGATCCCAGGACCCTGAGATTATGACCCGAGCCAAAGGCAGCGGCTTAACCCACTGAGCCACCCAGGCGCCCTATATACCACATCTTTATCCATGCATCAGTGGATGGACACTTGGGCTAGTTTCCCCAATTTGCCTACAGTGGATTATGCTGGTGTAAACATCAGGGCCCATGTTCCTACATACATATATTTTTGCATGTATATATGTGTACATATACACATAAATATGTGTGTATAATGCATACATATTTTATATAAAATTTTGGAGATATCATAGATTATGTGTATCTCTATATATTTAATTGTTTCATTCAACAACTTTATAACTCTCTGAGGCATTCCTATTTTCCCTTAATGATGAGAAACTTGAGGCTCAGAGACAGTAAGTGTTCACTGCAAAATAGCGAGTGGCTGGAATTTGGGCTTATCCTCTCCCAAATCCATGCGATTGAGCCAGACCATACCGACTCCAGTTCCCAGCCTTCGGTGCTGTTGTGAAAGAGATTTCTGCCATGAAAAGGAATGGGAGAAAAGAGAACGAGGTCTACCCCGTCACGTTGAGAAGGTCCGCGCAGAATGATGTTTCACGGGGATCTCAACCGTTTTTCTCCCTGTCAGTGTGTGGTATTTTTAATTCATAGAAATGAAAAGCAGGTGTGCCTTGTGTGTTGTTTGACTTTAGGTTTTGCAGTTCTGAGCCAGGATCGCATGGGGCAAACTTGGCTGTTCAGTCTTCATCCTTCCGTACTCTCCAAGGTCCCTCCCACTCTTTTCTTGCTTGCAGCTAATGTGATTTCACGTATCCTCTCACAGAGATTTCACAGAGGTCTCTGAGCAAAACAAGGCTGATGAACCCAGGCGCTGGTGCTGGAAGTGTGTTCTCCAGTTGTGGGGTATTTCAGTCATCTGAAACAAAATTAACCTTTTTTTTTTTTTTAAGATTTTATTTGTTTATTTTACAGACAGAGATGGCAGAGAGGCAGGCAGAGAGAGAGAGAGGGGAAGCAGGGTCCCTGCCGAGCAGAGAGCCCAATGCGGGGCTCGATCCCAGGACCCTGAGATCATGACCTGAGCCGAAGGCAGAGGCCTAACCCACTGAGCCACCCAGGTGCCCCACAAAATTAACCTTTTTGTGGCGAGTGCAGCCAACTCTCATTCTGAAGCTGGAGGTGGGACTCCGTGTGGAACGAAGGTTGCAAGGCGGCCTCTGTTCTTGCCTAGATTTTGATCATTCCCCCTTCTGAATTGGTAAACAAAACCTCCTCTCTAGGCCTGCATTTTTTTTTTTTTTTTTTAAACAGCGAGTCTCCGGCCAAAAGAAAACGTTTCTTCCAAAGTGTGGAGAAAAATTGGCCAGATTTGAGAACGTTTTGGATTCAAAGTGGCAACTACATGCCAAAATCATAAAGAACATACGCATCCCCTCTGCTTCTATGCATGTGTGCGTACGTTGGTGATCCTGTGTCTGTGAATCAGTTGTATAGAAGGAAGTAAGGCTCAGCTTCTCTCACACTTTGGATGAGACTCGTTGCTCGTTTACTGGCAGCTGGGTTTTATACATTAGAAATCCCCTTCCTGTTTTGCAATTTATCTACAGCATTTTGCATGTCAGAACATGCCGCCGTTTTGAAGCCATTCCATATCATCACAAATAATAGTTCTTTTTCTCTTACACTGGGTGTTTAAGCTCCCGTAATAAGATTCCATGAACTGATTGATCCTTTATTGAGGTAAAAAGAACAGTTTCAGTTGTAACACAGTATTTTCACTGATAAAAGTCCCCCTTTTCATTAGTAGGGAAAAAAATAACGGTCTTTGAAAAAAACCACTATCAAGTGTTGGGTCTGTTATCAAAGGAACGAGACTGAGACAAGGTTACGCAAAGCCTTATTCTATGCCAAGCATTAGAAGTTAGACTGACCGGCCAGGGAAATGAGACTGAGACAAAGTGAAAGTTATGTAAAGCTTTATTCTATGCCAAGCATTACAAGTCAGACTGACCGGCCAGGGCCGCCTCTGAAGAGAGTGACACCCCTTGGTCTTACAGGCTAGTTTTTATAGGGCACAATCGCAGACATCTACATATGTGGCTTTGGCTGATTGGATGTCTCCTACCTGTGTGTTTTAGTAACGGTTACCTGGAACCGATACTAGTAACTGTTGAGGCATTTATTAAACAACAAAATGGCCTTGTTTTAGGTATGTGTTTCAGTAATAGTTACCTGGAACTGATATAAACAAAATGGCCTTGTTTTAGGTGTGTGTTTTAGCAACAGCTACCTAGAACTGATATCAATAACTGTTGAGGCATTTATTAAACAACAAAATGTCTACCTAGGCAACATGGAGTCTCTATGGCTAAGTAGGCCCAGGCAGGCCCTAGGGGTTTAACATGTTTTAACGTGGAATCGACCCCAACACAAGATATGTGAAAACAGATTTTACAAAACAAAATAATGCTATTCTTCTTTTCTGTTTTATCTATCTATGTGTGTGTGTATTATATATTATATTTATTTATTTTAGAAACAGATGGTGGGGGGGGTAGTAAGGAGGAACAGAGGAACAGAGAGTCTTAGCATACTCTGTGCTGAGTGCAGAGCCCAGTGGGGGCCTGGATCGCAGGACCCTGAGACCACCACTTAGGCTGAAGCCAAGAATCTGACACTTAATCTATTGAGCCACCCAGGTACCCCTCTTTTGTCTGGTACTTATATAGTGCCATCTGATTTACAAAATTCAGTTATTAGCTCTTGCTTAACAATTTGGATTAGGTAAAAATTTTTGAGTATCTATTTTTTAGTAGTCATTGAACTAGGCTCACACGGTCTTTACTATAATTATGTGAGGCAGGCTGTATTACAATTTTTTTCTTTCTTAAGATTTTATTTATTTATTTGACAGACAGAGATCACAAGTAGGCGGAGAGGCAGGCAGAGAGAGAGGAGGAAGCAGGCTCCCTGCTGAGCAGAGAGCCCGATGCGGGGCTCGATCCCAGGACCCTGAGATCATGACCTGAGCGGAAGGCAGAGGCTTTAACCCGCTGAGTCACCCAGGTGCCCCAGGCTGTATTACATCTTGTCCTGAGAAGAGGAAACTGAGACCCAGAGAAGTTAAGTTATATGACAAAGGCACACATCACTGTTAGAAACAGGGCTTGAAGATCTTTATTCCAAATTTGATACCGGTTTTGTGACCTTTTGCCTCTATTCTACTACTAGACATAACTCCCTTAGAAATTAATGCAAATTTTAGCTACAGCCAAATTATTTAGTAAACTGCTGAAAATAATCACTCCTGAGTCAATCTAAGAATTTCCCAAAATGAGCTATTTGAAAAATTTCCAAATTATTTCTAACTGCTGTATATTGAGCAATAAAAGAAATTGCTTTCTTGTATTTTTCCCTTTTGTGTTTGTGTACCTGCTCACAAAAATCATCTCATACATAATGCACGGTAATAAACTACAGCTTGTAATGGCTGCAAAGCCTTGCCCATGTGGAAATAGAACTGGCAATCCATAACTAGTGATGTCCCTTTCAAATGCAATTCAAGTTTGACAAACATTAAGCAGTTTGGGCAGGCACTTGCCACCAGTGTTTCCTCTGAGTGCTTTTTAGGTGTCTCATCATCAGGCTATTATTTCAAAATGCTGGGAAGAATTAATGATTTCCTGCAGGTAAATCACAGTGGATTGAAATGCCACACCAAAGTAACCATTGCCCATTTTCTTGGGGGAGAAGATAATAGGAGCTCCCTGTTAACATGCTGTTCTTTTAAAATGCTGGTTCTCTTGAAATTCCATTTTCTTTGTGGCTTCTTAAACTGTTGCCAGTTGATTATAATTTCAAATGAAATTGGTATTTCCTCAACAAAGTGAGTACCTTCCCTTATGCAAACACGAATAGAACTGATCTACCTGGTGGCTTCCTTTCCTGGATTATCTGAAACAAAATAGTTTGTAGTTACCACAGGATTAGAGATTTCCTTTACCAAGGAACATCCCACCTAACAACTAAGTGCCTTGCTCACATTGGCTAGTTTTATGCTTATTAAGAGGCATTCTTTAGAAGAATATAAATACATCTGGTTTTGGAGTCTTCTTTTGCTATTTTGGAGGGGAAGAGGTTCTTAGAATTTATTGTTTATTTTTTAGGAAAAAGAAAGTTTTATAATTTACACATTTTAATCTGTGAATTGCACACTAAAAGACATTAGTTTTTGGCACTGAGTTATCACAGTGAGATAAAAAAAAAAAATTTGACTTGTGCACAGGGCATAAGTTAGGAGAGTCAAGCAAAGGACCACATAGACCTCTGCTGAGTAGGAAAAAGTCTCTCTCCTCTCCTCATCTCTGCCCCTCTCCTTTCCTCTGTCTCTTACTTTGCTTTTGTTTGCTTCTTTGTTGTTATGGAAAAAGTAAAATAGCTCCAAGAGTAGAGAGAATAGGATAATGTACTATGTTCTTCATCCCTAAGAATCTATTTCATCTGTATTCCTCCCTACTCCTCTACCTTCAGCTTGGGTCATGATCCCACACCCCTGGAATTGAGTCCTGCATCAGGCTCCCTGCTTGGGGGCGGGGATTGCTTCTCCCTCTCCCTCTGCCTCCTGCTCCCCCTGCTTTTGCTCTTTCTCTCATGCTCTCTCTCTGGCAAATAAATAAAACCTTAAAAAAATATATTGAACTGGTTCTCTAGTATCCTCCAAAGGATGGAATTTGTTCTATTGTTTAAGTATGATGTATATATGTATCTCATCACTATAAAAAATAAATACTGCGTGATATATTTTCACCAATTGCTGATATTAATTCTTTAATGCTCCTCTTGTCTACTTTTAACATGTCATTTTTAAAAAAATATTTTATTTATTGATTTGACAGAGAGAGATCAGAAATAGGCAGAGAGGCAGGCAGAGAGAGGGGGATGAAGGCTCCCCACCGAGCAAAGAGCCTGATGTGGTGCTTGATCCCAGGATCCTGGGATCATGACCTGAGCTGAAGGCAGAGACTCCAACCCACTGAGCCAGCCAGGCGCCCCTAACATGTTATTTCTAATTAAATCCAATATTAATAAGTTTCTTAAACTATAGAACTTGAGGCTTTCACTTTCATTTTTTGAATGGAACTACTTTTCCTTTCTCTAAAACCTAAAAATCACTTCTAAGATTTATGGAAGAAGGAAAATTGCTGATGGTAAGATTCCTTAATGGACCGAGTCAAAGGCAGGGGTCTTTGGCTGTTAGAAAATCCCTAGGGTAGATGTAGTATACTAGCAAACAGTTGGAAGAGAGAACAGTCTAGGACTTAGGGACCTCACAGTTCATGAAGTATCATTGGTAGGGGATCCCTGACATAAAGATGGCATCCCAGTTAAGTGATCTTCAGTAAATGACAAATAAAGGATTAACTGCCTGGAGCATTAGTCCCACTAATTCAGTATTTATAGCTATTCAAGTTATTAACTTTTTAATTAACACTGAAAGATCTGAAAGTACCTAATTGTATTCCATTCTAATTATATTAAATTATACACATGAAAATTAAAATTCTGGTTTTCTAATATTCTCTTTAAGAATGTGCAAATAGAGTTGATGTTTTCTTAATAAATGTCTCTCAACTGTTACCATGTTTCTAAACAGAATAGAAAAAAATACAAGTTAATAGTGCTCATTTAAGTATGTTGCATCCAGTTGGGATTATAGAATTAAAACAGGATTTGCACTAGGGTATTAGAGATGTACCACGTCCATTTATTTAATTCACTGTAATAATAATATGCTCACTGAATTATTTAACACATCTTTTTATAAAGTACTTCATGCATTCAGGTTTGAATGTAAGTAGATTAGATTGTTACATTTATTTCCTTTAAGACAAAATCAACTGGAAGAGCTATTTCAGAGCCTATAGGCTAGAAATGAAACAAAGGAGAGCAAATACAAATTTGAAGAAAATAAGAATTCTACTTTTGACTTCCTGATTGTTTATTTGGACTCAACTTTAATTATCTTGGTTTAGGAATCTTAAGGAATAAAGACTCTACTAATGAAAATTTTCAGTTACTTTATTTTAATCAAGAAAAAAAATTAATCAAGAAAAAAATCTTGTTTTAAAGTTTTTAGTACTTTATTTTATACCTTCCTTAAGGTATACATACTGTCTGTGCTTGATAATATAATCTCATAGATATTTGATAGGATGATCCAAATATTGGGTCAACTCTAGGATGTAAGGACGGAGGCAGCATTCTGTGTTGGAAGGGTTTGTCAGGCTAAGAGGATTCGGTTTGACGTGTCTGATCTAAAGAGATGTGGGATGATCTATAAAGTGTTACAATGTTGCCTGCCACACCCAGACTGTAAAAGTTTTACTGTCTTCCTTCCCCATCTGAGATATGACATAGGAAGCCTGCATTTCTCCATCACCAGCAAAAATAACTATAATCCCAAAATCTGAGAAAAAAAAATCATGTTTTACAATTCAGAACCGTCATGGCGATGAAAGAACAACTCAGAAAGAATTACTGCCGAGGTAGCCATCCCAGCCCTGTCTTCGGGTACTTCCACCCCTTATCAGTTGAAAAGCAGGAACAGAGATAGAGACTGAAGTCTTACAATCCTGTATGTTCTTTAAGGAGGGCCCTATATCTCACCATCCTCACCCAGTTAAGTATGTGAGGTACAAGTAGTTGTAGCTTAATTACACCTCAAATCAGCAGCCTAACACAGCTGACGCATCTGATGTTCCATAGGATTATAATGGGACTACAGGTATTTAGGGGTTCAGCCGGGCTGAAATCTCCCAAGATGCCTCACTCACATGATGCAGGTGGTGATGACAGCCTGAAGACAGGATTGAGCATGGCAAAGGCATAGGATCGCTAGGTGTCTCTCTCTGTCCCTCCAGGTAGTTTCTGGTCCTCTTCCTCTTCATGCTCCCACAATATGTTTTCTCCAGCATGTTAGTTGGGCATCTAACATTGCAACTCAAGGTTCCCAGGAGGACAAAGGTAGAGGCTTCCAGTGCTGCTTAAGACTTAACCCCAAACCTTCACAGTGAAACTTTTGTTACATTTCCTGCACAGATTCAGCTTTGGTGGGGACTTCCATAGGGACACAGATTCTAAAGGATATTAGAGGTCACTACCATGAGAGTGGAAAACCACTTTATGTTTATAGATCTGAGACCAGAAAGGCTATTGCCTGCTTTTACCTGGTAGCCTTTGAAGGTGGCCTACCCTTTCCCCTGAAATCTCACAGTGAGGAAATGTACAATGTAGCTCTATTGATTTACAAGGTAAATGGACCCGAGAGAAAGCCTGAGTTTGCCCTCAAAGGCAGTCAATGAACTGGGAGAGTTCTGCAGTTTCTCCTTTTTCTTTCTTTCTTCCTTCCTTCCTTCCTTCCTTCCTTCCTTCCTTCCTTCCTTCCTTCCTTTCTTTCTTTCTTTCTTTTAGATTTTATTTATTTGACACATGGAGAGAGAGAGAGAGAGAGAGAGAGGGAACACACACAAGCGGCGTGGGGGGGGGTGGCTGGAGAGGGAGAAGCAGACTCCTGTTTGAGCGAGGAGCCCCATGCAGGGCTTGATCCCAGGACTCTGGGATCATGTCCTGAGCCAAAGGCAGATGCTTATCCAACTAAGCCATCCAGGTGCCTCTTGGCTTGCAGTCTTGGTGAAGGGATGCTGGATGCTTTGCCTAACAACTAGGGATTTATACAGAGAGGTAACTTACTCCTTTGTAGAAAACTCATGGTTATAAATGCCTAAGAAAAGCCATTTTTCTTAGAGCCATTTCTGTCTCTCTCTTAGAGCCATTTCTGTCTCTCTCTCGAAGCAGAGTTGTTCTTATTACTAAGAGTGGAGAACCTGATGTTCCAGAACTTGAGCTATCAGGTTGATCATAATTTCTGGATAATATGTTTTTTCTATTTCAGCATGCTGAAAAAATGTAATCATTAAGACTGTTTCCATCATAATTCATTTATTCATCCAACAAATATTTCTGGAGAACTGAGGCAGTTTTAGGAGACACAGAAGAGTAAACTGTTTACTATAAAGACCTGCTTTCATTAGGCTTTTGTTCTGATGTAGGAGAAGAGACAGACAATACAAAAAATAGAATACATACTATGTGTCCTATGTAATACTAAGAAAATAATAACAGAAAAGGCATTACAGTGCCTGTGTGTGGGACAGTGGAATTAGGAGCAGTAGGGTGTGCCTCGCTGAGACTATGTCCTTATACACATGCAGCAGGGAGGGAGAAGACCAGGAGGACATCTAGGGGGGAGACTGTGCCAAGTAGACGGAACAGCAGTTGAAAATAACCTAAGGTCATAGTATGTCAAATGTGTCTGGAGAATCTCAAGACAGCTGTTAAGACTGGACTAGAATGAAGGAGGGGAAAAAAAAAATAAAACAAAACAATAGGTTAAGTTAGGAGAGGAAGAAGAGAGCATGGTTGGAGGGTAAATAGTCTGGAACTTTCTCAACTGTACATGAGAATTAACTCACATTGGAAAATGATTTGAGTGACTTTTACTCATCAGCTCTTTCTACCGTTGGACAGATCTGGTACCATGAGAAAGATGCATACAAAATAACTAAATTCATCATGTGCAATGCATGCCTTAGAACATTAGGGCTCAGTTCATTCAAACGATGCTTCAATTCATTTCAGAGAAAGACTGGCTTTCTAGGCCATTATAGGGTCCTGGATTTTGCTGTGAATTTTAAGAAGAGAAGAGTGAATGAGATTATTTAATGTACATTTTTGGAAGTATCAGTGTGGGTGTTTGGTAGAGTAGAAAAATGTCCGAAACTTCTAGCGATGTATTTTAATACATTCTATGAAGTAGAAGGACATTAGATTTGCACCATCTAGGTATTGACTCTATCTCAAAATTTGAAAGAAAATTTCATTGAATATGGTACTGTGCATTGGAATGATTCTAAAGAAACAAAAATATTATAACTCATTATCTAAATAATTTTGGTGTATGTATAGAAGCCATAATGGGTTTTATATAGTTTATTTTATTACCAATTTCTGTGGGAATAAGTGAGAGTAAAGTTCTGTACTTTATTTATTTATTTATTTATTTTTTGAAGTTTTCTTTAAATTTTAATTTTTTTTATTTTTTATAAATATATATAAATATATACATATATATATACATACATATATATATATGTATGTATGTATATATATAAATATAATGTATTTTTTATCAACCCAGGGGTACACCTGTGAATTGCCAGGTTTACACACTTCACAGCACTCACCATAACACATACCCTCCCTAATGTCCATAACCCCACCCCCCTCTTCCAACCCCCCCTCCCCCCAGCAACCCTCAGTTTGTTTTGTGAGATTAAGAGTCGCTTATGGTTTGTCTCCCTCCCAATCCATCTTGTTTCATTTATTATTGTCCTACCCCCTTAACCCTCCCCCCATGTGGCATCTCCGCTTCCTCATATCAGGGAGATCATATGATAGTTGTCTTTCTCCAATTGACTTATTTTGCTGAGCATGATACCCTCTAGTTCCATGCATGTCATCGCAAATGGCAAGATTTCATTTCTTTTAATGGCTGCATAGTATTCCATTGTGTATATATACCACATCTTCTTGATCCATTCATCTGTTGATGGACATCTAGGTTCTTTCCATAGTTTGGCTATTGTGGACATTGCTGCTATAAACATTCGGGTGCACGTGCCCCTTCGGATCACTACGTCTGTATCTTTAGGGTAAATACCCAGTAGTGCAATTGCTGGGTCATAGGGTAGTTCTATTTTCAACATTTTGAGGAACCTCCATGCTGTTTTCCAGAGTGGTTGCCCCAGCCTGCATTCCCATCAACAGTGTAGGAGGGTTCCCCTTTCTCCGCATCCTCGCCAGCATCTGTCATTTCCTGACTTGTTTATTTTAGCCATTCTGACTGGTGTGAGGTGATATCTCATTGTGGTTTTGATTTGTATTTCCCTGATGCCGAGTGATGTGGAGCACTTTTTCATGTGTCTGCTGACCATCTGGATGTCTTCTTTGCAGAAATGTCTGTTCATGTCTTCTGCCCATTTCTTGATTGGATTATTTGTTCTTTGGGTGTTGAGTTTGCTAAGTTATTTATAGATTTTGGACACTAGGCCTTCATCTGATATGTCGTTTGCAAATATCTTCTCCCATCTGTCAGTTGTCTTTTGGTTTTATTAACTGTTTCCTTTGCCGTGCAAAAGCTTTTGATCTTGATGAAATCCCAATACTTCATTTTTTCCCTTGCTTCCCTTGCCTTTGACAATGTTCTTAGGAAGACCTTCATTCCTGTGGCTGTGGTCGAAGAGGTTGCTGCCTGGGTTCTCCTCAAGGATTTCGATGGATTCCTTTCTCACACTGAGGTCCTTCATCCGTTTTGAGTCTATTTTTGTGTGTGATGTAAGGAAATGGTCCAATTTCATTTTTCTGCGTGTGGCTGTCCCGTTTTCCTGACACCATTTACTGAAGAGGCTGTCTTTTTTCCATTGGACATTCTTTCCTGCTTTGTTGAAGATTAGTTGACCATAGAGTTGAGGGTCTATTTCTGGGCTCTCTATTCTGTTCCATTGATCTATGTGTCTGTTTTTGTGCCAGTACCACGCTGTCTTGATGATGAGAGCTCTGTAATAGAGCATGAAGTCTGGAATTGTGATGCCACCAACTTTGGCTTTCATTTTCTGACACTTTCTTTTTCTGACACTTTACTGAATTCCTGTACAAGTTCTAGCAGTTTTGGAGTGGAGTCTTTTAGGTTTTCCACATATAGTATCATCTCATCTGTGAAGAGTGATAGTTTGACTTCTTTTTTGCTGATTTGGATGCCTTTAATTTCCTTTTGTTGTATGATTGCTGAGGCTACGACCTCTAGTACTATGTTGAATAGCAGTGGTGATAATGGACATCCCTGCCGTGTTCCTGACCTTAGCAGAAAAACTTCCAGTTTTTCTCCATTGAGAATGATATTTGTGGTGGGTTTTTCATAGATGGTTTTGATAATATTGAGGTATGTGCCCTCTATCCCTACACTTTAAGAGTTTTGATCAGGAAGGGATGCTGTACTTTGTCAAATGCTTTTTCAGCATCTATAGAGAGTATGATATGGTTCTTTTTCTTTCTTTTATTAATGTGTTGTATCACTTTGATTGGTTTGTGGATGTTGAACCAACCTTGCAGCCCTGGAATAAATCCCACTTGGTCGTGGTGAATAATCCTTTTAATATACTGTTGAATCCAATTGGCTACTATTTTGGTGAGAATTTTTGCATCTGTGTTCATCAAGGATATTGGTCTGTAATTCTCTTTTTTGATAGGATCCTTGTCTGGTTTTGGGATCAAGGTAATGCTGACCTCAAAAAACGAGTTTGGAAGTTTTCCTTCCATTTCAATTTTTTGGAACAGTTTCAGGAGAATAGGAATTAGTTCTTATTTAATTGTTTGGTAGAATGCCCCCGGGAAGCTGTCTGGCCCTGGGCTTTTGTTTGTTTGGAGATTTTTGATGACTGTTTCAATCTCCTTACTGGTTATGGGTCTGTTAAGGTTTTCTATTTCTTCCTGG
Organism: Mustela nivalis; assembly: GCF_964662115.1. Classification (NCBI taxonomy): domain Eukaryota; kingdom Metazoa; phylum Chordata; class Mammalia; order Carnivora; family Mustelidae; genus Mustela; species Mustela nivalis. The sequence goes on from NC_139036.1 coordinate 34,354,242, forward strand.
TTCAGTTGTGGTAGTTTATATGTTTCTAGGAATGCATCCATTTCTTCCAGATTGTCAAATTTGTTGGTGTATAGTTGCTCATAGTATGTTCTTATAATTGTGTGTATTTCTTTGGTGTTAGTTGTGATCTCTCCTCTTTCATTCATGATTTTATTTGGGTCCTTTCTCTTTTCTTTTTGATAAGTCTGGTCAGGTGTTTATCAATCTTATTAATATTTTCAAAGAACCGGCTCCTAGTTTTGTTGATTTGTTCTATTTTTTTTTTTCTTTTTTGGTTTCTATTTCATTATTTCTGCTTTGATCCTTATGATTTCTCTTTTCCTGCTGGGTTTAGGGTTTCTTTCTTGTTCTTTCTCCAGCTCCTTTAGGTATAGGTTTAGGTTGTCTACTTGAGACTTTTCTTGTTTCTTGAGAAAGGCTTATACCGCTATATATTTTCCTCTCAGGACTGCCTTTGCTGTGTCCCACATAATTTGAAACATTGTGTTTTCATTCATTTGTTTCCATGAATTTTTTCAAGTCTACTATAATTTTCTGGTTGACCCATTCATTCTTTAGAAGGATGCTGTTTAGTCTCCATGTATTTGGATTTTTTCCAAATTTCCCCTTTGTTATTGAGTTCTAGCTTCCGAGCATTGTGGTCTGAAAATATGCAGGGAATGATCCCAATCTTTTCATACCAGTTGAGACCTTATTTAGGACACAGGATATGGTCTATTCTGGAGAATGGTCCATGTGCACTAGCGAAGAATGGTCCATGTGCACTAGAGAAGAATCCCGATCTGTTTTGGGATGAAATATTGTGAATATATCTGTGATGTCCATCTGGTCCAGTGTGTCATTTAAGGCCTTTATTTCCTTGTTGATCTTTTGCTTAGATGATCTGCCCATTTCAGTGAGGGGAGTGTTAAAGTCCCCTACTATTATTGTATTATTGTCGATGTGTTTCTTTGATTTTGTTAATAATTGGTTTATGTAGTTGGCTGCTCCCACTTTAGGGACATAGATATTTAAAGCTGTTAGATCTTTTTGTTGGACAGACCCTTTGAATGTGATATAGTGTCCTTCCTCATCTCTTATTATAGTCTTTGGCTTAAAATCTATTTGATCTGATATAAGGATTGCCACCCCTGCTTTCTTCTGATGTCCATTAGCATGGTAAATTCTTTTCTACCCCCTCACTTTAAATCTGGAGGTGTCTTCGGGTCTAAAATGAGTTTCTTGTAGGTAACATATAGATAGGTTTTGTTTTTTCATCTATTCTGATACCCTGTGTCTTTTGATTGGGGCATTTAGCCCATTAACATTGAGGGTAACTATTGAGAGTTATTAATTTAGTGCCATTGTATTGCCTGTAAGGTGACTGTTACTGTATATTGTCTCTGTTCCTTTCTAATCTACTACTTCTAGGCTCTCTTTTTGCTTAGAGGACCCCTTTCAATATTTCCTGCAGAGCTGGTTTGGGTTTCAAATTCTTTCAGTTTTTGTTTGTCCTTGAAGCTTTTTATCTCTCCTTCTATTTTCAATGATAGCCTAGCTGGATATAGTATTCTTGGTGCATGTTTTTCTCTTTTAGTGCTCTGAATACATCATGCCAGCTCTTTCTGGTCTGCCAGGTCTCTGTGAATAAGTCTGGTGCCAATCTATAATATACCATTGTATATTACAGACTTCTTTTCCCTGGCTGCTTTCAGGATTTTCTCTTTGTCACTAAGACTTGTACATTTTACTATTAGGTGATGGGGTGTGGACCTATTCTTGTTGATTTTTGGGGGGTTCTTTGTGCCTCCTGAATTTTGATGCTTGTTCCCTTTGCCATATTTGAGAAATTCTCTCCAATATTTCTCTCCAATATGCCTTCTGTTCCCCTCTCTCTTTCTTCTTCTTCTGGAATCCCAATTATTTTAATGTTGTTTCATTTTATTCTGTCACTTATCTCTCGAATTCTCCCCTCATGGTCCAGTAGCTGTTTGTCCCTCTTTTGCTCAGCTTCTTTATTCTCTGTCATTTGGTCTTCTATATCACTAATTCTTTCTTCTGCCTCTTTTATCCTAGCCATGAGAGCCTCCATTTTTTATTGCACCTCATTAATAGCTTTTTTAAATTTCAAATTGGTTAGATTTTAGTTCTTTTATTTCTCCAGAAAGGGCTTTTATATCTTCCAACAGTGTTTCTCTAATATCTTCCATGCCTTTTTCGAGCCCGGCTAGAACCTTGAGAATTGTCATTCTGAACTCTGGACCTGACATATTACCAGTGTCTGTATTGATACATCCCTATCCTTTGGTACTGCCTCTTGTTCTTTTTTTTTGTGATTAATTTTTCCGCCTTGCCATTTTGTCCAGATAAGAGTATATGAAGGAGCAAGTAAAATACTAAAAGGGTGGCAAAGACCCCCGGAAAATATGCTTAGCCAAATCAGAAGAGACCCCAAATCATGGGGGGAGAGAAAGGGGGTTTAAAGAGGTTCAGAAAAAAAAAAAGAAACAATTAAAAAAAGAAAACAAATAAAGAAAAATTATAAAAAAAGAAAAATATATATATATTAGATAAAGTAGTTAAAAACGTTAAAAAAGAAAAGGGTAAAGGTTAAAAAAAATTAGCAGCAGAAGAAAAAAAATTGAAAAAAAAAATTAAATGAACTTCAAGACTAAAGAATCATGGAGAGATAGCCATGAGTTCAGTGCTTTGCTTTCTCCTCCTCTGGAATTATGCTGCTCTCCTTGGTATTGAACCTGCACTCCTTGGTAGGTGAACTTGGTCCTGGCTGGATTTCTTGTTGATCTTTTTGGGGAGGGGCCTGTTGTAGTGATTCTCAAGTGTCTTTGCCCCAGGCGGAATTGTATCACCCTTGCCAGGGGCTGGGCTGAGTAATCTGCTCCCGTTCGTTCGCTTTCTGGAGCTTTAGTTCCCTGAATGCTTTCTGTAGAGTTCCAGAGGACGGGAATAAAAATGGCAGCCTCCCAGTCTCCAGCCCAGAGGAGCCGAGAGCTTGGGGCCCTACTCCTCAGTGCACCCTCAGAGAATAGTGTCCAATAACTCCCGCCTCTTTGGCCTCAGGCCGCGCTCCTAGCTCACCCAGGCTCCGAGCAGCTCAAGGTAACCCCAAGCTGGGAGCTCACTCCTCAGCTCTGTCTCTGTAGCTGGCTTCTCTGTTCTAATACCTGCAAGCTCTGTAACACTCAGACACCCTTGATCTTTCTGTGACCCTGCGGGACCTGGGACCACACTGACCCCGCGTGGGCTTAATCCAGTTTAGCCACTGCAGCAATGTCCCTCAGTGGAAGATACTTTTAAAAGTCCTGATTTTGTGCTCCGTTGCTCCGCTGTTTGCCAGGAGTCCCCCCCCCCCCCCGCGGCACGGTCTATCTTCTCGTCGCTTTGGATTCACTTCTCCGCCAGTCCTACCTTTCATAATGTGGTTGATTTTCTGTTTCTAGAATTGCTGTTGTTCTTCTCTTCAATCTCTGGTTGGATTTGTAGGTGTTTGCAATGTTTGGATAAGCTATCTAGCTGATCTCCTGCTACCTGATGTAGTCTCAGCCTGCTACTTCTCCACCATCTTGACTCCTCCCTTTGTTAAAGATTTTATTTGTTTATTTGACAGAGAGAGATCACAAGTAGGCAGAGAGGCAGGCAGAGAGAGGGAGAAGCAGGCTCCTCTCTGAGCAGAAAGCCTGATATGGGGCTTGATCCTAGGACCCTGAGATCATGACCTGAGCCAACGGCAGAGGCTTAACCTACTGAGCCATCCAGGTGCCCCTATTTATTTATTTTAAAAATTTTATTTATTTGACAGAGAGAGAACACAAGTAGGCAGAGAGGCAGGCTAAGAGAAGGGGGGAAGGAGGCTCCCTACTGAGCTGAGAGCATGATGTGGGGCTCGATCCCAGCACCCTGAGATCATAGCCTGAGCCAAAGTCAGAGGCTTAACCCACTGAGCCACCCAGGTAGCCCAGAATTTTGTGTTTTAGAATGTCCTAGATTTCATTCATTTATTCAGTCATTTGACTGTGAATATTCACCATGTTAATTTATAATATTGCCTTGCATAAAACGAAGTGAGTCCTATAGGAAAGAGAAAAAGGAGAGAGAAAGCGGGGTCAGGGGAAGAGAAAGAGAAGGAACATAGGGGGTCGGGGAGAGAAAAAGGGGGTAGAAATGGAGAGAGGGAAGGAGGAAGTGAGGAAGAGAGAGAAAAGGGGGAAAGAGGGAGCATGGGACAGGGAGTGAGAGAGCAAGCCAGTGCATGCACACCTTGGTTAGAGTACCTAGTTCCCATTTCCCCTAAATTGTGACTGTTTACCAGTATATATTTTCTTATTCTCTTGAGTATACCATTATACTTTAGATAGTTTTCCAGTTTGCATAAGCTAGTTTATAATGGGTTATTTTTCCATCCCAGAAGCATCTTAGTGAAGATCGCTCTTAGCTACAAATTTCATTCTCGCAGAGCCACGACATTACATGACTTCTACATGCCATACTGGACAGATAGAAGGGAGTTAACTGAGTGTGTTATTATCTCCAGCCCATTCATTCTAAAAGCAGGCTGATCCAATAACAAGCTAATTGATTTTGTCATGTCATAAATTGCCATCAATTGCCTTCTTTGCTTTTCTGCTGTTCAGAGAGAAATTTTCCTTAAATGGATTTCAAAGGGTGTTTGTTGGATTTTTCTCCATCTTAAGTGCCTTCTAAATATTTCAGCAGCGGATCACCTGCCAGGCCATGATAATTTGTCATCATGAAGAAAGAGGGAATAAATATTTTTGTAGGAAATATATGTAAATGATTCTGCAGAATACAAAACCATCCACAACCGAATGCTTGCCCGTTGTTCATGTTTGGTATGATTATTGCCTGGCTTATGATAAGCAGCAGGAATATTCTATTTCCGAGCTGCTTAAAATGCATCTTTATCTTTACATTTTAGACTCACTTTATTTCCCTAAAGGCTATGTTATTAGGTGTGCATTTTTTGTTTTGTTTTTAATACATTTTATTGGAATGTAATCTGTCTGCTGAAAACTGCACAAATCGTTACATGCATAGTTTGAGAAATATTCACAAAGTGAGCACAGTGATGCCGCCAAACCCCCAGATAGAGCAGAACTTTCCCAGAACCATAAACCCTCTCATATTCACTCCTAATCATGACTTCCTCCTGCAAGTGTAATTTCTATCCTGTGTTCTCACCCTTTAGTTTTTTCCTGTTTTTTTTTTAAACTTTTTTTTAAAATAGATTTTATTTTTTTATTCGACAGAGAGAGAGAGGGAGAGGGAACACAAATAGGGGGAGTGTGACAGGGAGAAGCAGGCCTCTTGCTGAGCAGGAGTTCCTTCCTAGGACCCTGGGATCATGACCTGAGCCAAGACAGATGCTTAATGACTGAGTCAAGGACTGAGCATCCTTGTTGTTATTATTATTTTTTTCAACTTTCTATAAAGATGCAGTCTTTACTCTGTGTTGTATAAATGTACTCTTTTGTATCTGGCTTCTGTGCCTTAGTAATAGGTTCATGGGATGCATGCAGGTTGTTGTAATGTAGCAATCATTTGTGTGTTCTGATTGCTGTGCATGATTGCACTGTAGGAAGATGTCATCACATGATTCTGAGTCATAAAATTGACACCAGATTGGGAATGTGAGCAGGACAGTGATGTCAGAGAATGGAATGAAGAAGATACAACACTTTATTGAGGGTCAGTGTCTCAGGAGAACAGCCTCTGAAATGGTGAGTAGTGTCGAAGTTTACTGAAGTGTGTTCTCTCAAGCAGTGCCCGCAGGAGAAAGGAAGGAAGCAGGATAAGGCAGAAGAGAAGTTGAATGGTCACAGCGTGGCCTCAGCCCACACCATGTGGGACAGTCCTTCAGATTTGTCTTAATTTCTTCCATGAGGGGAGCTAATCCTTTGTCCTCACATTTTTTAAAAAAGATTTTATTTATTTATTTGACAGAAAGAGAGAGAAAGAGACAGCGAGAGAGGGAACACAGGCAGAGGGAGTGGGAGAGGAGAAGCAGGCTTCCTATCAAGCACGGAGCCCAATGTGGGGCTTGATCCCAGGACCCTGGGATCCTGACCTGAGCTGAAGGCAGACACTTAACTACTGAGCCACCCAGGAGCCCCCCTTTGTCCCCACATTGACTATTCATTAGATTTATGCTGCCTACAGTGTCGGAACTTGATCAGTGAGTAATAGCTATGCTCCTTGTTGAAGGAATATGTTTTTTTAAGATTTTATTTATGTACTTGACAGACAGAGATCACAAGTAGGCAGAGAGGCAGGTAGAGAGAGAGGGGGAAGCAGGCTCCCTGCTGAGCAGAGAGCCTGATGCGGGGCTTGATCCCAGGACCCTGAGATCATGACCTGAGCCAAAGACAGAGGCTCAACCCACTGAGCCACCCAGGTGCCCCAAGGAATATTTTAAAAAATCAAACCTAACCATTCCACCAGGCATATGTGATGCTAATAATTGGGCACATATAAGCATTCAGTCAATGTTAGAGCCCTTCTGACTCGGAAATGAAACAAACTTTAAATTGAGGTGGGGAAAAACCTGTTGGAAGAAATACTTAAAATGAAACAATTGTTTTGTGGGGAATGTCTCCTGGGTGCTTCATCATCTGCACATTGGGCTTATAAGGCTGGAGAAGAAAGAAGGCTAAATCGCATTGCCCCACCTTCAGTGTTGACTATGTCTGTCTTTCATGGTAGCAAAGAACAGAAGAAAAAGAAAGTAAGAGGAAGGAAAACCAGAAGCAGGATTTACTGAGCACGTACTATGTCCAAGTCACTCTATATATTTTACATATTTCGTCTCACTAAATCTGCATTACTTTGTGGAAGTATTTATTCTTATCTGCATGTAAAGGAAGAGGAAAACAGACCGCTCTGGATGGACAGTAAAGTGTTATAAATAAAACTCACACTTACATTCATCTAATTCCAGTGCTTTTCTTCCAAGCACAACACCATGAGTTGAGAGGAAATGATCATAAATAATAATAGGAGTGGGGCGCCTGGGTGGCTCAGTGGGTTGAGCCGCTGCCTTTGGCTCAGGTCATGATCTCAGAGTCCTGGGATCGAGTCCCGCATCGGGGTCTCCGCTCAGCGGAGAGCCTGCTTCCCTTTCTCTCTCTCTGCCTGCCTCTCCATCTACTTGTGATTTCTCTCTGTCAAATAAATAAATAAATAAATCTTAAAAAAAAAATAATAATAATAATAGGAGTAGAGCAGGTGAGTATTTTGCCCTGACTTGCCACTGGGGATGAGTAATTTAACTTAAAAGAACTAGATGTTACTTATCTTACTATGCCTCATTCCCCCAACTTCAACATTGACTTTGAGTGTTATAAAATCCATTTAGGGCACCTGCCCATTAGAAAACAAGCCCCAAGATGACAGAGACCTCCCTCTTCCCTACCACCAGCATCTAAAATACAGCTACAAGGAACTTGATGAATGTTTACTGATTTAATACATGTAGCCATCAGTTCTCACCGTTCTGTGTGGTTTAAACACCAAATGATACACACCTAAGCTAGGCACTTAGCAATAGATGTGAAAGACGGATAGATCATAATTCAGGCACTCGTCCATTTTCAGAAATCTAACAGAGCTAGAACATCATCTGGGAGCACACATTTAGGACTTAGCTTGGAAACTTTCAGTTTCTTTCTCTCTCCCCCTGTTTTCTCACTCATCCTTACCCTTTCCCCTTCCTCATGTGTGTTTAAAAAACAAACAAACAAACAAACATGGTGGGAATAATTTCTGAGAGAATTAAGCACCAAAGGAGTCAGAAACCGAGACCCTGAAACTGAAGGGTTGTGCAGGGGAGGTAGCTGAGGACTTGCAGCCCACAGAAGAGGTTATTTGTAGTTAAATGGAGTGAACAAAGGGCTGCTTGTGAGGGTGTTAGCTGTGAGGTTGTGTTTTGAGTGTGCGGCATAAATAACACCCATACCCCAAACAGAAAACATTGAACTTGGAAAATCTGATGACAGAGAAGAAGAATCAGTGAAATGTGTATAGTGAGGGTCCTTTGCAGTGGAAGAATGATTGCATTCCAAGCTCCTCTGCTTTGGGGCATCTACAAGGACCTCATAAATACCCAATTCATTTGCCTATAGGCATTGCCATAGAATAAAGAAAACTGATGTCACTGATTATCCACTACTGGATCATCTGGAAAGGATAAAACACTGGTCATTATTAAGAAGAGTTTGATTTACTTTCCTTCTTTAGAGTTTAAGGCCAGGTTCAATAACTAGCTAGTCACTGTACTTGCTGCATTTTTTCATGCCTGGACACTAGGCTAGCCTGACCTAGCTTACCACACTGCTCCTGCCAGGTGTTTCTCCAGCCTGTGTTCAAACATGTCCAGAACTGGAAACTCACTCCATTTTTTGGATAGTCCACAATGTTTTTGGACAGCTCTCATGGTTGGGGAGATATACCTCATAGAGAGCTGAAATCTGATTTTGTGGAAATAATTAACCTACTGATTCTAGCTCTGTCTCCTAGAAAATTTGGAAGCAGGAAATTCCATGTCCCCCAAAATAGTTTTTAAAATAATCAGGGTCAGTTCTTCTTTAGGCTGAACAGCTGAACAATCTTCATTTGCTCAGTTTATGTAGGGCTGCTCTGTTCTGAAAAGTCACTTGTTAACATGTTTATGTTCAAAGAATTCATTTATTTGAGAGAGAGGGAGAGAGAGCAGCAGGCAGGAGCAGAGGGAGAGGGACAAAGAGACTCGGTGCTGAGTGTAGAGCCTGACTCGGGGATGGATCCCATGACCCTGAGATCATGACTTGAGCCAGAACCAAGAGTCAGATGCTCAACCGACTGAGCCACCCACATGCCCCCCCCCTTTTTTTAAATTGAGGTGTATTTGACTCATGGAGCATTGCATTAGCTCCACAGGTGCAACATAATTCACTCTCTGTATAAATTATGAAATGATCACCACAATAGATCTAGCTAGCATCCATCAACCTACAGAGTTATACTTTTTTGTGGTGGTTGTGATGAGAACTTTTAAGATATACTTTCCCAGCAACTTTCAAATATGCACTCCAGCATATTTAACTACAGTCACCACATTGTGGATTATATCCCCATGACTTATTTATTTTATAACTGGAAGGTAGTGCCTTTGATACAAGTTTGGATCACCTTCACCTGTTTTGCGTAAAGGCATAAGCCTCATTTTTAAGCTGTGCCACTCCACTCTCAGGGCAGGTTTGGTGAAGGTCTAAGCAAGTTGCCTACACTTTTTTTTTTTTTTTTTTTTGCTTGTAGATTTCATGACATTGCACTTTAAATAAACATTTCCCCTTTTATACACTTAAATTGACTTCTCATTTTATGTTTGCTGTTGTTATTTTATTAAATTAATATTTCTTACTCAGAGCCCTTGGATGTTGGATGATGAGCAAGGTTTCAGTGCAAGACCATAGGAACTGAAACAGAGGAGTTTATTACTCATAGGTCCTAGAGGAATTACAGAGTGTGCTTAAAGAGAGCACAAGGAGAGGTCAAGGCAGGGGGCAAGCAGAAGGAACAGGAAATGGGGCACATGCCTTTATTAGGATCTGTGGGTAGAGTGCTTTGGAATTCATGGACTAAGGGCAGATTGGTCAATTCAAATCAAAAACATTCAGGTTTGGGTAAGCTCCACAAAGGGTCCTATCTAAGGGTTGCAGTAGAAGGTGGGAAGACTTTATCACAAGGGTATTGGGGAAGTTGTATTAGGAACTTTTATTTACTTATAACTCTGTGGGCTGTTTTCCAAGGAATGCACTTCTTGTTGGGCTGATGCCATTTGAAGACCCCCAGAGCCTGCTTAGCCAAACAAAGTTGATGCCGAGGCAACAAATATGATGAGGTAGCTTAGTTAAACCTTCAGTAACAGCAAATTATAATTCCAAACATCCTGTTTACATGTGTTTACATACATTTTCCTCAAAACTTTGAGCTGTTGATTTCCCTCTTTCAGTTTATGGGAAATATTCATTGTATAATCCAAGGGGTGGAGGGAAGCCAGACTTCATTGGCCAACCATTCAGCCAAATCAGAGTTATTTTCTGATTGACTGTATCTGAGTTCATTTTTCAAAGTAGATAAATGTGTTAATAGGGATCTCCTTGACAACCACCTCGCTCCTCTATTCTAATTATAAGAAGGGTGGGTAGATAAGACCGAGAGTCTTACAATGTGTGTATCATCTGGATGAAATAAGGTACGGCCGTTGAAGTATTTCTTACTTGGGCTCATTTTGCTTTGGTGTGATGGAATGGTCTTTCAGGAGACTTATATTCTTGGATCTTTACTGCATTTGGTGTCCAAAGGTTTTGCATCCCAGGGCAGTGGCCACAGTAGAATTCAGGATGGATGAGAGGAATAATTCCCTTCTGTTGAGTGTGTGTATGTGTGTGTGTGTGTGTGTGCGCATGTGCGTGCACATAGCTATCTAGAAAAAGATGCCTTTTCAGCAGATTTCAGGGTATAACAATACTCAGAGCAATTTGCCATATGTGCTTTTACCAGCTTAGATGAAAGAAAAAAAATGAGGAAAAAAGAAGGAACGTGCCTGCCCTTGTATTCCTGCAACCTGTATAGTAGGGAAGTGTCTAATTGGATCTGTCTACAGGAAACCATTTATCGCTTGCATGCTTGGAGGCTTTACGTAGCAAGTCTTCAGTGTTTAAGTAGCATGGATATATATGCCAGGCTCTAACAAGCCAGATATGATGGTGACACATTCATTCTCCCGAGGAAGCTCCGAGTCTAGGCAAAAAGGAAGCATTCTAAGAAGCAGTTTGCTCAAGTCAGACCAATGAGGAGTGTCGGAAGTTCACAGATTCTGCAATGAGATGCAGTCGAGTTTCCCTCTTGCCCGTTCTGCTTTTCACTAGCTACATGGCCTTCGGTGTGTTTCTTTATACTTATGGGCCTCTCTTTCCTCATATACAAAATAAGGATGATAAGTATTTTGTAAGTTGCCACGAAGGCTAAATGAGTGAATATATGTTAAGTTCCTGGAATACACAACCAATATGCTTGATTGACAAAAATCGCCTAGCAACATGAAAGAGGTACGGATCGTATGCTAGAGGGGCTGTACTTCCCAACGTAATTCACACCACTGGGCTCATAGAAAATGGGGTAAACATCATCCAGCTGCCTCATGGGCTGGGGGATCTGTATCTGGGCCCATTTGTGATCTATATGGGTCACGCCAGAATGCCAGGGCATGCTGGGTGGGAGGGAAGGGCACAGAAGTACTATATGCTGGCTTTACTTGCCTCTCTGGCACTCAAAAACGTCCAGTCCCTCATTTCCAGACCCTTTCTTAAGCCTCTGGCTTCTTTTTCTTGAAAACTCTGGCAACTAGCATAGCCTTGTACGAGAATTCACCTGCTTCCACACCCATTAAGCTGAGAGAGAGCCCAGAGAAATGGCTATTGCCGTTCTTCCCTACCAGGGTCTTGGTCAGCTCAGACCCTGCCCAAGACACAACTCAGGGTAGAACCGGGAGTAAGGATGCCAGGAAACTCGGTGCTTTAGGGCATACTGTTTGTGTACCTCCCTCCCCAGGGGCAGGCATCTTTCTCTTACTGATGAGTTGTGTTTGGCAAGGAGGACCACAGTGAGAGGCTTTCCTGTTTTTCCTTCTCAAGAGTTTCCCCGCCCCCATACTCGCTCCTAGGTATTTTAACCTCCTGTTCCCTTTTGAACGTCATGTAGCCACCCACAAAAGTATTGGTACCAGGGACTGCTTTAAAAATGAAATGCCTGGGGTGCCTGGGTGGCTCAGTGGGTTAAAGCCTCTGCCTTCGGCTCAGGTCATGATCCCAGGGTCCTGGGATCGAGCCCCACATCGGGCTCTCTGCTCCGCGGGGAGCCTGCTTCCTCCTCTCTCTCTCTCTCTCTCTGCCTACTTGTGATCTCTGTCTGTCAAATAAATAAATAAATAATCTTTAAAAAAAAATGAAATGCCTGCAGATTATGGGAAGATAACAGATTAGTTGGTTGGGCGGTTGGGATCCTAAGTGGGTTCTGAGGAGTAGGAGGGGATAAGACAAAAGGAATTCTGTTGATGCTGTTGACTGCAAGAGGCAGGGGAAAAATCCTAAACATTCTACAGGCAGAAACCTACTTAATAGAGAAGTTTCCATTGCTTTCTCACCTAACCCTTTAAATCCCAAATTCCTAACTTTTCAGATTCCTAGAGATTCAGTTGATTATGATGGATAAGCCAGGTTATCGTTTCATTGTTATTTTAATTTTATCACTGGACCAGAAATGCACTGTGATTAAAGATCTGAATTCCATAAATTGTTCTGCCTTCCTAAAGATTCAAATGTAGATAGATCTCTCCCCGCCCTCCACCCCACTCCCTGCCCTCTCTATATCTCAGCATTTAAGATTCGGGAACTTTTTCATCTCAGGAGTATTCAAAACCTGAATGTCTTAGATAAATTTTAAAAGCTTGTCTTGACTCTTCGGGAAAACAAGAATGCTAACCATCTCTCTAGATTTTAAATGCCCAACTCTGAGACTTAACTAAGTGTTTTAGACTATAGTACCTTTGATTTATATCCTAATAAGGCAAAACAAGGTACAAAGACTCATTCCAGCCACAAACTTATTACCTTTTCAGTGTGCCCTAGAACTCTTCATATTAAAATTATAGAAATTGAAATATTCAGCCCTTTCTAGTGAGGTGAGTAGGGGTGAAAGTTCATTTGACAAAGAAAATGTATGGTAATTTATCTATTCCTTGACTTTATGAAAGGTAGCAGTCAGAGCACACTGCCCTGCCAATGCAAATTTATGACATTTACTTCAAGTAGAGAGTTTTCCTCTCTCTCTGATTTTAGCTTTGATCTAGGTTTATATTAACCAAAATTATTCCTATAAAATATATGTGTTCACCTTGGTGATCTTAAGTGAATCATCCCAGACAAGTTTTGAATAGATTGTATGAAACCAACCAACAGTGGCCTATCATAGCAAATAAAAGGGTGGGTTCTGGAATCAGAGTTACCAGATTTGAGTACAAATATTAGCACTACAATATTGGTAATGAATTGAAGTAGTGGTAATAGGAGTAAAGTACTAACTTTGAATACAAATCCTGCCAACATTGGGCAAGATCACTTCTATACATTCAGTTTCTTCATCTATAAAGCAGTTAGCATTACAGTATCTAAATTAAATATGTGTCTGATCTAAAATAAAACCAGAAAATGTTAGCTAGCACTTTAGAAAGTGCCTAGTATATGAGAAACTCAACATAGAACAATAGTTTTTAAAAAATTCCTTAACACTCAGTGGATACTTACTATGAGCCAGATACAATTCTAAGCATTTTATGTATAATCACTTATTTAATTGATTGGATGAATTAAGAATAATCTATATTAATAAGATATTCTTTTTATAAGTGAACTATTCTTAAGGTCTCTGTGATACTTCTGGAATCCATGGATGGTTTTCAAGGAAAATAACACTCCTTGAAATGTATGTAATTTTTATGTTCCCATATGCATTTTTCAGAAAGGTGGGTGGTAAAGCAATCAGATTTTCAAAGAGTTTCTGTACACCTCCAAGTAGATAAAGAATCACAGCCAAAGATTATTGCTTTGGTGCCTCTTGTAACTGTGTGGAGCAAGGTGTGTGAAGTTCAGAAAATGGCTAGTTCATTCCTAATGTTATCATTATCTTGATTTCTGTGAGTAACACAGAACATGCTAACTCATCTCTGAAGATTTTCCTCTCATTATAAATAGGTCACCAATGGGTTTACCTCCCCCATCTACTTCTAATGTCTATATAAACTGATGGCTGTTGAGAAGCAAAACAAAAGAAATCATCTCCCTTAACACTCACCTTAAAATCAGAAAATTTTATCAAAAACTGTGACAGGTTTATTCAGTAGGTTTTCCAATCTAGTTTCTGATCCAGTCCTGTTATAAGGAACATGTTCCTAAGGAACTAGCAACCTAGTGGTTGCTCATATTGTTTTTTAATCTCTGTATCTCACAGAGTTCTTGTCACAGAATAGCTGCTCAAAAAATACTTACTGAAGAAATCAGTGGCTAAATTAGTCCTTAAATTTTAGTAATCCCATATAAATATATACATCAGCATCTTCCATTCCATATGGGGGCAGACCAAAAATTTAGACAACTTTCTGATTAGTGTGATAAGAACCAGTGCCAGCAGAAGAGAACTGAAATGGAATTTTGACAGTTACTTGTCCAGGCTGTATATGGTATTGGTCAAATATGTATACCAGAATTTCTAAGGGACCTGGTTTGAACTAGCTTTTCCCTCTTTCTAATGAAACCTGCTTTATCAGTTCTGATTTTGTTCACTATAAAATAAGTAAATAATCCAGACAGAAATGCAAATTTTAAAAATAAGAGTCACTTGAAATTCATTGACCTTAATATGACCTCCATTAATATTTCTTAAATTGAGACATAATTTACACACCATAAAATTCACCCTTCTGAGGTCTTCAATTCAGTGGTTTTTAGTATATTTATAAGGGTGTGCCACCATCAACACTATATAATTCTAAAACATTTCAGCACCCTTCACAAAACTCTGTACCTATTAGTCTGCTCTCCCCTACCCCTTTTCCTCTAGACTCTAGCAAACACCAATCTACTTTTTGTGAATATGTGTTTGCCTGTTTTGGACATTTCATATAAGTGCAATCATATACTATGTGACCTTTATATTTGGTTTCTTTTTCTTAGCATGATGTTTTCAAGGTTCATCCACATTGTACTTGTCCATTAACATTTAAGTGACATATATTAATGGCATCTCTCTGAGTCTAGCTATATTTCCTGGTGTAAAAGATTGGCTGGCAGGCTGAGCTATATGTAATTCAACCCTTGTGTTAGACAAATTTTCCATTCTACGTGGCAGTTCAAGAGTGTACAAAGATGAATATTGTTAAGCCATAATGACTGATGTGTATTATCTACTTAGGTGAATTTACTAAGTCTGCCTCTCAGTCTTTTTGGCTCTGAAACTTCCGTTAGTCTTCTCATGAAAAATGGACCCATTTTCAGGCAAAGTTTTATATCAGCTGAGCTCATGAAACTTACCTGTTGAAAAATAATGTTAATGTATTCATTCATAATGAGGAAAACTGTCAAAGGATCAGAAATATTTGGGGCCACATGATTCACATATTCTCTCACTGTAGACACATCTATATGTAAAACTAAATTATGATCAGAGTACTGCTTGAAGCATATCAGATTAAAAAGAATTAAATAAATTGTTTACTAGCTTAATGTACTCATCTCATTAAAAAATAGTCTTACTTATAAAACTTGCTAAGGTTTTTTCTTTTCCTGGATGGGTTTGTCGAAGACACTGAGGTCTTTATTTTTCATTAGATCTTTTGAGGCAAGTTAGCCGCTTTTTCTGATTGACATATTTGAAGAAAAACAAATTAGAGTCTATCCGTTTTTTTTTTTTTAAAGATTTATTTATTTGTCAGAGAGAGAGAGTGCACAAGCAGGGAGAGCAGCAAGCAGAGGGAAAAGTGGACTCCCAGCTGAGCAGGGAGCCCAATGTGGGGCTCGATCCCAGGACCCTGGGATCGTGACCTGAGCAGAAAGCAGACACTTAACGACTGAGCCACCCAGGCACCTCCAGTCCATCATTATTGAGGACTCCCTGGACTGTGAGTCTTTTTGTCTTTTTAAGGTTTCTTTTTTCCAGATATCTTTACCTTTTTGACTGCCTGTTGCTTAACAGAGAGCAATCTTAGTTTTACATTCTTAAGATGGCATCTCCCTGTACCTTCCAAGTACCCTATCTACAGCAGATATCTGTCACAGAGGTGAAGGACTTAAACTTGTAATTGCAGAATATTTTTCTTCCAATTATTACATCTCTGTGACTGCTGAGGGAAAAAGAAAAGTGCATGTCTAGAAGTTTTGTAAAAGATCTAAAGTAAACATCTGTGGTGATGCAGGTACAATTGCTGTATTTACACATACTGACAGAACTTTATTTTGACTCCAAAATGTGTTAAATTACACTAAAGTTATCTGAATCAAAGTTGATTCAAAGTTGAATCAAAGCAGACTTTTTAAATTGAACTTTTCTTTTGTTTTAATAAGAAATGATATCGTTTACTAGGGCCATGTTTAACTCTCTTAGCTTCCATTAACAACTCTTGGATCTTGCTTGATTTGCTGGCTATCTGCTAGAGAGGATTGGCTGTCCGTCGAATCTGTATCCAGCAGCAAACCCAGTGCCTACAATATTGCATATGAATAAATGAATGTATCACTCAATCACTACCTGGGTGAGAGATCATAAACTAAAGGAAGCCTCCATGATTCCTTTTTTTCTTTAAGTGAAAAACTGCTATGTAAGTGAAGAATGTTTAGCAATCTAGATTTTCATAAAGAAACTCTGTTATCCAGTCGGTTCTGGGAAAGGTTAGTTCCCAAATATTCAGGAAAAAGAATTAGTCAACATTCTACAATAGGCATGCTAATTTTCAAAATTAAAACAAAAAAAAATTTGATCTAAACATAAAAAGTGATCGTGCTTTGATCCCTAAGAGGAGTTTTTTTCGACTATGTAGTCACTAATCTCAACATTTATGATTTTATGGAAATTCCTACTCGAAGATAGTTCTGAAAAATAGAACACTGATCAACAGAACATTAAAAGGATAACCAAGAAAATAAATAATTCCCAACTGTGGATTGCATCAGAATAACTTCTAGAAGCTTTATCTGCCCCAGTCTATTCTGAAATAGAATGTTCAGAATGGCGGGCATATTCATTTTCTTTTAAAATTGTTATCAAAGGTACTTCAGAAGCCTATCAATCAATAAATATCACTCCCCTGCCGAGAGAGAGAGAGAGACCAGATAGACCCAAATTATAGCATTTAGATCTCTTTTATTTAAAGGAAAAATGGTAAGCCATTTGATTTCAGATACTAGTATGATCAGCAATACATATAGAATGTTTTAGTAACTGTAGGAAGTAGAAACAAGTGACAACAAGAAGGGTCTTATAGGAAAACAGAATAGTCTGCCATTTCTATGGAAGTAGGAAAACCCAACCAAAGAAAAGAAAACAACCACAAAACAAACATTACTTCTCTCATCTGCCCACCAAGGCCTGAAATTCATTTTCTAGAGAACATTAAGTTTCACTCTACAATTAGAAATAACACTTGAATTCCTCTTTTAGCTATGATAGAGCAAGGAAACAAATTTACATTTCCTGCTCAAGCAAGCAGGCAAAATATATGAAATTGTTTTCAGACATTGGACAGCAGGCATTGCAGGAAACAGAGACTCCTGAGAGAAGGGACACAAAGAAGGTAAGCCCGAGTTACCTGGATTTTCCTAAACAACAGCACAGAGAGGGAGAAGCTGAACAAAGCCTGGTAGTCTGGGTAAGTTAAGAAAACAGAATTTGGTGTTTGAGGAGATCAAGGCAGCTAAAATTTGTAGACAGTCACCAGAAAAGAAAGCTCTAGAGAGCTTCACAGAGAGAGGAATAGAAAATGCTAGAGATCTTCAGTGGGTTGCCCTTGAGTCTTTGAGAACCAATGTGCACATGTAGGTGGGACAACCCTCAAAGATCATACAGGGTTGGAAGGGTTCCTGTTCTCATCCAGCGTGGAAAGAGCTCATGATTAGACAGAAGAGCATTTCTTCATAATGGATCAAATTAGTCATGTACTAAAATTTGCCCTGGACCTGTCATAACAGATCTGTAAAAAAAAATCTCAACATGATTCAGCTGGTTTGAAAGAATTTCAGATTTGTTTATCCTAGGGAAAAAAGGCCAATAGTATTTTCGGAAGTTCAACACTCAAACATGTGAAATCCATAATGTGTGCATCCAGTCAAAAATTACAAAGCATTCAAAGAAGCAGAAAATATGACCCATAGTCAGAAGAAAAATTAACCAATAGAAACAGACCAAGAAATGACACTGATGGCATTAAAATAGCGGCCAAATCAGGCATCTGTTTGTACTAGTTCTTGATGAAGTGCAGAGATACCAAATCATGGGTGACACCAACTATAAACTTCAAGAAGTTGCCAGCATCACTGGGGCAAGCAATACCAAGGTGGATGAGAGAGATTCTCTATAAACCAGAGCACAAGACAATGTCAAGCTTGAGGATTTTGACTCCACTTTACAATCATACATTCAAGAAAACATATCCTTCTCCTTTTATGGGAAGAGAGAGGCCACCTGAGAGATTTTTATCACAGAGACTGAGCATTATCTGAAAGGGACTCTTATAATCTTGGATCTGATGAAGGTTTTGTTTGTTTTTGTTTTTTAAATTTAGGTGTAATTGACATACAAATTCAATTAGTTTCAAGTGTACAACGTAATAATTCAATATTTGTGTATATTGCAAAATGACCACCACAGTAAGTCTAATTAAGATCAGTCATCATAAAACAACAACAACAACAAAAAACCCAAAACAAACAAACAAACAAAAAAATCAGTCACCATAGAAGATTATAATTTTTTTTCTTACCATGAGAACTTTTTAGATCTATTCTCTTAGATGAAGCTTTAAATTCCTCTTCCCCGGGCTAATCATTGCATGAATAATTTTAAGAATCACCAGCTTAGAAACAAATTTTTAGAAAAAAATAAAAAAAAAAAACAAAGCTGTATTTTCTCTGTACATCCCAGTTATGTTTGAAAATCTAAACCATTTCTCTTCAGTGTGGTCAACTCTATCCAGAATAACTCTGCTTTGATGTTTTCTTGATGGATCCTCCTTGAAATTTTTTCTACTTCAACTCAGTTATTTATATTCTCCTCTGACCTACAACTGTAAGGTTGAATATTGCTCTCTGTTCACTTTCCTATAACCGAAGTACACTATAGGTGGTGGTATGGTCAATGGAAAAAGAGAATTAAAGCTAGACACTGATACTTTGTGAAATACCGTATACTACAATTTAGTCCCACCTTACTCCCCAATTGGGGGTTTATCTTACTTCAGGAGGTAGAGATACCTGGGTTTGTGATAATGCACCACTTTAAAGTGGTTTCTTGGAAATGGTAAGCACTTATTTTTCCTACTGCTTCCTGGATTCTATAGTTAGAACCTATTTCCCTTGAAATAAAGGGCCAGTATTGGGAATCCTCATGATTTTTTCCAGATTTTGTTTCCTGTATTTCTTTTGGACTGTAATATTAGTATTAAGAAAATTGGCAGAATCTTCTTTTTCTTTCCTTGGCTACTACTTTCAAATTTATGAAAGAGGCTGAACCACTTTTCTTGTTTCACAGCTACTAATAAAAAAATTTTTCTTGAGTTTTACTATTTTTATTTACTTTATCACAGAATGATGAACTTCTATTCTTCTCTCTTTACCTAGAATCTTTATTCTGCTATCTTTAATTAAATGGAAGGCAAACTAAGAGTCTTATAGTATAATTTTTTAAAACAATCCAAAGTTCATTTCCATAAAAGCCATGGTGGATGTTTATTCAACATCTACTTTAACACATGAAACTCCTACATACTTTTGCCTGGTAAGACAAAAATTAGAAAATTCTTCTGTAGGAATGATGTTCCCTTGAACACTGTAATAACCAATAGTGAATCATTACTCCTTTGTGAAATACAGGGTTAGGTTACCATGAACCTCTGAGAATATTTCTGTCAACCGATCAACATAATCTTGCTTATGTATATTTCTGTTTAAAGACACCTTATTTAATATGCATTCTTGATTCATTAACATTGAAATCATTGCCAGACACACTGTTACTCATGCCTGAACAAAACCCATCTGGTACATATGAGACTACGTAGCCAAATCATGACCTCTTTGGACTTACAAACATGGGACAGCACTTCAGAACTATGGTTGGGGGCCCCTTTAAATGGCAAAATCACCATAGACAGCAAAAGGGATGCCAGCTTGGAACTTGCATCTCAGATAGCTCAAGTAATCACTATTTGGTGGTATATGTATGTTTGCCTAGGGCTGACTGAAATAGCAGCAATACTGATTTTGAGGTCATGAATAAATTTTCACCAAGTAGCCTGCAAATATGGAATCTGCAAACAGTGAAGATCGACTATATTTATGTTTGTAACTAGATGAACATCGAGGGCTAGAATTGTAAGTAGTTTGTTTCCTAAAATATTTATAGTTGATTATTTTTTTAAAAGGGAAACAATAGATTCAGCCTAATTTACATAATTTAATATATTCATTGTTTGTATTATAATATAATTAACATGTGAATATATCCCTAATTACATAATTTATATTTTGCCTTTTAAATTTAAACATTGACTATTTAGATAAAATAGCTTTTTAGAAGATATATATGAAAAATAGTTTTAATTTTTAAAATTTTTACATTTACTTCATGTACATTTTAATAACATATATTAAATTTTGTATCTTTTTCATATAATTTGATTTTACTTTTTTCATTCCTTATCTAACATTGAGAATGAGTATAAATTAAGATCATGCTTAAAATCTAAAAAGGGGGGCTTATAAAAATTTTCTAAAGAACTGAAAAAAATATACTTTTATAGTTATCAGTGTAGACCTACAGAGCATGTCTGATTTAACCGTTTTGTTAGCTTGATTTCAAACTTCTAAGTAGACATAAGATATGTAACCTCCATTTGTACTCTTGCTCTGGACCCCACAAAAGCTAGGTGTTGATCTGCAGGTAGGAGGGAGTTGATAGTAATACAAAGTAGCAACATTTGGAATATCCACTGGTGACTGTCACTCCCATCTATGGGAAATGTTACACCTGACCATTGGGTAGGGGCCATATGCATAGAGAGAATGCAAATAAGAAAAGTCAACATCTATGGAGAAAGGCTTCAAAAAAAAAAGATGAGATTTGGAAGAAAGGGAGGCAAGAGACCTGAGAAAAACTCGTGTAACTATGGAAATGAGTTGTTAATTTAAATGCCTCATTACTGGTATTAAAAAGGAAACACCTTTAGGAGTTCTACTCCAATTGCAAGGGTTTG
This sequence comes from Mustela nivalis, assembly GCF_964662115.1. Taxonomy (NCBI): domain Eukaryota; kingdom Metazoa; phylum Chordata; class Mammalia; order Carnivora; family Mustelidae; genus Mustela; species Mustela nivalis. The sequence goes on from NC_139036.1 coordinate 34,375,312, forward strand.
TTATTTATGATCACTCTTTAGATTAGGAGTGCAGGGGCACAGAGCTTGTTTTCATCAAATGCTAATGAGTAATAATTGCTATCATAAGTAATACTACTCTTCATAACGACACAGTAGAATGCCTCATATTATATCCATTTTCGGGATCCATGGACAGAATATAATAGGGAACAATTTTATGGAGAGACAAGAGAACATAAACCTTTCAAATGAGCTGTCATAGTAGTGATCACAATAAAATAATATGAATAACCGCGAATATCTTGCAGCTGATGTACCTGAGATGAGCTCCTGAGAGTGCCATTTATGAGCGGAGAACATTCCACCTTTGTGAGACTCAGTTTGTCCATCTATAAAAATGGGGACATTATGAGCTATTTTGCAGGGCCATGAGAACTACATGAAGTGATGTTCATAAAGCTCTCATTAGACTGTCAGGAACAGAGGACAGTAGTTCAGGACAGTAGTCCCTCCTTATCCATGGTTTTGCTTTCTACAGATTCAGTTACCCATGGTCAACCACCGTCTGGGAGCAGATGATCCTCCTGACCATTGTTGGAAAGTCTCCATGGTAGCCCAGCACTGTGCCATGGTGTCTCTGTCACTCACCTCACTTCATCTCATCATAGAGGTATGTTGTCATCTCACTTCATCATGAGAAGAAGGGTATGTATGGTACAATAAGGTATTTTGAGGAAGAGAGAGACCATATTCACATAGCTTTTATTACAGTTATAATTGTTCTATCTTAGTATTCGTTGTTGTTCATATCTTACTATGCCTAATTTATAAATTAAACTTTATCAAAAGTATGTGATCTATAGAGAAAAACAGTGTACATGGAGTTTGGTACTGTCCTTGGTTTCGGGCATGCAGCGTGGGTCTTGGAACGTATCCCTTGCAGATAAGGAGGAAACTACCATACTCCATAAGCTGAAGCTCCATTAATATTAATTAATATTATTAATCTGCTAAAGTGAATATCAGATCATGCCACTTCTTGCTTGAAAACCTCTAAAGGTGCCCCTTCCATAGAAAGAGAGCCAGAGTCCTGACAAGGTCTAGGAGGCCGTTTCCACTCTGGCCATCCCCATCCCATCCCCCCTCCTTTTTGCTCCAAAGTCATCTCTTCTCAGGCTGGCATCACTCCCTGCTCTGGTCACATCGGCTTCCTGGCTGTCCCTCAAGGTCAGACACACTCCTGGGGCAGGATGTCTGTGTTTGCTGTTTCTGTGCTCCCACATAGCTGAGGGGCCGTGCTCCCTTACTTCCAGTAGGTATTTACTTACCAGCCCTCAGTGAGGCTTTCCCAGACCCCTTGATTTAAAGTTGCAGGCTTCCTCCTGATAAGGTTCTATCCCTTTATCTGCTTTGTTTTTCCCAGCGCTATTTACTGTCCTGTTAACCGGGACACATTTCTTACTACTTCTGCTGTTTTGTGTCTCCTCATGGGGAGGTGGTGAGTTCTCTATAGTCAAGGGTGTGGGTCTGGTTTTGATCATTGTTTATATCCATAAGCCCTAGAACACAGTGTGACCCCTACTAGGCACTCACTACATATATGTTGGATGGTGATGATGATGATGACGACATTTGTGATGACAAATATGAAGACAAATGCATTTATCTCATTTATTAATTTAGTCTTTCACCGGATACCTTATCTAGGGGAGAGAGAGAGAAACTAGCCTTCCTGAATATTTGGTGAAGGCAAAGTGGGAAGCACAAAGAGGCAGACAGCTTGACCTTTAACCCCAGGTGTGCCAGGAGGTCACTATGTGCCTTGTGAGGTGATCACCATCTCCGGATTTCAGGTGCCACAAGGGTGAGTGAGATTAGAGACCAGGAGCCTTAGAAGCCTTTTCTCCTTTAGCTCAAAGGGATCCTGTTGTTTCATTGTCTTTCATTTTGTATTGGCAAAAATATGGGATTAGTATTCAGATTTTTAAATAACAATTTTTTGGGGGTACTCATCCCATTTCTTAAACTCCCCACTTTAATCTTTTTTTTCTTCCCCTCTCGTATTCCAGTGAGGAAATTATTTTACCTTGAAGCCTTAGAATTCAGAAGGTGCATAGAAAACCCTTGTCTGTCCCCTTAATGTTTCATTCTCCTTTGTGCTTTCCGTAATGGTAAACCTTTAGTTTGGCACATGGCTGCCTCCGAAAGGAATATATTTCTCACAGTTCTTTGCTGGTGGCCATGGCCATCCAACAAGGTCTCAGTTGTGGTCTGTGGATTGATAAAGTGATACTTTATGGCAGCTTCTCAGTCATGGCCTTAAATGGGAAGTGTTCCTACGGGTGGCATTATAGGTGTGGTAGCAAGTCCTTTTTGACTTTTCAGACAAGAACAATACCTAAACATGTCTGATGGAAGAATCCTGCCTTCTCAACATGCTAACACTCTCCCAAACACCCTGGAATGCCTTACAAGATGATTAGATTTAAGAGAGAAATTGACTTCTGTCTTGTTAGAGCAGGACAGCTTCTGTATCAACAAATACAACGGATTACAATTTTAATAACCTGTTTGTTCTGAATTATGTTGTCAAGACTAGAGTCTTCATAAAAAAATAATATACTACATTTTTTGAGCCATGCCATATGCCAGAAACTCTGCTGAGCAATGATTATTTTTAACTCTCAAAGCAATCCAGTAAAGTAGATATTATCCCAACTTTATAGATGAGAAAACGGATGCTTTGGGAAGTCATGATGCTGTCCCAAGTTTATTTTAGTAACTGTTCAAATAATGAATTAGTCTCTCATTTCCAAACTATTTTTTAGTTACAGAGGCCCTCATCCCAACACACCACTAATACAAATGAGGTAACGGTGAAGATGATCCCTGAAGGATGAGAGTGGTTTATTTTGTGAACAGGGAAGGGAACAGTATTCTAGGCAGGAACAGCATGTACAAAGAAAACATAGTAAGAATGAATGGTTAAAAGTTTACTGTAGCTAGTATGAGCAAGAGTGTGGTGGGAGATGAGACTGGAGAAATAAAGACCTGTGTCTACAGAGTCCTAAACGAGATAGTAAAGAAGCATATGTGTACGTATTTTAAAAGTTTTAAGGAAGGAGACAATGTGATTAGATTTTCATACTAAAATTATCGCTCTGGTAGAAGGGTGAATATGGGATATTGGGGGGGGAATATATATATATATGTCTCTGGCGCTCATTCCTGGCACAGAAGTCTAAAACACTTATATAGGTATTCCTCAATTGTTGAACATTTGTATTACACCACTTCACTTTTGCAAAAAATGTTAGTACCTGTTTCACCAACCTAAAGAAATTTGAAGATTTTTTGCTTTTATGAAAAAAGGGCAGAAAGTGAAAATAGCTCTCATTGTTATGTTGCAGGTATGTGTACCCAAGCAGGAAGAGTGGCTCTGTCGAGTTCCTTCCCCTGAACCTAGGCTCAGCATCTCAGCATCAAGCCTCCATGGCTTTAGAATGTCTGCGAACATCTGTTTTATCTTGATTTATTTTGTGATCTGTTAGCAAGCTTTGTCCTCAACTATCAAAAAAGCCTAAAAGAGGGTTTGGGAGCATTTAAAATTTTTTTTCCATAAATTAATGCTAACTGCTTTTCACCTTACACCATTTTGGCTTAGGAAAGGTCACTTAAGAATGCTTTACTTTAGGATAGTAGATAAAACCTTTGTAAGTATTTGAAGAGTATTTGTAAGAAATAAGAATGCTAGGGACATCTCTTGTCTAATATTTGATATTTGACTCCATCACATACAGGGCCCCTAAAGCCCTGATTAATTCCTAAGTTATGAGAGCACTAGGAGCATCTTTTGTTCTATTTATTTATTTATTTTTACTAAAATATAATATATTATTAGCCCCAAGGATACAGGTCTGTGAATCATCAGGCTTACACTTCACAGCACTCACCATAGCACATACCCTCCCCAATGTCCATAACCCAACCACCCTCTCCACTACCCCGTTTTCCCTCCACCCCTCAACACTGTTTGTTTTGTGAGATAAAGAGTCTCTTATGGTTTGTCTTCCTCCCAATCCCATCTTGTTTCATTTTTCCCTTCCTTACCCCACAAACCCCCCACCCTGCCTCTCAAATTCCTCATATCAGGGAGATCATACGATAATTATCTTTCTCTGATTGACTTATTTTGCTCAGCATAAAACCCTCTAGTTCCCTCCCTGTTGTTACAAATGGCAAGATTTCATTTCATTTGATAGCTGTATAGTATTCCATTTTAAATATATACCACACCTTTTTTATCCATTCATCTGTTGATGGACATCAAGGTTCTATCCATAGTTTGGCTATTGTGGACATTGCTGCTGTAAACACTCGGATGCACTTGCGCCTTTGAATCACTACATTTGTATCTTTAGGGTAAATACCCTGTAGTGTGATTGCTGGGTTGTAAGGTAGCTCTATTTTCAACTTTTTGAGGAACCTCCATAATGTTCTCCAGAATGGCTACACCAGCTTGCATTCCCACCAACAGTGTAGGAGGGTTCCCCTTTCTCCACATCCTTGCCAGCATCTGTTGTTTCCTGACTTGTTAATTTTAACCATGCTGACTGTTGTAAGTGGTATCTCACTGTGGTTTTGATATGTATTTCCCTGATGCCAAGTGATGTGGAGCACTTTTTCATGTGTCTGTTGGCCATCTGGATGTCTTCTTTGCAGAAATGTCTATTCATGTCCTCTGCCCAATTTTTTTGATTGGATTATTTGTTCTTTGGGTATTGAGTTTGATAAGTTCTTTGTAGATTTTGGATAATAGCCCTTCATCTGATATGTCATTTAAAAATATCTTCTCCTATTCTGTCAGCTGTCTTTTGGTTTTGTTGACTGTTTCCTTTAGTGTGCTAAAGCTTTTGATCTTGATGAAGTCAAGTTCATTTTTGCCCTTACTTCCCTTGGCTTTGGCAATGTTTCTAGGAAGAAGTTACTGTGACTGAGGTCGAAGAGATAGCTGCCTGTGTTCTTTTCAAGGATTTTGATGGATTCCTTACTCATATTGAGGTCTTTAATCCATTTGTAGTCTATATTTGTATGTGGTGTAGGGAAATGGTTCAGGTTCATTTTTCTGCCTATGGCTATCCAATTTTCCCAACACCATTTTTTAAAGAGACTCTCTTTTTTCCATTGGACATTCTTTCCTGCTTTGTCAAAGATTAGTTGACCATAGAGTTGAGGGTCTATGTCTGGGTTCTCTCTTCTGTTCCATTGATCTATGTATCTGTTTTTGTGCCGGGACCATACTGTCTTGATGATGACAGCTTTTTGAAGTCTGAAACTGGGGTGCCCCCAAATTTGACTTTCTTTTTCAACACTCCTCAGGCTATTCAAGGTCTTTTCTGGTTCCATATAAATTTTAGAATTATTTGTTCCATTTCTTTGAAAAAAATTGATGGTATTTTGATATGGATTGCATTAAACATGTAGATTTCTTTAGGTAGCATAGACATTTTCACAATATCTGTTCTTTCAATCCATGTGCATGGAACATTTCTCCATTTCTCCATTTCTTTGTGTCTTCCTCAATTTATTTCATGAGTACTTTATTGTTTTCTGAGTACAGATTCTTTGCCTCTTTGGTTAGGTTTATTCCTAGGTATCATATGGTTTTGGGTGCATTTGTAAGTGGGATAAACTCCTTAATTTCTCTTTCTTCTGTCTTGTTGTTGGTATAGAAGTGCATCTGATTTCTGTGCATTGATTTTATATCCTGACACTTTACTGAATTCCTGTACAAGTTCTAGCAGATATGGAGTGGAGTCTTTCGAGTTTTCCATATAAAGTATCATATCATCTGCAAAGAGTGATAGTTTGACTCCCTCTTTGCTGATTCAGATGCCTTTAATTTCTTTTTGATGTCTGATTGCTAAGGCTAGGACATCTAGTACTATGTTGAATAGCTGAGGTGATAATGGACATCCCTGCCATGTTCCTGACCTTAGTGGAAAAGCTCTCAGTTTTTCTCCATTGAGGATGATATTTGCTGTGGGTTTTTCATAGATGGCTTTGATAATATTGAGGTATATACCCTCTATCCCTACACTCTGAAGAGTTTTGATCAAGAAAGGATGCTGTACTTTGTCAAATGCTTTTTCAGCATCTACTGAGAGTGTCATATGTTTCTTGTTCTATCTTTTATTAATGTATTGTATCACATTGATTGATTTGCAGATGTTGAACTAACCTTGCTTCCCTGGAATAAATCCCACTTGATTGTGGTGAACGATCCTTTTAATATACTGTTGGATCCTATTGGCTAGTATTTTGGTGAGAATTTTCATATCCGTGTTCATCAAGGATATTGGTCTGTAATTCTCCTTTCTGCATGGGTCTTTCTCTGCTTTTGGGATCAAGGTAATGCTGGCCACATAAAATGAGTTTGAAGTTTTCCTTCCATTTCTATTTTTTGGAACAGTTTCAGGAGAATAGGTATTAATCCTTTTTTAAATGTTTGGTAGAATTCCCCTGGGAAGCCGTCTGGCCCTGGGCTCTTGTTTGTTGGGAGATTTTTGATGTCTGCTTCAATCTCCTTATTGGTTATGGGTCTGTTCAGGTTTTCTATTTCTTTCTGATTCAGTTTTGGTAGTTTATATGTTTCTAAGAATTCATCCATTTCTTCTGATTGTGAAATTATCTGGCATATAGTGGCTCATAATGTTCTTATAATTGTTTGTATTTCTTTGGTGTTGGTTGGGATTTGTCCCCTTTCATTCATGATTTTATTAATTTGGGTCCTTTCTCTTTTCTTTTTGATGATTCTGGCCAGGAGTTTTTCCAATATTACTAATTCTTTCAAAGAACCAGCTCCTAGTTTTGTTGATTTGTTCTATTGGTTTCTATTTCATTGATTTCTGCTCTGCTCTTTATGATTTCTCTTCTGCTGGGTTTAGGCTTTCTTTGCTGTTCTTTCTCGAGCTCCTTTAGCTGTAGTGTTAGGTTGTGTACTTGAGAACTTTCTTTTTTCTTGAGAAAGGCTTGTATTGCTATATACTTTCCTCTCAGCACCACCTTTGCTGTGTCCAACAGATTTTGAACAGTTGTGTTTTCATTTTCATTTGTTTTAATTAATTTTTTTCAGTTCTTCTTTAATTTCCTGATTGACTCATTAATTCTTTAGTAGGATGCTCTTTAGCCTCCATGTATTTGAGTTCTTTCCAAGTTTCCTCTTGTGATTGAGTTCTACCTTCAGAGCATTGTGGTCTGAAAATATGAAGGGAATGTTCCCAATCTTTTGGTACCAGTTGAGACCTGATTTGTGACCCAGGATGTGATCTATTCTGGAGAATGTTCCATGTGCACTAGAGAAGAATGTGGATTCTTTTGCTTTGGGATGGAATGTTCTGAATAGATCTGTGATCTCCATCTTGTCCAGTGTGTCATTTAAAGCCTTTATTTTCTTGTTTATCTTTTGCTTAGATGATCTGTCCATTTCAGTGAGGGGGTGGTGTTAAAATCCCCTACTATTATTGTATTATTGTCAATGTGTTTCTTTGATTTTGTTATTAATTGGTTTATATAGTTGGCTGCTCCCTTGGTAGGGGCATAGATATTTAAAATTTTTAGCTCTTCTTGTTGGACAGATCCTTTGAGTATGATATAATGTCCTTTTGCATTTCTTATTGTATTGTCACTGGCTTAAAATCTAATTTATCTGATATAAGGATTACTACCCCAGCTTTCTTTTGATGTCCATTAGCACAGTAAATTGTTCTCCACCCCCTCACTTTAAATCTGGAGGTGTTTTTGGTTCTAAAATGCATTTCTTATAGATACATATTGATGGTTTTTTATTTTTTGTTGTTGTTGTTGTTTTTGTTTTTTAAGATATTCTATGTCTTTTGATTGATGCATTTAGCCCATTTACATTCAGGTTAACCATTGAAAGATATGATTTTTGTGCCATTGTATTGCCTGTAAGGTGACTGTTACTGTATATTGTCTCTGTTCCTTTCTGGTCTACTACTTTTAGGCTCTCTCTTTGCTTAGAGGACCCCTTTCAATATTTCCTCTTGGGCTTGTTTGGTGTTTACAAATTCTTCTAGTGTTTTTTTTTTTTTTTTTGTTTTGTTTTGTTTTGTCCTGGGATATTTTTATCTCTCCTATTTTCAATGATTGCCTAGCTGGATATAGTGTTCTTGGCTGCATGTTTTTCTCATTTTGTGCTCTGAATATATCATGCCAGTTCCTTCTGGCCTGCCAGGTCTTTGTGGATAACTCTGCTGCCAATCTAATATTTTTACCATTGTATGTTACAGACTTCTTGTCCCGAACTGCTCTCAGGATTTTCTCTTTGTCACTAAGACTTGTAAGTTTCACTATTAGAAGATGCGGTGTGGACTGTTATTGATTTTGAGGGGAGTTCTCTGTGCTTCCTGGATTTTTATACTTGTTCCTTTTGTCATATTAGGGAAATTCTCTACTATAATTTGCTCCAATATACCTTCTGCCCCTCTTTCTCTTTCTTCTTCTTCTGAAATCCCAATTCTAATATTATTTTGTCTTATGGTTTCACTTATCTCTCAAATTTTCCCCTCATGGCACAGTAATTCTTTGTCTCTCTTTTGCTCAGCTTCTTTATTCTCTGTCATTTGGTCTTCTATATCATGAATTCTCTCTTCTTCCTCATTGATCCTAGCAGTAAGAGTTTCTATTTTTTATTGCACCTCATTAATAGCTTTTTTTTAATTTCAACTTGGTTAGATTTTATTTCTTTTATTTCTCCAGACAGGCTTTCTTTAATATCTTCCATGCCTTTTTTGAGCCCAGCTAACACCTTGAGAACTGTCATTCTGAACTCTAGATCTGACATATTACCAATGTCCATATTGATTATGTCCCTAGCCTCCAGTAGTGTTTCTTGTTCTTTTTTTTTTTTTTTTTTGTGGTGAGTTTTGCCGCCGTGTCATTTTTTCCAGATAAGAATATATGAACGAGAGAGTAAAATACTAAAAGGGTGGCAAAGACCCTTGAGAAATGTGTGCTAACCAAATCAGAGGAGACTACAAATCAGGGAAAGAAAGAGGGGGATAAAAATAAATTAAAAAATTAAAAATATATATGTATATATATTAGACTGATGTATAGAACAAGCCACCCACTTGATTTGGGGTGTATTTTGGTCTCTTAGAAGAAACTACCTCCCAAAATTTTAAGGAAAGAAAAACTTATATATATATACCAAAATAAGAGTAAACACAGTGGAGGGATGGAAATACAAAAATTCTTTTTTTTTTTGAATTTATAAGTTTGTTGGGAAAAGGAAGTGGAAAGAATTTTCTCAGTCTGGAGACTAGAACAAAGCCCTGTGCTAGATTTAGGATATATTTTGATCTATTGGAAGAAATTGTATCCCCAAATTTTTTAATAAGAAAAAAACCTGTATATATACAAAAAATAAAGCTATATACAATGAAGAATAAAATATGACTATAATAATGAAGGTTTAAAAACGATTTTGTTTTTTAGAAAGGTATTGTTAAGATAAACTTGTTAAAAAAATTAAAAGAGGAAAGAGGAAAAATTAAAAAGAAATAGAATAAGAATTAAATAAAATTATATAAATTAACTAACTTTGCAGGACTAAAGAATCATGCAGAGGAAGCCATAAATTCCTGCTTTGCTTTCTCCTCCCCTGGAATTCCACTGTTCTCCTTGATCAGTGAGCTTGATCTTGGCTGGATGTTCTGCTGACCTTCTAGAGGAGGGGCCTACTGTTGTGATTCTCAAATGTCTTTGCTCGAGGTGGAATTGCTCTTCCCTCACCAGGGGCCGAGCTAAGTAATCTGCTCGGGCTCACTCTGGAAGCTTTTGTTCCCTGAGCACTTTCCACAGAGCTCTGGAGGACGGGAATGAAAATGGCGGCCTCCCAGTCTCCAGCCCTGAGGAACTGAGAGCTTGGGGCCCTACTTCTCAATGCACCCTTGAGAAGGGCAGTTAGTCTCTCCCATCTCCCTGATCTCCAACTGCACTCCAAGCTCACCCAGCCTGTGACCGAGTGTTTCTGTCTCTGGAGCACAGCCCTGTTTAGAGTCTCCAAACCCACAGATTCCTGCCTACAGAGAAGGAGGGTGAATTTCCCTGGATCTGCCACTTGTGGGGTCCCTGCTTGAAAAACAGTGGTCCGACTGTGTCACAGATCACAGTTTAAGATAACCTCAAGTTGAGAGCTCACTTCTTGGCTCCGTCTCTGTAGTCAGCTTCCTTGATCTGATACCTGTCAGCTCTGCCATGCTCAGATACCCCTGAGCCTTCTGTGACCCCGCGGGACCTGAGACCACCTGAGGGCTCCACCCCTGCATAGTTTGGAGTGATGTCTCTCAGTGAAGCAGACTTATAAATGTTTGGATTTTATGCTTCACTGCTCTGCTGCTTGCGGGGTGTTGACCCCCTCCCCCCACAGTCTGTTTTCGGTCACTTTGGATTTACTTCTCTGCACATCTTACCTTTTAGAAAGTGGTTGATTTTCTGTTTCTAAAATTGCTGCTATTCTTCTCTTTGATCTCCTGTTGGGTTTTAGGTGTTCAGAATGGTTTGATAATTAGCTGAATTCCTGCGACCTGATATCATCTCAGTCTGCTACTACTCCGCAATCTTTACTCCTCTCCACATCTTTGGTTCTTATGAGACAACTTTGTGTGGGTTCCAGGTTGGGGGCTGATCAATGCAAAGACTGAGTCAAAATTAAGAAGCTTGAAATTAGAAAAAAAAGAAAACAAAAACATTCTTACAAAATAAACAGTTAAAAAAAATAAGAAGAATCTTGAAATTTTTAGCCCCAGGTTAACCTGCAGCACTTTCTTCTAAAGTCAGAATTAGGGCGCCTGGGTGGCTCAGTGGGTTAAGCCGCTGCCTTCAGCTCAGGTCATGATCTCAGGGTCCTGGGATGGAGTCCCGCATCGAGCTCTCTGCTTAGCAGGGAGCCTGCTTCCCTCTCTCTCTCTCTGCCTACCTCTCCATCTACTTGTGATTTCTCTCTGTCAAATAAATAAATAAAATCTTTAAAAAAATAAATAAAAAGTCAGAATTAAGTTAAATTATAAGATACCTAGCTGGTGTCACAGAGAACTGCTTAGTGTGGGGGAAAATAAAACCCCAATATTTAATGAACAGAAGTGAAGTATGTGTTCTGTATAAGTAAGGGAGGAAAGGCATAGTAGTGAAGAACTGGGTTTTTCCCTACACAATAAGCAGACAACTAAGCTTTTCCTTTATAGGTGAGGTAATGAATTTTGAAGTAAATAACATGTTAGAAAACTTCCTGCAAGGAGCGCCAGGGTGGTTCATTTTGTTAATCATGTGACTTTTGATTTTGGCTCAGGTCATGATCAGGGTTGTGGGATCAAGACTTATTTCAGGCCCCATGCTCAGTGTAGAGTCTGCTTAAGATTCTGTCTCTCTCTGCCCCTCCCATGCTCACACTCTCTCTTGCTAAATAAAATCTTTAAAAAAAGAAAACTTGTTGCAATAAGGCATGATGGTAGCTTGAATTAACATGTTCAAAATGGATATGAAGAGAAGAGGCCAGATAGAAGATATTCAGGAAAGAGATTCAGACAATCTGATGAAGGTTTGGGAGAAACTTCTAAGTCTCTACAGATCTTTATTTTGGGGCATCTTTCCACTATTTACACATCAATAGTAAACCATAATAATCAACACTGAAGTTGGAGATAATTAGAGGCAATTAAAAAATATATATAAATGGGTTTTAGCATCAGCATCATTATAAAGCTTCAGAAATAATTTGCAAATATGAAAAATGATGAAATTTGATTTTTTTTTTTCCTAAGGATCCCATGGATACTTAGGATCAATAGCTTGAGTGATGATAGAAGGAATCTATACCTTCTAATCTATTCAGTCCTTTGATGTTATATATGTCAATGATGCTATCTAGCTTTTTCAAATGTAAATTCAAGTCTTATTAACTATTTGAAAAGATCAACTTTAAAAAAATATATTTATTTATTTCTTGGAAAGACAGAGAGCATAAGCTGGGGGAGTGGCAGACAGAGCAGACAGAGCAGGCAGAGGAAGAAGCAGATGCCCCTCTGAGCAAGGAGCCTGACATGCGACTCGATCCCAGGACCCTGAGATCATGACCTGAGCCGAAGGCAACAACTTAACCCACTGAGCCACCCAGGCACCCAAGAGATCAACTTTTAAAAATAAATCTTTGTTTACCTATAATTAATCCTCTCTGATGTACAATGTTTCCTTCAAAATTAGGGCTAGATCCTTAGAATTTTACTAGAAGTCACAAATATGCATTTACAAATATGAGGAAAAAATTGAACAGATTTTTATCACCAGTAAAAATCAAAAGTTATTTTCTATATTAGATTTCTTGATTGACCAATATTTTCACCAAGTTATACTGAAGTAATAAAATAAATTCCAGTGATCTTTTGAGCCCTACACAATAGGGAGGCTTATTGTGAATGCGCACAGACCAAATCTCAGCATATTGTCATCGTTTCATACGAAATCTATGTCAAGTTAAGATATTAGAACTTGGGTTTAGCTAAGTCTTTTGTCACTCAGTTTTGCCATCAGTAGATCATTATTTTAGGTTTATATTATATCTATCTCTGTTTTCTTCCATTTATGGAAAAAGATGTAAAGAATTTTCCTTACTACCAACTATTTTTGTTAAGATTTTTTTTGAAACTTTCTAATAGATTAGAACTTGCCTCACATTACACACACACACAAACATACGAAGTTGCTTTCAACACACTATTTACATTTGCTCCTAAGCTTTTTCTAAAATTTTCTCTGTTAATTTTATTCATATATATGCTTTAAAAGTTCAGACAGCACAAGACATAAAAAGATGACACTTTCATTTCCCACCTTTTCCAAACCCCAATGTCTGCCCACTCCCTAACAACCATTCTTTTTTTTAACTGCTGTTTTTGCTATTTATGTCTCTATTTTCTAAATCACACATTCATATTATTATTATTCCTTGATTTTTTTTTCAATAACAGACAATATCTCTTGGCAGTCTTTTGCAGGAGGAAGGATTTAGCAGACACATACAAACATTTACTCACTCTTGCCCATACACTGGTACCTTTCTTTTTCCATTTACCCAATATAATCCTAGGACAGTTTTGTGGTTTAATCAATACTCATTGCACTAAGATGATGTCATACATATTTGAGTCACAGAGCATACTACCTTATATAGTTCTTCCTGTAAAATCTTTTTGTTTTTCCTAGAGTTAATCTTTGCTTCTTCTTCTTCTTTTTTTTTTTTTTTTTTTTTTTTTGCTTAGTTTTCTATGGAGCTATATTAATTCTTCTAAATTCTTTTTTTTTTTTTAAGATTTTATTTATTTGACAAGGAGAGACATCTAGAGAGGGAACACAAGCAGGGGGAGTGGGAGAGGGAGAAGCAGGCTTCCCGTTGAGCAGGGAGCCCAATGCAGGGCTTTGTTGACTGGAGCCAAAGATAGACACTTAATGACTGAGCCACCCAGCTGCCCCAATTCTTCTAAATTCTTTATCAAAAACATAAAACTTATGACAACATAGTCAAATACATTAGGTGTTCTATTACTTTGGTTATTTTGCTATTGGAAATATCACTCCTAGAACTCTGCATACTTTTACTCCAAACTGGATAGATTACCTTTCCTGCAGCCATTATCCTAGTATCTGATTTCACTTTTATTATGGGAATTGTCTTCACTGAATCTTTTATGGAAAATATAAACTTTGATCCTAGCCCACACCATATATAAAAATTAACTTGAAATGGATCACGTGCAAGTATTTGAGATAGGGAAATTTTCCATTTTAGGAACCCTTCATTTCTGCTGTTTCTATGCTAGGACCTTTGTACTTATGTTCTGTATTTCACCTTGCATCTGAATAAACCAAAGAAGATATGTTCCTGCTCCAAGGGGGAAGCAAGGACATTAATCATTCTCTTAGTTTCATCCTAGGCCCCAAAACACCTGATAACATCTAAGAAAAGCTGGATCCCAAACACGTTCCAGGACATGAGCTTTGAACAAACCTTGCTGACCTCAATACTCTCTATCTTTAGTGATTTATGAAATAGTACCTATTATTCACCTGTCGCTCATCTTTGTTTGAACCCTGAATTCCTGAAGGAACACATACCCGGGACCCCTTTTCCAATATAAACTTCTAACCCCAAGGGATGAGGAGACTTACTCTCTTTTCCTTTCTGAGTCTCCAAGACACTCCATCTGCTATACTTTATCACCTATGCTCTTCAATAAACTCTGCTTTCACTTCTTCCTGGCTCATGTTTGATTCTGTCCTGCACAAAGCCAAAGACCCTCTGGCCTGGTCAAGTTTCTAAAAGATAATGTTTAAAAGAGTTTGGTTTGGAAGAGTTCTTTAATAGAACAGTAGAGACACAGATGACAAATAAGAAAACAGGTAAAGTAAATTCACCAAAATTTTAAAATATGTTCTTCTAAAGATACAGTTAGGAGAAATAAAAGGCAAACCATAGCCCATGACAATGAATTTGAAAAATATATATTTAATAAAGGAATATATAAAGAATATATAGAAAGAAAATATAAGAAACTCATACTGCTAAATAATAAGATAAATCAATGAAAACTGGAGGGTCAAAGATTTGAACAGACACTTTGCCAAAGGAGATGTATGAGTGACAAAAGAAAAGTTGTTCACCATTGATATTAGAGAAATACAAATTAAAACAGCAGTTAGATACCACTGCTGTGCCTGTTATTAATAGATTATTTTTCAGGTCCAGCTTTGCTCTTCCATAGCCACTCTGTAAGATCCATCCAGATCAGTATCAATATTCCTTAAGCATTCCTCCCCTATAGTGAGCAGAGTGTTAAACATATGCTGTAGCGTGCTCTAGAATTACACTGTCTTGCTGGTTCTAGCTGTTGCACTTTCATTCTGTTGTGAGGATGGGTACACTTCCTATGGTGCTCTGCCCCAGCCTTGTGCCCAGACCTTACAGTCCCTGAGCATACCTGGAAATGTGTTTCAAAGTCAGTAATAAACACAAGGGGGGTCAAGATAACTATTGGGGCCTGGGGAGCATGACCAAGAGGAGTAAGAGCTAGGATAAAAATTTGTATCATTATTTTTTTTAAGATTTATTTATATTTATTTATTTTTGAGAGAGAGAGAGAGAGAGAGAGAATAGCCAGCAGACTCCCCACTGAGTACAGAGTCAGACATGGAGCTTGATCCTAGGACACTGAAATTATGACCTGAGCCACCCAGTTGCCCCAAAACTAGTATCTTCCATAGACACGAGTGGATACAAAATCTTAGAAATTGCCAAATATAAAAGACGTTGTCCTTAATAGATTTTTCTGTGTTTCTGACTATATCTTAGGGGGTCCAAAATCATACAAAATAAATAAATTAATTAATTAAAAATCTTTGGTCCAGTAAGAAAGCTCGAATAACTCACTCAGATTCTTGCAGCTAGTATGTGGCAGAAATTGGATTTGAACCAAGGTCTAATAGTCTATGAAATCTGCCAACATCACACAAGCATTTGTCAAACTCGATTTTACCAAACATTACTTTTCTTGATGACAATAGTTACCCCATAGTGGGGAAGGAGATCTCCTGAGCAGTTAAGTTTGGGAAATGCAGATAAAATAGCTCTCTCTGCTGTGGGACTTTTAAAGGAATTACTAGCTGTCAAAGAGGGCATGCATGCAACGTATGACAGATTCATTTCACCCCCTCCCTGTTTTCCTTAAAGGAACTGCTCTTGGGACTGGTGTGCTACAGAATATAATTTGGAAATTGTTGCATTACAGATTGCAGCCCGTGATGATGTCATAATAATTGAATTCTCCTTTCATGCTCTAGAGGCACAGCACTGTGTTCTCAAAACAGTGGCAGTCTGAAAGCCATCATTTACTCATTCTGAGCGTGGGGGAGAGGTAATTTTTTTTTTTTTTTACTTCTTTGTGATTTTATAATACTCTAGCCTCCTATAAACAAGCAGAAGTATCAGGCTAATAATCACTTGAAAAAGAAAATCGACATTGCTGACGGTTACTTCAGCATGTGCTAATTACTGCCCCTTGCACTTGCTTTCCTGGATGTGTCAAAGGACACACACCAAATGCAGTAGATCCTTATTATATCAAATTGCTGCCTTACGGTTAACAGTTTGACACTCTCGGGCATTGACGAGTCCCCTCCAGTTCTAGTATCTATCTATCTATCTATCTTTCTTTCTTTCTTCCTTTTTTTTTTTTTTTTTTTTTACCAAGCTCCTTCTCCAGACTCTTCTGAAGGTTCTCCCCAGTATTCCTTGAGCTGGCTCTTCTATTTTCCTCTAGTTGTTTCCAAGTACTTAGGGATATAGTCATTAACTTAAAAAAAAAAAAAGTCTTTTCAAAGACTAATCGGTTTCAAGAGGCCCTGTTGAGGAGCGTTAAGAAACAGCTCCAGACAAACCCTAACCAATATAGAAGGTGGTGATAGTATTTTAGCAATTTTTAAACTGTTCTTTTTTTTTTTTTTTTAATTTTCTAAAAATAATAGGAGTACTTTGGAAGCAATTCAGGAAGTAGGGGGGGAAAAAACCCCATTTCATTACTTTGACTCAGTCATGATTAGTGTCTTGGGGTAATTGCTCTTTTCCTGTGCATTCTCGCCCTCGTTTTTGTCGGAGTTCTCTTCCAGGATTGCATTCTGCTGTTTCACTTCTGAGTACAGAAATATTTTTTCATGATGCTTCATGCTCTTCATAACCAGAACTTTAATGACTCAAAAATATCTCAGTGATTTATTGAATTACTCCCTTTTTGAAGCATGTTCAGATCATTTTCTATTTTTTCTCTATAAATTCTTCTATAAGAAAACATATGGTGCATTTAGCTTTTCCCCATATTTTGAACTTTTTATGGTAGTCTCTCTTAAGTGGAATTACTAGGTCAGTGGACATGAACCTTTTTTATAGCTCTTATGATTGTTATCAAATTGCTTCCTAAGAAATTCTACCAATTCTCAGTGCTACTAACTTGGCATAAAGCTCTGTTACTTAAGGATAATCTTACTATTAAGGCAAATGTTAAGGATGTTAGCTTATGCTGTTTCTGTTTCCGATTTTATTGACATTATGTGTCACAGGGGATAATTAAGCTATCAGTAAATATACCCCATAATCGGCTTTTGTTTTCCTCCAAGTCTGTGAAGTAAATGCATTCAGATCCAAGCATTTAATTGCCACCTGCTGCACACTCTTCTTTGTGTTGGGAAATTGTATGCAACATAGTACACAGAAATGGACTAAGGTAGCAGCCCAGCCCTCATGGACACTCTGGTGCAGGGGTGAGATCTTCAGTTCATGCTTTACTAGCTCTCTCTTCTCCAGCTGTAGCTCATGGAAACAGAGATTGCCCCCTGACTCAGACTCCCTCCTTCAAGAACTTGAACTAAGAGGCCCAGAGGCTTTAAGTCATCAGCATTTTCTCAGAAGTGGACGTTACTGAAGACCTTGGAAGCAGGCTAGTCTTGTGGAGGTCCAGATAACTAATGAGCAGCAGAAAGAGGGTTTTTTCATAAAGAAACAGAGACACTGGGGCAAGAGACAGAAGACAAAGGGTGGCTTTGGTTCCTTTTGGCTTTTTGCTTTCCATAGTCAGTCTCTAGTATGACCAGGCTGTTAAACTTATCTCGTGTGGTATGACATAATCACATACTAGTTTAGTACATTTTCTTTTGCTTAAACAAGCTTGAGGTACTATCTCTGACTTGTGACCAAATGATCCTTGACTCAGGAAAGCAGACAAAGAACTGTGAAGGGGAGAGGACACATCTGCAGAGCCTCCTTCAGTGCCCCAGGCTCACACTCACATCCCAGCATGGCCGCCAGGGCACAAGTCCAGAGACGTAACGTAGCTCTCTGTAGCTTCCTGTGGGATCAGGATGAGGCCGAAATGTCCCCTGATACAGCAGCCTTTCTTGGTTAATTCCCAACTTGTGTCCTGCTTCTCCCTGACTTTTACCTTTCTTCTAGGAACATTTACCCTATAAATCACTAACAGTCAGATTCTTGGCTTAAGGTCCGCATCTGGGATCATTCATCCTAAAACAATTTGTCTTACAAATATATTTATTTAGATGTTCACTTACACCTTGAGGAATCTCACATCTTTTTTGGGTGGATAACTTTTTCCTCAAGAAATGACAACCAGTAGTGGTAAGACCTAGAAGACATATCCCAGGTTTCTAGTTTCCTCCCAGTAAATAAAGCACAGTTCTTGTCAAGGTTTTTATATTGTCTTAATCTCATAACTCTTCTAATACTCCCTCCGGCCAAGAGAGACTAAACCTCACTTGAGTAAGTACTTCACCAAGTCTTAAGTGTCTACTCCCCCCAAACAGAGCTAAACCTCCAGAAAAGTTTGAATTTCAATATGTTTTCAAAACTTTCCAGCTGAGTCTTTACTTTCCAAGCTTTAAGACCTGTGAATAAATACAGAGTTTCGTGAAAATACAACTCTGGCGAAAAGTGCCACCCCTCACGCCGTATTAAGAGAAGATGGTACTTTAAGCCAAGAACCTATTTCCTCTTCAGATCTCTGTCTGCTTTATTCTTTTAACCACACTTGCTGCCTCCCTCTCAATGCATCTTCCTCTCCTTAATCTCCATTCCACCTCTGGGCCATCACTTTGAAATATACAGCACCTGGAAAAAACGACCTGAGGAGAAGATATGATTCCTCAACATATTTTATGGGTGAATCTACAGGAGGAAGAAATAAAATTTTTTAAAAGCCCAAGATTTAATGAAAATGGGAACAAATCATAGTGGAATGCAGTTCCAGTTATGAGCTACAAGCACATTAAGGAACATTGAAGTAGAGTGAGCTTTATATTTCTAATATCTTGAGCACACTGTGATTTAGAATGGCCATTAAAAATTATGCAAAATAGGCCAAATTAATGTGCATTGATTTTCCTTTTGGTGAATTTCCTTTTTTAATTTTACTGAGCTCTGCCTGCTTGCCTTAATTTACCTGCCCTGTCAGTTAGCTTGAGTTCAGAAATAGCAAAGCCAACTTATTCGATCTCAGGATGGTTGAGTTTGACTTATTAACAGAAGCCACAAGGCAGAGTGAGAAGAGATAGGGAACCAGGGATCAAAAAGAAAGGGGTTCAATTCTAGCTCTGTTGCACCTGTTTTTCCTCCTCCAATTTGTCCAACTCTTTCATTCCTTGGTTTTTCGTACACAAGTAGAATTCATGCTCACTTATTTGTTAGCAGTTACTGTGAGGTGTGAGGTAATTCACATAAGACATGTAAAGTGCCTCGCCCAGTTCTTGGAATATGAAGTGTGACCATCCTTGAACATAATTTTTGATAATGCTTATAATTCAGTTACTGATAATTCCAGGTATAACATCTGTTGGCAAACATATACCTTAGAAAATGTACATTGTCAGCAAATTAAGGGAGTGGGCTAAATTTTCCTTTGCAACCATCTCTTCGCATGCCTCAGAATTGTTGCATTTTCGGGGCCTAAGAAATAAGTGTGGAATGGACTTCTGAATCATGAAAAACTAATCATAAGTCAACTATGGATGTTGGATTTTTTTTTTTTTTACATTTTACATTTTAACGTTTTTATGCTTTGGGAGAAAACGATGCACAAGATTAACAATTTGAATTATTGCAAAAATGTAAGTAAAAATATAAGTAAATGTAAATTACTGCAAAAATGTAAGTAAAAATGTAAGTAAAAATTATTGCAAAAAATAACTAAAAATGAAGTCTCATAGGAAAGGGACATTAGTAGGGAAAAAAAAAACAGTGAAATCTTAGTAAAGTGTAGAGTTTAGTTAATAGGAAGGTACCAATGTGAGTTTCTTAGTGGTAACAAATGTACCATGGTGATGGAAGATGTTAGTTGGGGCTTGTCAAAAACAAACAAATAAACGAAAATAGGAAATAATGAGTGTTGGCAAAGGCCATAGAGAAATTGGAATTTTTTAGTGGGAATTGCTAATGGGAATATGAAACTGTGCAGCCAATATGGAAAAGAGTACAGAAGTTCCTCGAATAATTAAAAATAGAATTACCATATGATCTGGCAGTTCCACTTACAATACATACCCCCAAGGAACTGAAAGCAGGAACTCTAAGCGACATGTGCAATTCCATGTTCATAGCAGCATTATGCACTAGAGCCAAAACATGGAAGCAACCCAAGTGTCCATCAAAGGATGAAGGAATGAGCAAAATGGGACATGTGCATAATGGAATCTTATTCAGCTTTAGAAAGAAAGAAAATCCTGACACAGGCTACAATATGAATGAATCTTGAGGATATTATGCTAATGAAACAAGCCAGTCACAAAAGACGAATAGTGTATCATTCCACTTCTATGATGCATTTGCAGTAGTCAACATTATGCAGAGAAACAGTAGAATGGAGCTGGAGAAGTTTTGTTTAATTGGTATGGGTTTTCAGTTTTACAAGATGGAGAGAATCGTGGAGATGGAAGCTGGTCATAGTTGTACAGCATTGTAAATGAATTTAATAGCACCTGAGCTCTGCACTTAGAAATGGCTAAAATGATAAATTTTATGTTATGTGTATTTTTTGTTTGTTTGTTTATTTGACAGACAGAGATCACAGTAGGCAGAGAGAGAGGAAGAAGCAGGCTCCCCGCTAAGCAGAGAGCCCGATGTGAGGGCTCGATCCCAGGGCCCTGAGATCATGACCTGAGCCGAAGGCAGAGGATTTAACCCACTGAGCCACCCAGGTGCTCCTATGTTATGTATATCTTAGCACAATAAAAATATTGGAAAAAATAAGGGAAGCTAGATGTGGGATATCTATCTTTGCAACCTTTCTGTAAACCTGACATTACTGCAAAATAAAAAGTTACTTTTAAGGAAACAGTCAACTTTTCCTATCAAAGCCCTTATTCCTGGGACACCTGGGTGGCTCACTTGGTTAAGCATCTGCCTTCTGCTCAGGTCATGATCCTAGGATCCTGAGATCGAGCCCCATATCAGGCTCCCTGCTCAGCCTTCTCCCTCTGCCTGCTCCCTATTGGATTTCTCTCTAACAAATAAATAAGTAAAATCTTAAAAGGAAACAAAACAAAACAACCCTTATTCCCCTGGCCCCCTCCTCAGAGACAACTTCTAGAAATATTTCCTTACACCCACGTGCAGGCACACACACACCCACACACCCACACACAGAGTGAGAATTTTCAAGAAAATTCCCAAATGGAACCCAAGAAACCTCCTCTCCCTTAATGCCAGACAGCCACTTAATGATGTTTCCTTCTTGTGGATGAACATGACAGGGAGATAGATGATGATCACTTCTCTAAAACAAGATATGCCAAACAAGCTTGCTGGATGTTTTCCTCGAAGTCGTCTGCATAACTGCACTGAAGGAAATTGATTGAAGTGCATTTCGCATCTCCAAATGTTTTTAAAGAGAACCATGAGGCTCTTGGAAAAACCCACTGACTAGCTCCTGATAGGTAAAAGACTGAATGGGGTTGTTTTCAGAATGCCTCAATTCAGTCAGATTACTGAAAACCAAAACATCTGAACAACAACAACAAAAGGTCAATTACTTGAGTTGTGGTTCCCAGTTCTAATGTAACTTTACACTTTTAGCCATTATTGCTGTAATACCTCTTTCACTAGTTGATCTGGTCCTATTCTATTTCTTTTTTTTTTTTTTTAAGTATTTTTTAAATTTTTTTTAAGGATTTTGTTTATTCATCTGAGAGAGAGAGAGAGAGAGAGAGGAGAGAGAGAGAGAGAGCAAGGGGGGGGGGCAAAGAGAGAGAATCTCAAGCAGACTCAGCATGGAGCCCAACACAGGGCTTTCTCTTATGACCCTGAGATCATGATCTGAGTTGAAATCAAGAGTCAGATGCTTAAGCACTGAGCTACCCAGGCGCCCCTGCTTTTGTTCTGTTCCAAATCCTATTTTCAGAACACAGAAATGGACGAGGTGGCCATAACTTAAAAACCAGTGTAAAATAAGTGAGAATTGCATGTTTAATTTGATGAGTTATGGGGAGAAATATTAGAAGTGTTGGTTTTTTTTTTTTGTTTTGTTTTTTTGTTTTTTGTTGTTGTTGTTGTTGTTTTTTTTTTTACCTTTGCTAGTTCTTTATGCTAATATTTGGTCTTGGGATTACCCAAATCCCTGGAGTTAATGTGCCGGTTTTGAGCCATCATGAAGAAAGGCTAGATCAGCTTCATGCTGCACTGGTCAAGGTACCTATCACTTTAACAATGACATCTGAAGACCTGGAACTCTAGAAACTTCCCTGCAGCAGAACAGAAATGCTTTAAAAGTTGATTGCCTTCTGACTGCCTCACTGATGGATTGCTGCTCTCTGCTTCTTTATCACATACCTAACTCTGGATTCAAGCTTTCCTTTTTCCCCCCATCTTTTCAAGGTTCTGTGGTCAAACTTTCAATGTCCTCACTGCTTCAAAACTCTTTTCGTTGTGGCATCAGCTTTGACCATCATCCGTGATGTATTCCCCTATCAGCTGTGACACTGAGTTCCCGAGTCTCGTCAAGGGACTCTTACATATTGATTTCCGGCAACCAGAGGGAAGGACACTTCTGTTTTGCAGTGTAGGTCTCACCTTGGGGCTGTTTATCAGTCTTTGGTTACTGTGACTAGGCTTTTGGGCTAATCTTTCAGACCTAAATTGGGTATGAAGAGTTAATAGAATAAGGAAGCATCATCCTAACCACTGATACAATATAAGACACAGTATTGCATTGATTAATGCCGATTTTTGTGCTCGCTTCGGCAGCACATATACTAAGATGAATGCTGATTTTAGAACAACTTTGGCTAATAAATGAGGAGGTAAACTTGGAGGTAAAGTGATTTGCCTGCGGAGGTCACTACAGGTAAAACACTCTGTCCACTGCCTATGTGGTCCTTGTCATCCATTCTCAGGGACAGGCTTTCTTCCAGTCAGAACCTGCTCTTAGGGAAGGAGTTTTGGATATATGTGTTATCCCCCTAAGAGACACTTGCATTTTAATCTGTTCATTTATTCAGTCAACAAGCAACATTTGTTCATTCTGAGCAAGTCATCGTGAGAGCTGGAGAATGCTGCAGTAAACAAAACAGGCACGTTTTCCCCGTGTGAGATGTTGAAATCCACAAGAGTAATTGAGGAAAAGATCACAAAGGGGGAAGAATGAAGATGGTGTGAAGGGATACAATACTGCATTCTAGTTTTGACTCGGTGGCCAGAGAATGCCGTTTTGAGGAATAATATTTAGGTTGTTACTTAAAGGAGATCCAAATGTCCATTAAGCAAAGGAGTGTGTGAGTGGTAGAATGTCCCTTTAAGACATGGGAATGCTGGCAGGAGAGCCCCTGGAGATAATGTGTGTCATGTACTGGTTTGCTTTCACTTTTCACGGGTGTGTGTCTGAGGCACACACACACTGGGGGTGCCTGGGTGGCTGAGTGGGTTAAAGCCTCTGCCTTCGGCTCAGGTCATAATCCCAGGGTTCTGGGATCGAGCCCCGCATTGGGCTCTCTGTTCCCTGGGGAGCCTGCTTCCTCCTCTCTCTCTGCCTGCCTCTCTGCCTACTTATGATCTGTGTCTGTCAAATAAGTAAATAAAATCTTAAAAAAAAAAAAACAAAACCCTCCCACTGGAGAGAGGCACTTTTCACTCAGAATTGCATGCTTGTCGCTTTCCAGAACTTTCAGGGGTGGTAAAAGGGGACACTTTTCTATGCAATCTGTACCCCAAATTGGAAATACACTTCACTGCCTTCTCAGGAACTGGAGTCCATATATAAGGAAAGGATATGTCAAATAGTGGGAATACCGAAGCATGGGTAAGGCACATGGGTAACTCAAACTGGAATATTAGGACTTGAACTTGAGGCTAATGGCTTCTAGGTATTACCGCAGGCAACCCCAAGGTGAACATTGTAACTGAATGAATCAGGTCTAGACCTATCATAAGGCTGCTTGACTTATTTTTTTTTTTTAAGATTTTATTTATTTGACAGACAGAGATCACAAGTAGGGAGAGAGGCAGGCAGAGAGAAAGGAGGAAGCAGGCTCCCCGCTGAGCAGAGAGCCTGCTGCGGGGCTCAATCCCAGGACTCTGGGACCATGACCTGAGCCGAAGGCAGAGGCTTTAACCCACTGAGCCACCCAGGCGCCCCTGCATGACTTATTTTTATGTACTAGCAACAGCAACGTCATGCATAGACTATAGAAGGAGTCTCATTTGGGCTTCCCAAATCTCCCAAAGAAGATAGCTGCCCAGCTTTGGAAACTTTCTATCAGAAGTTGCACATGCCAAAGCAAGAAGATGTGGCTACTTCAGGAAGAGATTGGAGCAGAGAGAGAACGTAATGCGTGAATTAAAAAGCCTACATTATTCAAAGAATCTAATAAGTAGTCAATAGGTAAGGGATCATTAAGGTACTGGTTATCTTCTCCGAAAGGCTTTTGCGTTTCATTACATAGGCTATAGGAGGACCATTTGGAGGTTCTGAGATTTTAACTGGAGAACATGTGTCATCAAGTCACTTTTGGCCTCAAACAGATTTGAGCCTTCTGGGGTTTCAGATTTCTGCTCTCTAATCAATTTTGTTCTGTGCCTTAATCTCTTCTTACCAGTTTTGTGTTTTCTCCTTAAGTGCAGTTGAAATCACACCCCAATCTCTGCAAAGAAGGGTTTTGTTTTCTTTTCACTCCCACGCTCCCCATACCTCTTAACTGAAATATTGCACATTGTTGCCACCAAAGGATTAATTTTTCATGCCTGACAATTCAGCAGATAATATTATTTCTTTGTAACAAGTGAAAGGTAGTTTGTTATGGGATCAGACCTCCAGCATCTGCTGGCCACTGGCATGTGAAATGGAGTATTGTCAGCAGGGAGGGTCAGGAACCACACCCCCCCCCCCCAAGCCACTGCCTCTGTTAGTCCAACAGGAGGACCCATCGTTTCTACTCATTGCCGTAGGGCCATTTAACAGAGTGACAGATCTCTGAGAAGGGCCAGAATGCAGTGACCTTCTTCTCTGATGCCATCAATCATGTGCAGTAGAGTTAGGTGGCAGTCCCATTGCACAGGCACAGTGAGCAGCCTCTGCTAATGGATTCTGGCACTGTGCTGTAGCCACCAGAGTCCGTGAACATGACAAAGCATTTGAGCTGTGTGAGTTAACGGGAAAAATCTACCCATGTGAATAACCCATGTTTTTCTCCCCTCGACTGCAAAGAGTTTGCTAATTTCCTAAGCACAAAGCAAGTTTAATTAAAGCCAGCGGAGCAGGGGAATGCCACAGTCGAATGCATTTTTATGTAGCTCACATCGTGGGAGCCAGGCAAAATATGAAATGTGATGATACAAGTTTTGTTTGGTAAACAGTCTCACTCACTCCAGGCACTTCCCTCGATCCCTGGGGCACTTTAAAGTCTTTACTGAATACTGCTCCAACTCTTCCTCCTCCTCATTATGGCCCCCAGTCTTTCTGATGTATTAACAATCACACTCTGCTTCCAAGAAACATAAGGTAGAAGTAAAACTCAACAGGGGAAGTGCCTCTGCGCTTGCCTTTGGCGCGACTCTGGGCTGTGTCTGTTCCAGCAGCTCCCTTCTGGCCTGCTCCAGTAGAGGGGTGATTTCACAGACGTGATTCAGGGTTCCCACATCTGTTTTGGTGCCTGTGCAGCCACGCTTGTCCATTTGCAGAGAGGTCTCCCCGCCTCCCCCACCTGCCGCCCCAGCGCTACCTGTCCCTCTGGAGAGAAATGTCTTTTTTAAGGTTAGAAAACAATAAAGTGAATTTATGCTTATTCTAATAGGACTCCGGTGAATAGCCTAGCTTGAAAAGAGAACATATAATGGAAGTTTCCATTTCTTATCCTCTTACTTTATATTCTATACTATTTATTTCTATCATTAATTTTATTTTCTATTATTAATACCATTGCATCGCATATGAACTCAGACTTTTTATTGATCATGTATTTTTTGTTGGATGTGGAAGTGAGCAGATTTTTACACATCCAGGCTGTATTCAGACACCAGCTAACTCAGACATTGATGAGTTCAGTTTTCAGCAAATATTTACTGAAGGCCAGTCAGGTGCCAGGCACATTCTAGACTCTTGAGATTTGGCAGTTACTATAGATGTTCATGGAGCTGATGTTCTAGTTAGGAGAGACAGATGGTAAACGAAGAATAAGTCCTATGAAGGGAAATGAAATGAACAAATGTGACAGAAGCCCTGAGTTCGAAGGTTGTAAGAAGTCTGGGCAGACACAGCCTCTCGGCAAAGATGGTATATTCGTAAAGACTTAATGAGGTGTGGGATAGAGCCACAGATGTATCTGGAGAAAGCACTGTCCAAGTAGAAACATCAGTTCTGGGCCCAAGGCAGGAATACTCCAGCCAGGCTCGAGTTCTGGGACCTGCATGAAGGCTAGTGGGCCTGCTCAGAGTGACTGTCACGGTGAAGGTTCCTATGTTAAAGTCCTAAACCCCCGTGCCTCAGAATGTGGCTGTATCTAGAGATACAGTTTTTAAGTTTTTTATTTACTTATTTATTTAGAGAGAGAGCACAGGGGGTGGGGAGGGAGAGGAAGAGAGAATCTCAAATAGTCTCCCCGCTGAGCAAAGAGCCAGGTGCAGGGTCTCTGTCCCACGACCCTTAGATCTTGCTGAAATCATGAGTCAGACGTTTAACCAGCTGAGCCACCCAGGAGCCCCTGGAGATGCGGTTTTTTAAATGGCAATTAAGGGCATCTAGGTGGCTCAGTGGGTTAAGCCTCTGCCTTCAGCTCAGGTCATGATCTTAGGGTCCTGGGATCGAGTCCCACATCAGGCTCTCTCCTTAGCGGGGAGCTTGCTTCCCCCCTCTCTCTGCCTGCCTCTCTGCCTACTTGTGATCTCTCTATCAAATAAATAAATGAAATCTTTAAAAAATGAAATAAAAAAGGAATTAGGGTAAAATGGGATCATTAGGATGAGTTCTGATCCAATACGACTAGTATCCTTATAAGAAGAGGAGATAAGGACAGAGATGAAAGCACAGGGAAGACAATGCGTAGAAGAAAAGAGCCTATGGGCCAAGGAGGGAGGCCTCAGAAAAAAAGCAACCTTTTTGATATCTGGATCTCAGACTTCTAGTCTTGGTAACTGCAAGAAAATAAATTTCTGTTGTGGAAGCCACGCAGCCTGGGGTGCTTTGTTGTGGTTGTATTAGCAGATGAACAGGACAGGGAAAGGGTTATGCAGTAGGAAATGAGATCTGAGAGTGAGAGGAGAATGTGTCAATCAGACCCTGTGAGCCATCATCTACCCGGACTTGCCTTCTGCCGCTAAGTGAGATGGCGTGCCCTTGGAGGGTTTTGATGGAGGGGGCGTCCTGCTTTCACTTTCATTCCAAAGGGGCCTCCGGGCTGCTACATTGTGAACAGAGTATAAAGGGGGCTGGGGTGGAAGCAGAAAAACCATTGAGGAGCCTAAATCATACGGTTGAGAAATGTTGGTGTCTTGGACCAGATGCTAGTTGGGACCATGATGAGAAGTCCCATTCTGAATATACATTGAAAGCAGGGCTAATAAGAGGGACTGATGGGTTGGTTGAGGCATGTGAGAGAGGAAAAGGTCTATCATTCAAGGACGTCACCCACACAGATCAGGAGAGGCACACAGTGCAGACACAGCATGGAGCTTATGGGAGATGGTCTCACAAGCAGAGAATTAGCAGAGCAACCCAGAGTTCCCTGGAGCCTTATTCCACAACATGGGGCAAACCTCTATGTGTTGTAAGTGCCAGGGTTCCAGCAGAAAGATTCCACCTCAGCCAATAGGGTGGATGTGAACTCCGAGTTCTGAAAGAGAAAGGGGCATGACCTCACAGCTCTTCTCCTCTTTATAGGCAAAAAAGGCAAGGGAATGCACAGTGACTTAGAATGCTAAGTAACAGGCACTGTGTGAAAGAATTTCCTGGCCAGGAACAATGCTAGAGGTTGTATATGCAGAAGGCCAACGCGTGCAGTTAAGGGCCTGGAGGCAGCCTTGCATGCTGGCAAAGGTAACAGCAGGTAAAGAGGCATCTTTTCACAGCCTGGTTCAATCCCAGTGAGCTGGCTGTCTGCTCAACTACCAAAAGTTGGAAGGAAATGAGCCGTCAGGTCCAACTGAATTTGTATCTTAGCAGAGTCAAGCATGAGCCAAGGGTTTTGTTCTTAGGAAGATAAATATAAATTTATATCTGGAAATGAAACAAGATGGGATCGGGAGGGAGACAAACCCTAAGAGACCCTTAATGTCACAAAACAAATTGAGGGTTGCCAGGGGAAGGGGCTGGAAGAGGGTGGTGGGTTATGGATATTGGGGAGGGTATGTGAGTGCTGTGAAGTGTGTAAACCTGGCGATTCACAGACCTGTACCCCTGGGGCTAATAATACATTATATGTTTATAAAAAAATTTAAAAATGGGGAAAAAAGAAAAAAAATAAATTTATATTTAGTATTGGATCAAGATTTAATATAAATTTGGTATGGATCAAGGTTTGTTTTGGGTTGGTAGATGTAAAATAGCAGTCCTGGCATCTAAGTAGGAATGGCAAGAAGGGAGTTTGATAAAAGAGTTTATAGACTTAGGGGAACGGTTTGAGTTGGGGATGAAATTTGGGGTCACCGGCATAGAGATGGTATTCAAGTCATAAGATGGTGGAAGAATCATCACAGAAATGTGTGTGGATAAAGGAAACAAGAAGAAACAGTGAACCATGGTGTGTAGGATGGAGGGTCTGGTATTGACCCTTGACTTTCCAGTGTGTGTCATAGGTGACCTTGACAAGAGCAGGTTCCGAAGAGCAGTGGGGGAGGGAACTTAGTGGAGAGAGTTTCTGAAACAGGAGGAAAATACCTCATGACACGGAGTACAGAGAACTCCTTCTAGGAGTTTTGCTAGAGAGAAGCAGAGCAATGGAGTGGTAGCCAGTGAGGAAATGTGCCAAGAGATGTTCTATATGTGTTTGCATGATGATTACCACAATCCAGCAGAGGAAGGGGAAAGAAATGATGACAGAGAAGAGGGAGTGGCCATTGCTGAATCGGTAATCTGTGCAGAAATGGAGAAACATGGATATATCATCCATGTCCAGAGACGTGCATCTCTAGAAGCTGATCTAATGATCAGTCTCACTTAGTGTGGGTGGAAAGAAAAACAACTTTTAACAGCATTGATATCATTTATCAAATAAACTAGATTGGCCTTTTTAAAAATATCAGAATGATTGCTTTTTTTTTTTTAAACAAGTGATAGTTTAATAATCGGAATGGATATAGTATAAGAGTTAGAAGCACAGCTCAGGAACTAACAGCTTAGTCTGTACTTCTTTGTAACTGGGCACTGAGAAAGTTATGTACTCCCTGCCTCAGTTTACTTTCCTCTAAAAGGACATCATAAAAACTATCTCATATGATATATGAAAAACATTTAAAATAGAGAATGAGCCATAGCAAGCTCTCATTACATTTAATTACTAATATTTGGTGTTTGAGGCATAGAGTGGGGTTTGGGATAGGTCCAAGGTGTACAAGGATGAATAAAACAACAAAGCAGATTAAGAAATGGAAGAATCAAAGAGAAGCCAGCTCAAAGGTGTAAGTTGTGATTGCTCACAATAATTCTGTCTTTTGGCCACGAGATATTAATCCCAAGGTGGAGAGATTCACCTGATCTGGACTCTGCTGATGAGACTCTCCCTCTGAAGTTAAAACTCTGGAATGGAAATTAGGGATGTCAGGCTGTTGGAGAAGACTTTGTATGACACAGGACCCCAGAAAGATGGTTTCTCGGCTTCCACTGCGGAGTTTCTCAAAGCTGCTCTAGATCTTCTGCTTCAGGAAACTTAATTCAGCTTTCCCTTGACTCTGCGCATCATCCCAGCAAGGAAGCTTTTGTTTGCAGAAGCCAAAGCCAAGTATTTTCCTTTCTGACGTCTACAAAGCTCCTTCACTTACACATTCACTGTTGTACACTTTAATTTGGACATTGTAGTCTGGGTCACAGGTAATTCCTGTCACAGGCAATTATATCTCATTTTAATGCTAACTAAACTCTAAACATAAGAAAGAAGCTGACTCACTTGAAGGTCCTCAAGAAACCCAATTACTTAATTCATCAGGTTCTCTTTGCTGTCATTTTCTGTGTGAGAACCTTTTAGTAGTCTGTTAAAACTGTGACCATGAATTGGATCAGCATTTTACCAGGCCCTCCTACACAGATGGTATTAGGCATAGTTTTCTAGAATATGGAAATTCCTCCAGAATTTTATCATTGATTTTATTTTATTTTTTAAAGATTTTATTTATTTGACAGTAGAGATAACAAGTAGGCGGAGAGAGAGGAAGGGAAGCAGGCTCCCTGCTGAACAGAGAGCCTGATGTAGGGCTCGATCCCAGGATCCTGAGATCATGACCTGAGCCGAAGGCAGAGGCTTTAACCCACTGAACCACCCAGGCGCCCCTTATCGTTGATTTTAAAATGCATTAAAACTCCATCAGAGTAACACCTTGCTGATTGTGTGCTGATGAAGTTCAAGATCTGCTTTCCAATAACAGGCAGCCTGAATCACCTCTTATCTGGTGATCTACCTACATCTGTACCCTTTCTGTCAAGTTTTCCTCCTGTTCCATGAATTAAGTGCACCTGCTTCTGTCATAGGCAACCTCGCCTCTGACTTCTAATTCCTCTCTCTTTCTCAAGGATTTCTCACATATAATCATACTTTTTTTTCCCCTCTTAAATCATTAATGTTTCCCTTTCTCTTATTAAATTACTCCCCTGAGCATTAAAACATGCCTAGAAATTTCCATTTAAGAAATAATAATAGCTTCCCTTGGTCTCATATTGTCCCTCTGGCTATGACAGGACTCTTTTAACTTGGCTTCACAGCAGCTTTTCCTAGAAAATTGTTGACAGTCACTTTCTCCACTTTCTCATGCTAACCTCCATTTTTTTCCCCCAGTGCACTCAGTCTGGGTTTCTGTTTGTATAATTCTTGGATAGTTGCTCTTGTTAATGTCACTAATGAATTCCATGATGCCAAACCTAGTCGTCCCCTTCCTTCCCATATGACCCATCGGTAGCCATATGATATAATTAATCTACATTTTTTCTTGGCTTTCAAAATATGCATTCACCTGGCTTCCCTCCATCCTTATTGTTGCTCCTGATTAGTTTCTAAATACAGTGGCTCATAGAGCTCAGTGCAAGATTGTTTCTTCTTTCTCTCTAGACATTCTCACTCAAG
This sequence comes from Mustela nivalis, assembly GCF_964662115.1. Taxonomy (NCBI): domain Eukaryota; kingdom Metazoa; phylum Chordata; class Mammalia; order Carnivora; family Mustelidae; genus Mustela; species Mustela nivalis. Next base: position 34,406,656 of record NC_139036.1, read on the forward strand.
ACACTCTTGTTCTCTAGATAGCATCAGTTAGCTCCATGGTCTAAAGTATATTTTTATGGTCTCCTCATTTGTTTTTTCTATCATGAGTTATCCCTTAATTTCAGACTGTCATGTGTAATTGCAACTTGTCATCTTTTCTCACATGTTGAGTTGGTATTGCAAATTTAACGCGATTAAAACAAAACTCTATCATCACCCTGTCTCCACCAGTTCCTCAGTCAAAATTCTCACCTTCCTCCCTCATCTTCATATCATGTAATGAATAAGGATTAATTTACTCTGTTACTCGAAGCAGCAACCCAAGAATCATCCTGGAGCCTTCCTCCAAGCACAGCTTACCATTCACTATGAAGTCCTGTTAATTTTACTTCCAAAATGGGTCATTTCTCTCCATCTCCATCCCTACTACTCTATCTCATGGATGACTCCAAATCTCCTTTAACTGGCCTCCAGACTTCCGTTCTTAACCTTTTTTTGTTTGTTGTGTGGAGTTATTAGTAAGTTAAAAATAAAATCATTTCAAATCATGTGACCTCCGTCTCTTAAAATCTCTCAAACATCTCTCACTGTACAGAGAATGAAATTCAAACTTTATACTATAAAGTGATGAGGAGTGTGTTCTTGGGATTCTCCTGAGAAACAGAACCACTAGTAGATAGATAGTTAAATAGGTAGATAGAGAGATAGAGAGATAATATAGATAGGGACCTAGATATAGGTATGTTAGAGGAGATTTATTACGAGAATTGGTTCACACAATTATGGAGGCTGGAGAGTCCCACAGTCTGCCATCTGCAGAATGAAGACCCAAGGAGGCTGGTGGTACAATGCAGTCTGGGTCTGGAGGTCTGAGACAAAGGACCTCTGGGACATAAGGGCAAGAGACCTGGATATCCCAGCTTGAAAAGAGAAAGGGAGAATTCACTCTTCCTTGGGCGCCTGGGTGGCTCAGTGGGTTAAGCCGCTGCCTTCGGCTCAGGTCATGGTCCTAGGGTCCTGGGATCGAGTCCCGTATCGGGCTCTCTGCTCAGCAGGGAGCATGCTTCCCCCTCTCTCTCTGCCTGCCTCTCTACTTGTGATCTCTGTCTGTCAAATAAACAAACAAAAAAAAAAAAAAAAAAAAAGAATTCACTCTTCCTCACTAATTTTTGGGTTCAATTTGGGCCCTTAAGGGATTGGTGGGTGACCATGCACATTTGTGCTTCTTTACTCAGTCTCCTGATTTTAACTGTTGATCTTTTCTGGAAACATCCTCTCAGCCACACCCACAAACAATGTTTTACCAAGTATCTGGGCATCCCTTAGCCCAATCAGGTTGACAGATAAGATTAACCGCTACAAAGTACCTTCTGCCTTGTGTTCTGCTACTCTTTCCCTGGCTCACCTTGCCAGAGCTATTCCTGTCTGCTTTCTGTTCCTTGACTGTGCTGTGAACTTTCTTGCTTGGGGCTTTTGTAGTTATGATTCTCTCTGCCTGAAAACAATTTTTCCCAGATCTTTGCAAATGTGCCTGCTTCTTGCCAGTAAGATCTCCGCATGAAGAGGACCTCATTGGAAAAGCCTACCTGACCACCCCACTCTACTTGACGAAGCCCCTAGACCCTAGGCATTCAGTATCCCATCTTCCTGTTTTAATTTCTTATAGCACCCATCACTACTTGATGTTTTCTTTTTGATTTATTAGTTGTAATATTTCCCATACCCAGCTAGAGTGTATGCCTTAAAAGAACATAGACCATGTCTGTCTTGTTCTGAGATAAATTCTCAGAATCTTTGATGTTGTCTGAGATATCATAACCACCCAATATATTTTTATTGAATGAATATTTGAATGAAGGAATTCTCAGTGCCAGGAGAAAGAGGCACTAATAGCTTCAATTGCTAATTGCTAATTGCAGGAGTATATTATTCCTCCACTACTGGGGTGAAAAACCACTTTTTAAAAGTATATTAATGATCTTCTTATGTATTGTGCTTTTTGCATGTTTTTTATTTGTTTCCAGGCTTTGGAGCCAAAAAAAAAAAAAAAAAAAAAAAAAAGTTTCCTTTTCTCTGTAAGTCAGAGATCTGAGCCTACCCACCTAAAACCCATTTTATTATGTAGTTGAAAAATTACATTGGAATTTCCCTGGTGGAACTGAGTAAAATTAACTTAGTTGTATGTCACACATGCACACACAGACAATGCAAAATTTTGTACTTGCACATTTCATATGAATGAAACCAAATGAGTAAAATGTTACAATGGCAGCACTTAGATCAAACAAAAATTCTATCATACGGAGTTTATCTTTGTATCATTTTTTGGTCTTAGAGAATGTTTGTTTCATTAAATTCTTAAGAATAGTTGTACTCTAAGTAATTTTCCAATCTGTTCCTTATTTGGCAAACAAATTGAAATGGAGTTAGATATGCTCCTCTGTAAAGCAACAAGGGATTTCTAAATTTTCATTTATTGGCTTCAAGAAAGCAAAATTCTTCCCTATTCTCTTCCTTCCTTCCCAGCCCCTCTTTCCTAACATCTCATTCCTACCTTCAAGCAACACTTGACTCTAGATACCCATGTGTCCATTGGCCCCAGCTTAGAGCCTGTGGCATGTTCAGTTATGCTAAAGAAAGTGTGTTACCATTTCAAAGCTTGACATAAGACAACGTGCTTCTTTCTCATACAGAGTTCACTACAAAGCAGGGTGACTGTCCAGAAAGCTGTCCTCCATGTATCTACTTCAGCCTATGCTTCTACCGTCTCAGTAACAGTACTTTTAGGTCACTGAGACAGGAGAGAGACCACCACAGAGGCATACCCTGTCTATTCTATGATTTGTCTTGAAAGTGACACACACCATGTTTTCCTCCAGCGACTTGACCCTAACCAAGCACCTGCTCCACCTAGCCACCAGTATATCTTGCCCTGGGTCCAGGAAAAAAAGGAAAAAACAATTGAACTAGTGTTGACTACTAAGTCTTCCTGCTGAGTCCTTCCAGTTTTCTCTTCTCTTCTTGCTCCGAGCCTCTTACGCTTGCCTGTTCTGGTTCAGCTCTTGGTGGGCCATTGCATTTTCACTCTGCTTCCTCTCTTCCATGCTCCTAAAACTTCAGTGGTGATCTCCCCTTATCTACAGTGTCACTTTCTGCAGTGTCAGTGACCTGCAGTCAGCTGTGGTCCAGAAGCAGATGACCCCTCCCCAACTTACCGTCAGAAGGTCAATAGTAGCCTCTCTACTGTCACAATGCCTATGCCATTCCCCTCACTTCATGTCACCACATAAGCCATTTATTGTCTCACATCCTCGAAAGAAGGATATGTACAACAAAGGAAGGTGTTTTGAGGGAAAGAGAGAGACCATATTCACTTAACTTTTATTACAGCATATTGTTATAGTTGTTCTATTAGGACTGAATCTTTTTCTGTGCCTGATTTATAAATTATACTTTATCGCAGGTATGCTTGTAGAGGAAAAAACAAAACAAAACATGGTTTATCTAGGATTTGGTACTATCCACGGTTTCAAGCATCCAGTGGGAATCTTGGAATGTTTTGTCCTGAAGATAACTGGGAACTGCTGTGTCCACCATGGCCACTAGGCTGTAAGTCTTACAAGGCTGAGAACATTTGTCTGTTTTATTGATCAGTCTTTTCCCTGCACCTAGCACCATGTCTGTAGAAGAACCTCTCAGCAGAAGTTGCTTAAATTACTGAAGAAATGTGTCTTCTTTATTTGACATTGCCTGATAATAAAATAATATAGACTCATTTGTTTGTTAAATTATTAAACACCTCGAACTTCTGCTGAAGCACTCATCTGCTGCTCCAATGTAAGTGAAAGGCACACAGATTGTAAGAAAAAAAGCTGTGACCTGGCGTTTTGTCCTTATGTGATTTTTCTTTGAGTGGAGGTTGGTATGTAGAATGGCATGTGTCTTTGGTGCTACCTGTCTCAGCTGTGCAGGCTCTACTTTTGTTATCCCCAAGAGGCCTGAAATAGTATCTACTTGATGTGCAGAAGCCCTGGTTTTGTCCACCCCAGAAAGGACTTAGGATGCTTGAGAAAGCAGTCCTGAGTCTAATACTGTGCATTCCATCCCCCGATGGAATACCTCCCTGCTTGTTCTCCGCCTTCAGCCTCTGGCCTGTCAAGTGTCTCCAGTTACCTCCAGGTGTTTTGAATCCATAATTTTCAACATAAAGTTAAAATGTCCTTCATTTTAAGTTGGGAAAAAATGAACGAAGCACAACTGCATAGGATATCCCACCACTCAAAGGGCAGCAGGTGTGGATTCTAAGTCTTAATGGCATTTCTCCAGTGGATTATATGGTCCCTATGTTTGGAAGGCAGAATCCCAGTTAAGCACCTTGGTATTCCTGGATCACAATCTGTAGACATTGAAAAGCAAAATCTTCACAGGAAGGTCTAACGAAGAAGGGACACAGGTCAGAAATACAAAGGAAAAATGAGAAATAATGATTTTTGTTGAGACTATCCCTCTACCGATAAAAGGTGTTTTTCAACATTCCTTTACATGTCTGTGCATGGGTGCATGTAAAACACCAACAGATTATCTATCTCCTTAGCTTCAGTGTACACCTAAAGCTGTTAAATTTTAAATTCATTTTTTAAAAGCTCCGTATTCTCCATTTTCTTAGCAAGTCTTCCTGACATGAGCTAATCAAAGCAGGCAGAAAGCAACTTAATACACCCTCCTAATGCAAATTTCATCTCCTATTTCCATTTTTCGCTTCTGCCCACTTCACCCTCCCCTGTGCCTTAATATAAATGAGGTAAGAATAGGATTTCGGAGTGAGCCTCAGTAACCAGCCATTGCCTCTCCCAAGTTTAAGGCACTAAAGTGTTTTAGAAGCACCAGCGGAACTACAGTGGAAAAAATCAATAAGACTCAGGCACTTGATACGGTGCCTTCATATTCTTATGCTTCGAGTGAGAACTTCATAGAGTTGAGAAGGTACCCATCACCCCTCCTCTCTCAGGGCTAACCAAATTTGCCACCCTCATATGGCCCCCGTATACTTTTGGGGGAAATGCGCAAGATCCACTGATTCTCTGAGTTTCTATTCTACTCTGAACTCAAGAATCAATGTTTAGATAAAGATGTGGGCTTCCCCCCCCCCTTTTTGTTCCCATTTTCAACTGGAATATTAAAATTCTGAGATGCCAGTAACACCCTGATGGGTTAGGGACTTCAATCAGCTGAAAACTTCAAATTCTAATTTAGCTCCAGATTCTCTATGGGAACCATGGCCCAAGATAGTGAATTTTGACACTATGGTGGGGGGAGGGTGGATTTTGACCCAGGGAAGCTGGGGAAGTCTAAGGAATGAGACAAAGGACTCTAAAAGAGAATTAGGTAGGACTGAGTGCTGTCAGACTATCCTCTTTGGAAACTAAACTTTGCTCTGAAAGGAGACACTCTCTTAGTTACTGGACAGAATACAAAACTACCCTCTGCTGCAGAGGGAGAAATGTCTCCATCTTTCAAGACTTTTTGCCACACAAGCATCCTTGGAAATACGGTATTTGACTAAAAGGGAAATTAGTGCCTCTGCTCCCAACACTTGATGGAACATGAAAGAGCAGTGGAAAATTGTCTCCCAATAAGTATGTGCAGCCTCTGAAAGAGATCTCATTGGGCACAACTATATTTAAGTATTTTTCATATATTTCCATTATTATTATTTTTTTTTTGAAATCAGGATACCTGCACACACACACTTACATACACCTATGCACATAAACACAGATTTCTTTCACTGTGATATACCTGCCTTTAGCCCACCATAGTTTAAAATCAGGGTTGGCTGAGAAAATGTATTCCCTCTTTCCCTGATTGTTAAAGTTCTATGCAGGCTTAGACCGTCTAGTTAAAGTACCTTCAGTTCTTTGCAGTATAGTGATTTTTTTTTTTTAAATTTTCAGCATAACAGTATTCATTGTTTTTGCACCACACCCAGTGCTCCATGCAATCCGTGCCCTCTCCAATACCCACCACCTGGTTCCCCCAACCTCCCACCCCCCGCCCCTTCAAAACTCTCAGGTTGTTTTTCAGGGTCCATAGTCTCTAATGGTTCACCTCCCCTTCCAATTTCCCTCAACTCCCTTCTCCTCTCTAACTCCCCTTGTCCTCCATGCTATTTGTTATGCTCCACAAATAAGCGAAACCATATGATAATTGACTCTCTCTGCTTGACTTATTTCACTCAGCATAATCTCTTCCAGTCCCGTCCATGTGGCTACAAAAGTTGGGTATTCATCCTTTCTGATGGAGGCAGAATACTCCATAGTGTATATGGACCACATCTTCCTTATCCATTCGTCCGTTGAAGGGCATCTTGGTTCTTTCCACAGTTTGGCAACCATCGCCATTGCTGCTATAAACATTGGGGTACAGATGGCCCTTCTTTTCACGACATCTGTATCTTTGGGGTAAATACCCAGGAGTGCAATGGCAGGGTCATAGGGAAGCTCTATTTTTAATTTCTTGTGTGTAGTGATTTTTAAAGTCACATGTAGAGGTATGATTGACATGTAAAATATTGTATGTATTTAACATATTTAATGTATACAGCTCAGTGACTTTGGGGATAAGTCACTACCTTCAAGGCCATAAAGCCCTGTCCATCATCTCCCAGAGTTTCCTCTGGCCCCTTGATGATGATGATGGTGATGATTATGACGACAATGATTGTTAACATAAGACCTTCTCTTTTAATAAATTTTAAATATACAGTGCAGTATTATTAGCTGTAGAAATGATGCTCTTTAGTAGATCTCCAGAACTTTTTTTTTTTATAATTCCATTTTATTTTTTTATTGTTATTTTTATTTATTTTTAGATTTTATTTATTTATTTGACAGAGAGAAATCACAAGAGTCGGAGAGGCAGGCAGAGAGAGAGAGAGGGAAGCAGGCTCCCTGCTGAGCAGAGAGCCCGATGCGGGACTCGATCCCAGGACCCTGAGATCCCAGGACCCGAAGGCAGTGGCTTAACCCACTGAGCCACCCAGGCGCCCCACTCTCCAGAACTTTTTTATCCTGTATAATTGAAACTTTGTACCCTTTTAACGATGACCTCTCCCGTTGCACCCTCCCCCAAGCCTCTGGCAACCACCATTCTCGTATCTGCTTTTATTTGACTAGGATTTGACTATTTTTGATTCCACATAAAACTGAGATCATATATATTTGTCTTTCTGTGTCTGGCTTATTTAGCTTAGCATAGTGTTCTCTGGGTTCATCCATGTCATGAATGACAGAACGTCTTTCTTTCTTTAAGGCTGAATAATGTTCCCTTTTTTTGCATATACAACATTTTCTTTATCTATTACTCTGTTAGTAGACATTTAAGTTGTTTCTGTACTTTGGATATTGTGAATAATACTGCAATAAACATGGGAATGCAGGTATCTTTACACGATCCTGATTAAAATTCCTTTACATAAATACCCAGTAGTGGGATTGCTGGTCTTATGGTGGTTTTATTTTTAATTTTTTGAGGAACTTCTGTACTGTTTTCCAGAGTAGCTTCACCAATTTACAGTTGTATCAGTAGTACACAAGGGCTACTTTTCTCTGCAGCCTTGCCAACACTTATTTGTTATTTTTAAAATAATAACTATCCTAAAATGTGTGAGGGGATATCTCATCTTGTTTTTTTGCATTACTCTGGTGATTAGTGATGTTGAGCAACTTTTCATATTAACTATTGGTGTCACCACCCTACTTAGGAATTTATGTAATGGTGAGGAGCCCTTCTCAGACAAAGGCAAACACAAAGATGATATTATATATAATATTAGAGATTACAGACTCTATGAATCCCATTCACAGGTGCATTCAGCTCAACATCATTGGTTTTGTTAAGAAGAAAAAATACATGTAAGGAAATCTAGATTAGTTGGCATTTGCTGAGAGTGTCTTGTTTGAATCTATGAATTTTATATATTTAACAGGAGGACAGCAACATGTGTTTCACCCCTCTATTTGAAATTATTTCTAAATAATAATAATATACTTTTATGCCTTTGATCATATCATTTTATTGGAGTTTCAGATTCTTTCCTTGGTGTTATATGCAGGAAATTGATTCTTCATGTAGGAATATTGAATTACTTATGCATATTTTGGGACTGGGATCACAGGGAGATAAAATATTTCAGGGGTTATAATGTTAATTGAACAAGTAGTATATGTCAAACATTGTGCTAGGTGTAACAAAACTGTAAGCTAATTAGCTAATTGTGTTCCTATGTAACACCAAAAGAAACTGCATGACAGATATTAAGGAATTCAACCAAAGTCATCATAGAATAAGAACAAAGGCTGTCTTGGAGCACATTTCTCTCTGTACATAGTATCTGTACATAGCTGGAGAACTGAGCAAGCTAATAGTAGTGGTTGGTAGCACAAACTCCAGAAGAGGGCATGTGTATAGGAGTGAGGCATCTTACCACCTTCTCTGTCCCTGTTGGGTTTTAGTGAATGAAACCATGAGATTGACTAGAATTGTAAGCTATAATCTGATGATGGCCAAGTGGAGGGCTTTAGATTGCAATTCTGTGCACTATAAGCTCATAAACAGAAGATGGCACTCTGAACCCAGGATTTACATTTGACCCTTCCTAGCCTTTTTATCTCTCCCCTCTGCAGCAGAAATTGTAATTATGCCCTTTCTGGCCACATCCACAGCTTAAGAAAGTCTCCATGTGCCCAGGTCCAATAGAGCCTGATTCAGTCCCTCCTTATTCTGACCAAGGCTGATTGGCCTAGAGGAAGGAATCTGACTAGGTTGGGCCAATGAAATTCTTTTTGTTGAGAAATGGGAGACAAAAACAAGCAAACAGAAACAAACAAACAAACGAAACGAAACAAAACAAAAACACTAACGAAGCATAGTTTGGTCAGAGTTGGATATGTTTGAGCTAATAGGTCATTGGACTCAGGGCCCAAGACCACCATTTAGATCAATCCCTATGCATCTATAGGAGGGAAGAAGAGGGTTTGCTGAAAAAGAAAGTTGAAGAACATATTTATAGTGCTCTCTATTTGTCAGGCATTGTTCAAATTATTTTTTCTGTGTTTACTCCCAACAGCAATTCTATTTATGAAGAAGATAATGGAGGATCATAGGCTACATAACTTTCCTGAGTTCGCATAGCTAGTCAGTGGCAGATAAAGGATACACACCCAAACTAGATATATAAGACTGATGCTCTAGTCTCTGCCTAATTAGACAATCTAGTCCTTTCTAAGTCTTTGTGCTTGGGGATCCCCATAGCATCCAATATAATGACCTCTTCTCCGCTGACGCCCATCATGCTTCGCTAACCTAGCTCTTCTCTTGATTTCCTCCTCCTAAATCCAAAGGGTGTGTGTTCCCAAGGTCCTGACTTATTCCTCCTCTCACCACTGCCTACATGATCTATATCTACTCTCTCCCGAAATGTTATCACTTTATGAGGCTATAAAGTTCTGGCATCCTATCTGCCCAGAACATTAGTTCTTGCCTCTGGATTTCAACATTTTGGGTCTATGGCTCCAACCATGTATATATTATTCATTATTCTATCCCCCAATCATCTATCATCTGCTTATTTTCCCAGGGGTGTTTGTTTTGGTTTCATGGCTAATCCTTTCACTAACCTCTAATCACTGTTCTTTAAAATCTCTGAAAAACTGGGCCCTGACCCCCTCGTTTCCTTGTCTCTTTATCTCTACTATCCCATCTGTCTTGAATATTTATTCTCAGTTTCTTTTCTTTCTGCGAAACCTGACCCACCCTTCAAAGCTCAATTCAAATGTCATTTTTGTTTCTATGTAAATTTCTCTACACAAGGAGGGCTTTTGTGTAAGCACCCATAGTATTTCTTGGTATATGTTGCCCTCATTATTTTTGCTATATATATTTGTGTCCATATTTGCGTCGTGAACTGGAGCAAGTTCCTTGAGGATGAGGACTTTGTTAAAGCGGTGGCCATATCCCCCACTGTGCTTAGCATAATGCATTACACATAATTGGTATTTTTTACTATGTACTTGGCTTAAAGTGACAGAACCTCATGGTAAGTGAAGTGAAAAAATTAAGGGGAAAAAAGGGAAGGAAGGAAGGAAGGAAAAAAACAAGTCAAAAACCAGCCAAGATTAAATATTTGTTGACACTATCTTGTTTTGGTGAATGAGTTCCATGTTTTAAAAAGTGAACATGTGGGGTACCTGGGTGGCTCAGTAGGTTAAAGCCTCTGCCTTCTGCTCAGGTCATGATCTCAGGGTCCTGGGATCAAGCCCCGCATCGGGCTCTCTGCTCAGCAGGGAGTCTGCTTCCCCCCTTCTCTCTGCCTGCCTCTCTGCCTCCTTGTGACCTCTCTCTGTCAAATTAATACATAAAATCTTAAAAAAAAAAAAAGAAAATCTTCACATGCAAACACTGTGAACTTATGATTTTTCTGCTTAGGACCCAGATGGGATCTCATGCAACAGTACACCTGTAACAGCACTTCTTAACTGGCTATGGTACACTTGCACTGCATGAGTATTATATGGAGACATATAGCTTCTGTGAATACTATTATGGGCACACCTACTGGTTATCACTGTGCTTTCAGTATTTGCCAGAATGAAGGTACCCCATGAGCCCGTCAATGAAGACTCATGAGAGATGTTTAAGTATATTTAGGAGTGGGCTGGGCAATGGTATGCTGAGTCCAAAGCCAACTGCCCATGCAGTCTTCACGCCCATGAAGAGTCAAAGGAGTCTCACCCACTCCTGAGTCAGTTCCAGTGTCGTGGTCTGACTAGAGGGCTCTCTGGCAGGTGTCAATGCATGCTGTAACCACCCAGCAATTTATAAAAGCCACCTGTAGCTGTTGCCTCCACCCTGCTACCAGGATTTTGTCCCAGACAATTCATCTATAAATAAACATTTCTCCTCTCACATCAGATCTGGAGGAGAAACTGAGCAAGCTTTAGCACAAAGGCTGTCTCTACAAATCAGATTGTTGAGTTTGGCCAGCAAAACCTCAGACGGTGAAACAAAAGCTTACTCAGACACCTCAGTAGGAGTAAGGAGAGGGTTTGGGGACCAGATGCTCTAGTGCCCAAAGGCCCTGAGCCAAGCATTGCCTCGGCTTTGGTTGTGAGTTTTATCGGTACACCAAGCGCAAGCGCAAAGCAAGAAGGAATGTGTAGCTATGATGATCAGGACAATAACGTATGGGGCAACTGTGTGATAGAGGCAAGCATTACCCATGACGTGCATGCAAGGCCAGGAGTTCATGAAGTACGTGATCACCGCAGGTGCCTGTTTTTCTTCGAAATTTCAACATGCACTCCCTAGATGGAAATCTTCAGCCATGGGAAGAATCTGGCAGCTTTCAGCCAAGAAACTTCAAAGGAGGCTCACGGTTCCCAGCGCTCCTCCTTTGCTTTTCAATTAGTCTCATCCAGGGAGAGGTATACAAGTCAGATTTTTACCTATCCAGGCACTATGAATCCCCACATCAGATACACCTTGGAGGGACAAGAGAGCATTTAAATCTAGTGGCCCCTGCTATGTGTCTGTGGGACATTGCATGGCATCAAGAATGTGCCCGTGTAGGGGCGCCTGGGTGGCTCAGTGGGTTCAAGACTCTGCCTTTGGCTCAGATCATGATCTCAGAGTCCTGGGATTGAGCCCCGCATCAGGCTCTCTGCTCCGGGAGGAGCCTGCTCTCCCCTACCCCACCCCACCCCCTCCCTGCCTCTCTGCCTACTTGTGATCTCTCTCTGCCAAATTAAAAAAAAACAAAACAGAAAAAAAAAAAAAAACTAAAAGAAAAATAATGTGCTGGTGTGACTCGGTGACTGTAATTCCTTCATAAGGACGTGAGCCGGGGCTGAGGCGCCCATGCTGTGTACGGACAGCCTCCATCACTTCACAGATAATCACACTCTACTCCCAGGGCACCGGGAAGAAAGTAGAAGCAAGGCCAGTTTAGGAAATCCAGGAAAGCCCCTTGACGGGCTGGTCATGCCCGGTTCTTCTTAATGTTTAAGTTTCTGTTGTCTAAAAAGCTTAACCATGAGAATTTACTGCTCCTTAGTTAAGAATTTTACAATAGTCTTTGGTTCTCTAGCCAGGAGAACTTCACTGATTAGGTTAGATTTTGGTCTCTGATCCTCTATCATTTTCCCTCTTTGGCTTAAGCAGCGAGAGTGAAAATTACATAAAGCTTCCTAGTCATTTTTTTCCCCCCTCTCATATCAAATGATCCGAAATCGTCTTGATTTGTTACCCTCTCTGAAGTGTGAGTTGTAATTGATACTCCGTAGAAGGTCTCTAAATTGAGAACATGACTGAATGCCATTAGCTTCAAATGATCTGCTTTCTCAAATGATTTCAGTCTTAAGCAGAGGCGCCTCGGAAATTCTCAGGGTAAAAATGGTTCAGTGTTTTTTCTCTCCACGGTAGAGGGGCTCAATGAACGGCTGCTGGGCTGGTTTACAAAACCTATCTGCCACTGTGATTTTCTGGATGTTCAAGGGGAAACTGAGAGAATTTTAAAGATGGGTGAGGTGAATTTCAAGCGCTGGCTATAAATTCTCAACTGAAATAGGAAAACTCGCATGGAACACATTTTATTTATTTTATTTTTTTATTATTATTATTATTTAATTTCTTTTCAGTGTAACAGTATTCATTATTTTTGCACCATACCCAGTGCTCCATGCAATATGTGTCCTCCCCAATACCCACCATCTGGTTCCCCCAATCTCCCAACCCCCCCGCCCCTTCAAAACCCTCAGGTTGTTTTCAGAGTCCAGAGTCTCTCATGGTTCATCTCCCCTTCCAATTTCCCTCAACTCCCTTCTCCTCTCCATCTCCCCATGTCCTCCATGTTATTTGTTATGCTCCAAAAATAAGTGAAACCATAAGATAATTGACTCTCTCTGCTTGATTTATTTCACTCAGCATAATCTCTTCCAGTCCTGTCCATGTTGCTACAAAAGTTGGGTATTCATTCTTTCTGATGGAGGCATAATACTCCATAGTGTATATGGACCACATCTTCCTTATCCATTCGTCCGTTGAAGGGCATCTTGGTTCTTTCCACAGTTTGGCGACCGTGGCCATTGCTGCTATAAACACTGGGGTACAGATGGCCCTTCTTTTCACGACATCTGTATCTTTGGGGTAAATACCCAGTAGTGCAATGGCAGGGTCATAGGGAAACTCTATTTTTAATTTCTTTAGGAATCTACAAGTTTTCCAAAGAGGCTGCACCAACTTGCATTCCCACCAACAGTGGAAGAGGGTTTCCCTTTCTCCACATTCTCTCCAACACACGTTGTTTCCTGTCTTGCTAATTTTGGCCATTCTAACTGGTGAAAGGTGGTATCTCAATGTGGTTTTAATTTGAATCTCCCTGACGGCTAGTGATGATGAACATTTTTTCATGTGTCTCATAGCCATTTGTATGTCTTGATTGGAGAAGTGTCTGTTCATATCTTCACATTTTTTGATATGATTATCTGTTCTGTGTGTGTTGAGTTTGAGGAGTTCTTTATAGATCCTGGATATCAACCTTTTGTCTGTACTGTCATTTGCAAATATCTTCTCTCATTGGGTGGGTTGCCTCTTTGTTTTGTTGACTGTTTCTTTTACTGTGCATTTTAAAAAGGAAACTGATGCAGGCAGGAAGGGCGGGGAGGAGCTCCAAGGAGAGGGCGGAATGAAGGAAACAGGCATCTTTTTTAATACCCCAGGCACTGTGCTTGGCCCTAGAAAACACCATGGCATGAATCTTCTTGACACTCAGGGAGGGCAGCTGTTATCACACCCCTCTTCAGATGAGGAGCATCGGGTCCAGAAAGGTAAAATACCTTCCTGAAGATCCCACAGGAATTCGGTATAAGGGCGGGAAACCGAGTCCTGGCGTCCTAAACTCGAAATCCCAAACAATTCCACGTCATCTTCCTCCCTCCCTTTTAAAGACATTTTACTTTGAAGAAACTAGAATAATAGAATAATGATGCAGGAGGGTGTCTGGGTGGCTCAGTTGGTTAAGCGACTGCCTTCAGCTCAGGTCATGATCCTGGAGTCCCAAGATCAAGTCCCGCATCAGGCTGCCTGCTCAGCAGGGAGTTTGCTTCTCCCTCTGATCCCCCCCCCTCAAATACATGAATAAATTTTTTTTTTTAAAGAATAACAATGCAGGTAGATTATTGACATGGCAAGTCACTGCTGTAGGACTCCTCACTGCAACCTCTATTTGCTATCTCCCACACCAGCCTCCTTGAATCCTGCTGAACCAAGAGTCATTTACCTTGTCTCTCTCTTCTCCATCCTCTCTGAGAAAGACAGCTTTCTCTCACTTCCCTTTAACTTGATTTATTTATTTATTTTTTTAAAAGATTTTATTTATTTATTTATTTATTTGACAGAGAGAGAGCACAAGTAGGCAGAGCAGCAGGCAGAGGGAGAAGGAGAAGGAGGCTCTCCCCTGAGCAGGGAGCCAGATGCAGGGCTCCATCCCAGGACCCTGGGATCATGACCTGAGTGGAAGGCAGACGCCAACAACTGGGGCACCCAGGCGTCCCTCCCTTTAACTTTAAAATGCGCTTGAACGTTATCATCAATAATACACTTCCATTCTCACCCCCCCCCAATAGAAAAATAATCTGGTATAAATTGAAAAACAACAGGTCAGGTGGGGGCTTTTTTGTTGTTTCAATTCTGTTTTGTGTTTTACTTTATTATATAGAGTAAAATGAAACAGATTTTAATAGATTATTCAGGCAAAAAAAAAGTAGGTTTAAAATAATTTTTTTTTTTTTTCACCAGCATGCCTGGACTCTCTTTGATTGCTAAACATATCTGGCCACTTCCTGGTTATTTTAACACTTATTTTTCACCTGAAGAGGGCAACTTTGTTCCCTCTCCCATAGCCTTCCAGATCTCCCCTGTCTCAGACTGAGATTGGCTTGAAAAGCACAGTTCTGAAATAGAGCGGGTCTATCCATAATGCCCATTAATGCCGTGTCCTCTAACCAGACAGCATCATTTATAACCTGAGAGTGAGGTCGGACAGCTCCGTATCTGCAGCCTCAGCTCACCAATTTATGCAGCTGGAGCCATTGACTCAGGCAGTTAGAAATCTCCCAAGGAGCAGTAAACACACACACACACACACACGGGACTAGAAGTAGATAGAGGTGTTCATATCATAAGAATCAGATCAATGAGGGTATCACCAACTTGAAAAATAAAAATCCAGGAAAACAATCAGGTGAGGGCATGCTTTCATGTCTGAAGGACAAAAGAGAAATAAAATAATCCATAAGGTATTAGTGGTGGGCTTCTTTTTATTTTTTATTTTTTTAATTAACATAGAATGTATTACTAGCCCCAGGGGTACAGGTCTGTGAATCGCCAGGTTTACACACTTTACAGCACTCACCATAGCACACACCCCCCCCCAATGTCCATAACCCCACCACCCTCTCCTGACACCCGCCCCCCCCCCAGCAACCCTCAGTTTGTTTTGTGAGATTAAGAGTCTCTTCTGGTTCCTCTCCCTCCCGATCCCATCTTGTTTCATTTATTCTTAGTGAAATAAGTCCATTGGAGAAAGACAACTCTCATATGATCTCCCTGACATGAGGAAGTGGAGATGTAATATGGGGGGTTGGGGAGTAGGAAAATAATAAATGGCGATGGGCTTCTTAAAGTAGGCTTTACTTCCTCTGACCATTCGGAGTCAGCATATTCATTTACGTGGAATTCCTGCCCAACCAGGGGTTTGTACAAAACGAGTGCCTGATAAAATTGTGTCAAATTAATAAAGGGGGGGGGCGGTGATGTACCATTGAGGGTTCACTGGCTAGTTAGTCTCTGAGAGACGTTCAATATAGCAGTGAATGAGAGAAACCTTAAGTTACACCCAAAGCAAAGTATTTGATGGAAATTAATAGCTGTAAATAACAATGCTCTGATCTGCTTCATAGGACAATATGCTTGAATGTGCTTGAAGCACAATGACTAATTAAGAAGGATTTGTTAAGGCAGAAAAGTGGGGCCCAGGCTGTGGAAATTTTAATTACAGCTGACTAGACACCCACTACCATCTTTAGGGAAGATTCTTCTTTCCTTGACATACTCTATTGAGGCTTGGTGTTCTGCTTTCTTCATAAAGACTTAAATCTCTGAATAAAGGACTCTTCCAGGGGCACCTGGGTGGCTCAGTCGGTTAAGCGGCTGCTTTAAGCGCAGGTCGTCGTCCCGGAATCCTAGGATCTAGTCCCATATCCGGCTCCCTGCTCAGCGGGGAGTCTGCCTCTCCCTCTCCTTCTGCCCCTCGTGTGTGTTCTCCCACTCACTTTTTCTCAAATAAATAAGATGCTTCAAAGAGTCTGCCAAAGGCTGAGCAAACATGAAAGACACTTAAACTGATTCTGAGGAGATTTTTGAATCTCAATTATAGTGAGAATAAAATCTTTAAGGTTTCCAAAAAGAAAAGATAAAACCTGAAACAAAAATGGTTTACCTACAAGGAAATGATACTTAGACCACCTTAGATTTTGTAGCTGCGACACAGAATGGGACCGACGGGAAAGCAGTGTCTGCCACTATAGGAAGAGGAATGAGGGTGGGACCTAGCTATTATGGCATTCAGTTGGAGGGGAAAATAAATGCATTTTTCAGACACGTAATGACTCATAAAACGTCCCTAAAAAAATGGACCATGTGCTCCAAAGGAGGAAAAATTTTCAAAAAGAGAAGGAAGTGACATATAGGGAATAGTAAAACTCAAATTTAAAAAACATGGAAGGAAAAGGTAGAGTTAGTAAGTGAAAATGGAGTAAGGGTTCTGTTTTGTTTAAGGGTCAGGCATAGCTAGAAAACCATATTTGTTAATAAATGTTTATTAAATATTTAGGGGAAACTGAGAGAATAATTATAAGGAATGTGTAATTTCCAAAGCAGTAAGTAGTAAAAAGGAATGAATCAAAAGCTTTTTAATCCAGCGAACCTCTTAAATAGGGAAAAGGAAAGTAATAGTAAAAATATATGGTCATAGTTAGCACATCACTAAACCTAATAAATCTGCTCAAATTAAATTTCCTCATGAAACTCCCGCATTCTTTAAAAAAAAAAAAAAAAGCTAACTATATGCTATTTCCTTGAGCTGCACTATAAGGAAAATGATACCAAAAAAGTTAAAAATAAAGAGATGGGCAAAATCAGAACAGGAAAAATAAAGCAATAGTGGAAATATTAATAAGAGATAATTTAGTATTCATAGAAGAAAACAATAAATAGGAAAAGGTAGACTATTTTATATAGGTTAGAGCTAACGTTAGCCAAGCAATTTACGTGAGTTTCATTTCGCCCTTATGAAAAATCCTATAAAGTTGCTACTGTTATTATCTTATTTTGCAGACTCATCTGTGATAATTGGAAGGTTGGAGAATTTAAGAAATTTGTCCAAGATCACAAAACTGGTAAATGACAGAGGCAAAGCTTTGTGACTCCAAAGTTTATATAATTAATCATTGCATTATATTTTATTTAGAAAGAAAACTTGGAATTCTCTAAGAATACTGAGTTATTGCTTCTTCTGGAGCTGACTGGGTAGGGAAGAGTCTGTCACTCTGTCTTGATCCAGGCAGCAATAACTTACCAGCATGGAGGGTTTGCTCCCTCTTGGGGCACTGGTCTGCCATGTGTTGATAGTCAGGTCTAAGGGAAGGAGCTGTTGCCTTCCCCAGCCCTGCCAGGTCACATATGTCTGGAAGGTAGTGGAGGGGAACTGAGAGGGTGGTAGGCCATGAAAACGCTGCACACAGAGTTGTGGGGCTGGCCCTGGTGCATGTGAATATCCCCACGCTGGAGGGACTGTGCTAACTGCCTGGCTCAGTTGGTAGAGCATATTACTCTTGATCTTGGGGTTGTGAGTTCAAGCCCTGCATTGGGCATGGAGCCTACTTAAAACAAAGCAAACAAAACAAGGACCACCATAATAGAGGGAAAGAAAAGAAAGAATGAGACAGAGAGACTGAAAAAATGAATATTTTATGCATTTAGTCCCTTTCACAGTACTTTTTGCCAGTCTTTGAACAAGGGTCCTCCCATTTTAATTTTGTACAGTGCCCCAAAGATTATGTAGCCAATCCTACTTTATATATATGATACTTAATACATATATAGCCACATATGTTATATACATTATTATATATGTTATATTTATTAGATATGTTGTAATAACATCATTTTTATAATCATGTACAGAGGTGCATGTATGGACACATGTTATATGTGCATATACATTATAATATGTTATAATCTTAAAGATAACAAATGGAGGAGTACCAAAGATCTTGCAATAATTCCTTCGAGAAAAATTTGTGAGTGAGCAAGAAAAAGAAATGGCAAGTGTGAGGAACAGGAAGTGACAGATTAAAAAGATGTTGGAGCTGAGATCAGATGACTTAGTGACTCACTCACTGGCAGTGAGGAACAAGGATGGAATCTAAGAGGATTGCCAGGTTTCCAACTTTGATACGCCAGGATAAAAAATACCAGGTATGATGGGCCGGAGGTGTCTGTGGATGGTGCCTTGAAGAGAATGTTGGATTCCATCGATCAGTTGTTTATACCTGGAAGTCAGCTGAGAGATTTGCGTTAGAGATACAGATTTGGGTTTTATCTCCTTAGAGGAGGTACTTCAAATGGTAAAAGATGATCACTCGGTTCCAGTTTAAGAGAGTAAAAATTGAATACAGTAATATCTGTTACTACTTTAACTCACCTCTACAGAGCCCTGAGTCAACCACTGTGCTAAGTGCATTTCCACGTTTGATGTATTTTGCCTTGTGTCTCCCTTTCACTGGCCACTGTTAATGTTCTTACTGTGATAATAGAACTTGGGGATCACTTATCTTGTTTGCTTTGTTTGGAGCACCAAGTAAGTGACAACTATATTGTTTGGTATGTTGCTGAAAATAGAGACTGCCTGAATCTTCATGCAGAAAGGTGAAGGCTATTTGTAAGCCTTCCAACGCAAGCGGATACCTCCAAGTGATGCATTCGCTGTGTCTGCTTGGACCTGATGAAAAGGCTATGGCAGCTGAAGTCTAAGCTGGGAGAAAAGCCAAGGCCCATTTCACCCTGTGTTCTTACATGTAATCCATCTACACATGAAGCCCAAAACAGTGATGGAAACAGGACAGGGAAGTAATTAATACAGGGTTCTTTCTCTTTTCTTCCTTCCTTCTTTCCTTCCCTTTTCTTTCTTTCTTTCTTTCTTTCTTTCTTTCTTTCTTTCTTTCTTTCTTTCTTTCTTTCTGTTTGTCTGTCTGTCTTTTTCATATGGCCGCCTAATCTTCCTCCATTCCCTCGACTTGTCAGTTTCTCAAGGAAACATGCAGCAAGCAAGGTTCAATTCTGAATCATAACAACGAAACAGATTGGGAATGTAAGCTGTCGATCTCTGGATGTAATAAAAAGGTCTCTTGTCTGAGGACATTTTGGAAGGTAAAATAGTAATCCAAAGCCATGCCTCTCTGAACGTACAGGTATTGGATGAAGACTGCCAGGGGAAAGCAGCGCTGTCTTGTGCAGTGTGATCGCAGCTGCTAGTGTAATGCTTAAACACACTGTGAGTGCCCAGGGGACTTGCGTCCCTTGCAGTAAGCCATAAAGGTGGGCCTGTTCCGTGAGCTCTGTGTAGTAAAAACCCTGCATAGCAAATGCCTTCTCTGATTCTCGTACAAAATGTTCCCAATTATGTCTGGTTTGCTCCGTCGGGAGGAGAGGAGATGTAAGGTCGTCTCTTTATAACTGAAACAGAAGCCTTTAATCAGTACGTACTCTGCAGCTTTATACTATCTCAAACAACCTAATTACTTCTATGGGAAAAAAAAAATCCATCCACATATTCAAATGGTCCACTGGAATCAAACATCACATAAAAGGGACCGTGAGATTAAAGGGCAAACATATGTGAAGTGGGGGAAGTAACATTTTGTTGCTTTTTTAGATAGAGTTCCCATCTTTTGCTTTCAACTGGGAATTTACTGCTTAGGGACAAGGGATTGTCAGACAATCATGTACTGATCAGGTTATTAATAAACTGTGTTCGTATACCCCGCCACTTATCACTATTCTCCTTCCTCTGGTCCCTTTCTGGGCTAGTTGCTCTATTGAGGAGAATAAATAAGATGTTCTTCCCGTAATTTCCATAGAGTTTGAGAGAATGCTTTGTGACTGATGACTCACTCCTGGTCCAGTCGGCTACAACCGAACAATTGCGATGCTCTGGAGAATTTTATCTGAATGAATTTTATGGGGATTCTGAAATAAGCAAAACCACGAGAGATAATTGGTGAGTGAGAGCAGGCATTAGGAAGCAAGGCTTCGAAGCAGGTACTGGGAAATAATCCCATTTATTTCTAAACCGAGGTCATGTTTTATGCTTGGAAATTGATTTTAAAGGTGGTTGTTGGCTATATGAGAGAAAACCCTGAAGTTACATCCTTTCACTCTGTTGGCTTTTGGATGAATGCCTGATAGCCACAGGGCAGGCACCCATGTTTTTGCACTATTTTTTATAGCGTGGAATTGTGCACTCTATACGGCAGCAGTGACTAAGGATAGCAAAATCGTGACTATGTGTTAAGCACTTTATGCACTTTACTTTTCTCAGCAACCCTCTAAGGCAGATACTATTATCATCCCTACCAAGGCTATAATTTCCTCAAGGTTCCGTAGCTGGTTTCTTGTATGCTAGCAATTATAAATGAGAAAACTCTTTTTTTTTTTTTTAAGATTTTATTTATTTATTTGACAGAGAGAGAGAGAGAGAGCGATCACAAGTAGACAGAGAGGCAGGCAGAGGGGGAAGGAGAAGCAGGCTCCCTGTTGAGTAGAGAGCCTGATGTGGGGCTCGATCCCAGGACCCTGAGATCATGACCTGAGCCAAAGGCAAAGGTTTTAACCCACGGAGCCACCCAGGTGCCCCCAAAATGAGAAAACTCTTGATAAACTGAATAAAAGGCTCTACACTGAATAAAGGCTCTACATTGGAAGGCTGATAATTGGGTTCAGGGAGCAGATGGAGTGTTTCTGAGGAATCAGGAAGTAGAAACCTGGCGATTCACAGACCTGTACCCCTGGGGATAAAAATACATTGTATGTTTATAAAAAATTTTAAAAATTAATTAAAAACTCGTTTGCATTAAATATGTGAATGAAAGCCAAAAAAAAAAAAAAAACACTATTTCACAAAAAAATAAAAAAGAAAGAAAAAAAAAAGAAGCCATAGCAGCAAGCATCTGGTCAGGGTAATGCTAAAAAGGAGAAGTTTGCAGTTGTCATGCATCTGCCTCATGGCTGTACTTGGATGGGGAGAGAATAGGCCTCCTGCCAAATGCTCTTGGAGTTGGAATCAGTTATCTGGATTTGTACCATCTTGTCAAAGGAGGTAAATACACAAAGAAGGAAACACACTTGTTAAAAGGAGATCAGGGTGTTCTTAGGAAAGAGGGAAATGAACACCATGTGGCCATAATTGTCAATGCTTGATCTCACACTGGGGCCGTACTGGAGTCCCATGCACTTAAGCACTTCCAGAATATATATATGGACAATCTGTTCCCAGCTCAGTAGTAAATGTTCTTATATCTCACATGTAGGTATATGCATATACATATATTTATAAATATATATATATACACACACATGCACACACACACACACACTTAGGAAATTAGTATTAAAAAATTAGGAAGGTTTAAATCTCAGGATAGAAATTTATTTTATTTTATTTTATTATTTTTTTAAATATTTTATTTATTTATTTGAGAGAGAGACAGTGAGAGAGCATGAGCGAGGAGAAGGTCAGAGGGAGAAGCAGACTCCCCATGGAGCTGGGAGCCCGATGCGGGACTTGATCTCGGGACTCCGAGACCATGACCTGAGCCGAAGGCAGCCGTCCAACCAACTGAGCCACCCAGGCATCCCTAGAAATTTATTTTAAACTTTAGTTCTTTGAAGACATTTAACCTCTTTGTTGAGTATAAATGAATTTACCCTCATTTTTTTTTTTTTTCACGGACACTTACCATTTTGTCATAGACCTGAAAGATCCCGAGTGTCTGTATGGTCTTTTATCTTTCACACTTGTAAGATGAAAAAGTTTTAGAGATGTGTTTCTTAACCACGTGAATATAGTCAACACTACTGAACCGTACACTTACAAATGGTTAAGACAGCAAACCTTATGTTACTTCTTTTTTTTTTTTTTTTTACAACAATTGAAAAAAGTGAAATCAGTCCAGACTTTTCCTTTAGGAAAAAGTTGCTTTTTCATTATAAATGCGTATGTCCTTCATGACTCAGTTGAGGCACAGGTCCAATCTGCCGTACGCCTGCAGCTGAATGATGTACTATTAATATACAGGTAAAGGTGCTTTACAATCTCAGGTGAGTGCATTAGCCATGCCAAGGTGATACACAACAGAATGCTCTGTTATACTCCATTTTTCAGATTTTTCCTCAAAATCATATTAAGCATGATATACTAAACACAATATACTCTAGAGCATTATGTCTTCCCTTCTAATGCTATCAGAGTTAATTTCCTGAACATCTTGACTTTAATTACCTCTTCAATACCTGATGTAGAACTTTTTGCTAAAGTAGGAAATAGGGAAAATTAGATTGTTAGAAATCTTCTTTTTTCTTTTTAATTCATCTTTTTTTTTTTTTCTTTACCTGAGCGCAGGGGTGACTCAAGCATTCTGCAGGCTATAATTTGAAACACTGCCCAGAAGGATTATTCGTCTACCCCAGACATATGCCTTTGAGAGTCTGGACTGCCTCTGCCTCTCTTAATCATAGCTTTGCTCTGTGATATGGTGCATACAGGATACTTGTAACACTCCTCTGCCAGCCATTCATTCCCAGTTTCCAAGCATACGTGACGCTTAGTAGCCACATTACACTTTCCAATTGTAATTCAAATAGGAACAGGCTGGATATTTAGTTGAGCATTCCAAATCAGTAGAGGCCACCAAATAGTGATGGATTTTAAGAAGCATCTTCTAGAATATAGAGAATTTGAATTTTATTAAGATTGAAACATGGGGAAAAGTGAAACCAGTATTTGTTATCCTGTCCAGTCAAAGCAGCAGTTCTTGTAAGAATATGAGACTTTTATATCCCAGCAAGAGACTGAAATAAGAGTAAGGCTATGAAATTGATCACAGTGATATATTAATAAATGCCAAATTGTCATGTGAAAAAAGATATGCTTCCTTCAGGAGAAGGCATGGTGCTTATTGGAACAAATAAAACAATACCTTGAATTTAAATATATTTCTTCCTTATAAAATAAAGTAGGCAGCAGGGCATGTCCTAGGCCAGAGGGCAGCAAATGTACTAGGTTCTACTTATGAACCTTGCCATCTTTCTCCGGGGCCTTTAACCTCAGTAAGAGTTATTGAAAGTTATGTTCAACCTACAAACTGTCTTGTCATTGCACACTTGAAGTGAGGGAGTGGTGGGGGAGAGCTTTGGTGACTCTTTGCCCATAGGTCCTTGCCAACTAGAAAAGAAAACAAAGTTAAAGGACACATCCTAGGATCCGGACATCTGTTTAATCAAGACAAAATGTAACTGGCCTGCCAGGCTGGTGGGCTTTTCTTTCTCCCCTGGAATATTGCCATTTTTACTTTGATTCCTACTGTATCTCTTGTCTCCATACTTCATCTTTTGTCATTGTTTGACTTTCTTTTATTTTTATCTCTCCTTTATACCTTGTGAAAATATTCCATTCTTAATTGATCTCTTAAAAATTTTTGCTAATTCTAGGGGCACCTGGGTGGCTCAGTGGGTTAAAGCCTCTGCCTTCTGCTCAGGTCATGATCTCAGGGTCCTGGGATCTAGCCCCACATCGGGCGCTCTGCTGAGCAGGGAGCCTGCTTCCCCCCTCCCCCTCCCCCGACTACTTGTGATCTCTGTCTGTCAAATAAATAAATAAAATCTTTAAAATTTTTTTGCTAATTGTAAATCTGCTTTCCCCCCTCTTTACTGTTTTTCCCATGCTACCCGTTTGTTCTTGTCTTCTAACTCATCTATAAAAGCATAAATGTAGCTCCCTGTAAGGTAATAATTTCTTTAATTATGAAAATCACCTCAGAGTATTTTTCCAGCACTTAATTTTTTTCTCAATTTTTCTTCATTTTAATCTACTCAGCTATCTATGCTTTCTCTACTAATCTTTTTCTTGCCATTCTGCTCTTAAATTTGTTTTATTTTCGTATGTGACTACATGATTGGTAGCCGTGAGAATCTGTGTCATTAACAGGATATTTTAAGAGCCCTCTTCTGCTCACATATTCTTGTAACCGCCATGCTTTCTTCCCTTGATGGATATGCTACGTATTCCAAGATAATTTCTTTTTTTTTTTTTAAGATTTTATTTATTTGTTTGACAGACAGAGTTCACAAGTAGGCAGAGAGGCAGGCAGAGAGAGAGAGAGAGGAGAGGAAGCAGGCTCGATGTGGAGGTGGATCCTGATACGGGGCTCGATCCCAGGACCCTGAGATCATGACCTGAGCTGAGGGCAGAGGCTTTAACCCACTGAGCCACCCAGGTTCCCACAAGATAATTTCTTAAAAAACCCTTGGGAGATTTAACTTTGGGTGATATTCTGCCTACTTTATTTTATAAGGAAGAAATATATTTAAATTCAAGGTATTGTTTTATTTGTTCCAATAAGCACCATGCCTTCTCCTGAAGGAAGCATATCTTTTTTCACATGACAATTTGGCATTTATTAATATATCACTGTGATCAATTTCATAGCCTTACTCTTATTTCAGTCTCTTGCTGGGATATAAAAGTCTCATATTCTACAAGAACTGCTCAGGCTAAGACATTTTGTTCTTGCATATGTTAAGTCTCAATTTCAATGTCGTAGACTCTGAGCATTCTTTTTTTTTATAGTGGACATATACTATTATTCTAGCTTCCTGTTGTACATGGAGTGATTTGACAATTACATATATTATGAAATGCTCACCCCGATAAGCATAATTATAACCTATCATCAGACAGTGCTATTACAGTGCTATTGACTGTATTCCCTGTGCTGTACTTTTCATCTCTGTGACATTTTTTTTTATCATGGGAAGTTTATAACTCTCTGTCTCCTTCACCTATATCACCCACCCCGCTACTCCCATCCCCTCTAGCCAACCACCCATTTGTTCTCTGCATTTATGAGTCTCTTTCTCTTGATTCCGCTAGCTCCTCCCAGTAGGGACTATCGTAACCCTCTGGTATTCTTGCTAGTTTGACCTTTGCCACACAGATACCATGTCAGGCTTGCTCACTTCGCTTAGCACAATCTTCGTTCACAACAGATGTTCTTGAACAAAGATATTAGACATACGTGATTCACTGGGATGGTGTTGCTTCTTTTTATCATAATCTTCAGTTTTTATTTCAGGAGCTCTGGATTTTTGACATTCGTCTACCTTAGTTCCTTTGACAAATTAAATAAACTTTTATGTCATGAGTCAGAAGATGGGGCACTTCTGGTGAGAAGACACTTCTTCCAAGGTGGTGAAAGATGCACTCTACCCAGCGTCTGAGGACACTGACACGACACTCATATTAAGTTGTTTCTATGGAGGGTGTTGCTTCAGCACCCTTGAAGTTATGTTAAGGTTGCATCCTCAACATAAATGAAGGCTTAGAGATTACCTCTCAGTTACCACCATCTTGCCACAAAACTATAAATCAGTTTAGATTTCTCACAACAACCTCCCCTTTCAGTGTCTTTTCTTCTACCCATCATATCTTCAAGGCAATCAAAGTTTTTTTTTCTGTCATGCATCTCAAGACTCTTCCGGTTTTTGCCATTATCAATTCCAAAGACACTTGTGTATTTTAAGGTCTTTGTTATAGCAGCACCCCACTTCCCAGAACCAAATCTGTGTTGATTTCCTAAAGTACAACAAGCTAGTGGCTTACACAACAGAAATTCATTGTCTCATGGCTCTGCAACCCAGAAGTCTAAAATCAAGGTATTGGCAGGGCCATGCTCTCCCCGAGGTCAGTAATATCTGTCCCAGGTCAACGTCCCTATGTAATTATCTTGTAACCAGATATTGGAAGGCCCATGCTCTCTCCAAGGGCAATAGGAAAAGATCTGTTCCAGGTCAGTTTCTGTCTGTGGTTATTTTGTATCCAGATTTCTGCTTTTTATAAGCCCACTGGCTACATTAGATTAGTCCCATCCTACTGACTTTAACTTGATGATCTCTGTAAGCACTTCATTTCCAAATAAAGTCTCATTCTTAGGTATCGTAGGTTAGGACCCAAACATATCTTTTTTGTTTGTTTTAAGTTTTTATTTTAATCAGCTGGTGCTCATCACAAGTGCACTTTCTAATCCCCATCACCGATTTCATCCACCCCACCCCCCACCTCTGCTTTGGTAACGATCAGTTTGTTCTCCACAGTAAAGAGTCTGTTTCATGGTTTACATCTCTCCCTTTCCCCCCTTGGCTCATTTGTTGTGTTTCTTAAATTCCACATATGAATGAAATCATATGGCATTTGTCTTTCTCTGACTGACTTGTTTCACTTACCATTATATTCTTTTTTTTATTGCCACACAATGTATTATTTGCTTCAGGAGTACAGGTCTGTGAATCATCAGTCTTACACAATTCACAACACTCACCATAGCACATACCCTCCCCAATATCCATAACCCTGGCACCCTACCCCGCCCCTCCAATCCTCCCCAGCAACACTTAGTTTGTTTCCTGAGATTAAGAGTCTTTTATGGTTTGTCTCCTTTCCAGGTTCCATCTTGTTTCAGTTTTTCCCTCCCTACCTCACATAAGCCCCTGCCCTGCCTCTCAAATTCCTCATATCAGAGAAATCATGATAATTGTCTTTCTCTAATTGACTTATTTTGATTAGCACAGTACCCTCTAGTTCCATTCATGTTGCTGCAAAAGGCAGGATTTCGGGTTTTTTGATGGCTGCATGGTATTCCATTGTACATATATACACCACATTTTCTTTATCCAGTCATCTGTTGATGGACATCTAGGTTCCTTCCATAGTTTGGCTATTGTGGACATTGCTGCTATAAATATTCGGGTGCACGTGGCCCTTTGGATCACTACATTTGTATCTTTAGGGTAAATACCCAGTAGTGCAATTGGTGGGTCATAAGGTAGCTCTATTTTCAACTTTTTGAGGAACCTCCATACTGTTTTCCAGAGTGGCTGCACCAGCTTGCACTCCCACCAAGAGTGTAGGAGCATCCCCCTTTATCTGGATCCTCACCAACATCTGTCATTTCCTGACTTGTTAATTTTGGCTATTCTGACTGGTGTGGAGTGGTATCTCACTGTGGTTTTGATTGTATTTCCCTCATGACAACAATGTTGAGCACTTCTTCATGTATCTGTTGACCAGTTGGATGTCTTCTTTGCAGAAATCTCTCTTCATGTCTTCCGCCCATTTCTTGATTGAATTATTTGTTCTTCACATATTGAGTTTGATAAGTTCTTTATAGATTTTGGATACTAGCCCTTTATCTGATATGTCATTTGCAAGTATCTTCTCCCATTCTGTCAGTTGTCTTTTGATTTTGTTGACTGTTTCTTTTGCTGTGCAAAAGCTTTTTATCTTGATGAAGTCCCAATAGTTCATTTTTGCCCTTCCTTCCCTTGCCTTTGGCGATGTTTCTAGGAAGAAGTTGCTGTGGCTGAGGTCGAAGAGGTTGCTGCCTGTGTTCTCCTCAAGGATTTTGATGAATTCCTTTCTCACATTGAGGTCTTTAATCCATTTGGAGTCTCCCTCTCTCTCTCTATATATATATATATTTTTTAAAGATTTTATTTATTTATTTGACAGACAGAGATCACAGGTAGGCAGAGAGGCAGGCAGAGAGAGAAGAAGGGAAGCAGGCTCCCTGCCGAGCAGAGAGCCCGACGTGGGGCTCAATCCCAGGACCCTGGGACCATGACCCGAGCCGAAGACAGAGGCTTTAACCCACTGAGCCACCCAGGTGCCCCATTTGGAATCTATATTTGTGTGTGGTGTAAGGAAATGGTCCAGGTTCATTTTTCTGCATGTGGCTGCCCAATTTCCCCAATACCGTTTGTTGAACAGACTGTCTTTTTTCCATTGAACATTCTTTCCTGCTTTGTCAAAGATTAGTTGACCATAGAGTTGAGTGTCCATTTATGGGCTCTCTATTCTGTTCCATTGATCTATGTGTCTGTTTTTGTTCCAGGATCATACTGTCTTGATAATTACAACTTTGGAATAGAGCTTGAAGTCTGAAATTGGGGTGCCACCAACTTTGGCTTTCTTTTTCAACATTCCTTTGGCTATCTGGAGTCTTTTCTGGTTCCGTATAAATTTTAGGATTATTTGTTTCATTTCCTTGAAAAAAATTGATGGTGTTCTGATAGGGGTTGCATTAAACATATAGATTGCTTAAGGTAGCATAGACATTTTCACAATATTTGTTCTTCCGATCCATGAGCATGGAACATTTTTCCATTTCTTTGCATCTTCCTTAATTTCTCTCATGAGTACATTATAGTTTCTGAGTGAAGACTGTTTGCCTCTTTGGTTAGGTTTGTTCCTAGGTATCTTATGGTTTGGGGTGCAATTGTAAATGGGATCAACTCCTTAATTTCTCTTTCTTCTGTCTTGCTATTGGTGTATAAAAATGCAACTGATTTGTGTGCATTGATTTTCTATCCTAACACTTCACTGAATTCCTATCTCAGTTCTAGCAGGTTTAGAGTGGAGTCTTTTGGGTTTTCCACATAAAGTACCATATCATTGGCAAAGAGTGAGAGTTTGACTTCTTTGCCAATTCAGATGCTTTTTGTTTCTTTTTGTTGTCTGATTGCTAAGGCTAGGACTTCTAGTACTATGTTGAATAGCAGTGGTGGTAGTGGACATCCCTGCTGTGTTCCTGACCTTAGAGGAAAAGCTCTTAGTTTTTCCCCATTGAGAATAAAATTTGCTGTGGGTTTTTCATAGATGACTTTGTGGTGTGTACCCTCTATCCCTACTGTGAAGAGTTTTGATCAAGAAAGAATGCTGTACTTTGTCAGATGCTTTTTCAGCATCTACTGAGAGTACCATATGGTTCTTGTTCTTTCTTTTATTAATGTATTGTATCACAATGATTAATTTGTGGATGTTGAACCAAACCTACAGCCCAGGAATAAATCCCACTTGATCATGGTGAATAATCCTTTTAATGTACTGTTGGATCCTATTGGTTAGTATGTTGGTGAGAATGTTTGCATCCATGTTCATCAAGGATATTGGTCTGTACTTTTCATTCTTGCTGGGGTCTTTGTCTGATTTTGTGATCAAGGTAATGCTGGCCACATAAAATGAGTTTGGATGTTTTCCTTCCACATCTATCTTTTGGAACAGTTTCAAGGAGAATAGGTATTAATTCTTTTTTAAACGGTTGGTAGAATTCCCCTGGGAAGCTGTCTGTCCCTGGGCTCTTGTTTGTTGAGAGATTTTTGACCACTGCTTCAATCTCCTTACTGGCTATGGGTCTGTTCAGCTTTTCTATTTCTTCCTGGTTCAGTTTTGGTGGTTTATATGTTTTCAAGAATGTATTCATTTCTTCCAGATTGTCAAATTTGCCGGTGTAGAGTTGCTTATAATATGTTCTTATAACTGTTTGTACTTCTTTGGTGTTGGTTGTGATCTCTCCTCTTTCATTCATGATTTTATTTATTTGGGCGCTTTTTCTTTTCTTTTTGAGAAATCTGGCCAGGGTTTGTCAATTTTATTAATTCTTTCAAAAAATTTTTTTCTTCAAAAAAGAATTTTATTAATTCTTTCAAAGAATTATGAATCATAATTTCATTGATTCATTCTACTGTTCTTTTGGTTTCTATTTCATTGACTTCTGCTCTGATCTTTATGATTTCTCTTCTTCTGCTGGATTTTGGCTTTCTTTAGTATTCTTTCTCCAGATCTTTAGGTGTAGGGTTAGGTTGTGTACTTGAGACCTTTCTTATTTCTTGAGAAAGGCTTGTATTATTGCTATATACTATATATTATTGCTATATACTTTACTCTCAGCACCACCTTTGCTGTGCCCCACAGATTTTTGAACAGTTGTGTTTTCATTTTCATTTGTTTCTATGATTTTTTTTTTCAATTCTTCTTTACTTTCCTGGTTGAGCCATTCATCCTTTAGTAAGATACTCATTAGCCTCCATGTATTTGAGTTCTTTCCAACTTTCCTCTTGTGGTTGAGTTCTAGTTTCAAAGCATTGTGGTCAGAAAATATTGAGGGAACGATCCCAGGCTTTTCGTACTGTTAAGACCTCACTTGTGACCCAGGATGTGATCGACTCTAGAGAATGTTCCATGTGCACTAGAGAAGAATGTGTATTCTATTGCTTTGGGAATGGAATGTTCTATATATAACTGTGATGTCTGTCTGGTCTAGTGTGTCATTTAAAGCCTTTATTTTCTTGTTGATCTTTTGCTTGGATGATCTGTCCATTTCAATGAGGGGGATGTTAAAGTCCCCTACTATTACTGTATTATTGTCAATGTGTTTCTTAGATTTTGTAATGAATTGGTTTATATAGTTGGCTGCTCCCATGTTAAGGGCATAGATATCTAAAATTGTTAGATCTTCTTGTTGGACAGACCCATTGAGTATGATATAGTGTCCCTTCTCATTTCTTATTATATTCTTTAGCTTAAAATCTAATTGATCTGATATAAGGATTGCAGCTGCTGCTTTCTTTTGATGTCCATTAGCATGGGAAATTGTTTTCCACCCCCTCACTTTACATTTGGAGGTGTCTTTGGGTCTACAATGAGTTTCTTACAGACAGCATATCTATGGGTCTTTTTTTTTTATCCATTTTGATACCATATGTCTTTTAATTGGAGCATTTAGCCCATTTACATTCAGGGTAACTATTGAAAAATATGAATTTAGTGCCACTGTATTGCCTGTAAGGTGACTGTTACTGTATATTGTCTCTGTTCCTTTCTGGTCTGTTACTTTTAGGCTCTCTCTCTCTGCTTAGAGGAAACCTTTCATTATCTCCTGAAGGGATGGGTTGGTGTTGCAAATTCTTTTAATTTTTGTTTGTCCTGGAAGCTTTTTATCTCTCCTTCTGTTTTTCAGTGACAACCTAGCTGGATATAGTACTGTTGGCTGCATATTTTTCTCAGTTAGTGCTCTGAATATATTTCTTTCTGGCCTTCCAGGTCTCTGTGGATAGGTCTGCTTTCAATCTAATATTTCTACTGCTGTATGTTATAGACCTCTTGTCCCAAGCTGCTTTCAGGATTTTCTCTTTGTCACCCAGACTTGTAAGTTTTACTATTAGATGACAATGTGTTCACCTATTTTTATTAAATTTAAGAGGGGAGTGTTCTATGAGCTTTCTGGATTTTGATGCTCATTCCCTTTGCCAATTTAGGAAAATTCTCAACTACAATTTGCTCAAATATACTTCTACTCCTCACTTTCTTCTTCTTCTGGGTTACCAATTATTATAATGTTGTTTCATCTTACAGTATCACTTATCTCTCAAATTCTCCCCTCATGGTGCCCTCTCTTTTTCTCAGCTTCTTTATTCGCCATCATTTGGTCTTCCATATCACTAATTCTCTCTTCTGCCTCATTTGGTAGTAAGAGCCTCTGTTTTTTATTGCAACTCATTAATAGCTTTTTTTAAAATTTCAAACTGGTCTTTTATCCATTTTGAGTTTATCTTTGTGTATGGTGTAAGAGAATGGTCGAGTTTCATTCTTCTACATATACCTGCCCAGTTTTCCCAGCACCATTTATGGAAGAGACTGTCTTTTTTCCACTTCATATTTTTTCCTGTTTTGTCGAAGATTATTTGACCATAGAGTTGAGGGTCCATATCTGGGCTCTCTCCTCTGTTCCACTGGTCTATGTGTCTGTTTTTATGCCAGTACCATGCTGTCTTGGTGATCACAGCTTTGTAGTAAAGCTTGAAATCAGGAAACGAGATGCCCCCTGCTTTATTTTTGTTTTTCAGCATTTCCTTAGCAATTCGGCGTCTCTTCTGATTCCACACAGATTTTAGGATTATTTGATCCAGCTCTTTGAAGAATACTGGTGGAATTTTGATCGGAATAGCATTAAAAGTATAGATTGCTCTAGGCAGTATAGACATTTTAACAATGTTTATTCTTCTGATCCAAGAGCATGGAATAGTCTTCCATCTTTTTGTGTCTTCAATTTCTTTCATGAGTGTTCTGTAGTTCCTTGAGTACAGATCCTTTACCTCTTTGGTTAGGTTTATTCCCAGGTATCTTATGGTTCTTAGTGCTATAGTAAATGGAATTGATTTTCTAATCCCTGCCATTGCACTACTGGGTATTTACCCCAAAGATACAAATGTAATGAAAAGAAGGGCCATCTGTACCCCCAATGTTTATAGCAGCAATGGCCACGGTCGCCAAACTATGGAAAGAACCAAGATGCCCTTCAACGGACGAATGGATAAGGAAGATGTGGTCCATATACACTATGGAGTGGTATGCCTCCATCAGAAAGGACGAATACCCAACTTTTGTAGCAACATGGACAGGACTGGAAGAGATTATGCTGAGTGAAATAAGTCAAGCAGAGAGAGTCAATTATCATATGGTTTCGCTTATTTGTGGAGCATAACAAATAGCATGGAAGACATGGGGAGATAGAGAGGAGAAGGGAGTTGGGGGAAATTAGAAGGGGAGGTGAACCATGAGAGACTATGGACTCTGAAAAACAATCTTAGGGTTTTGAAGGGGTGGGGGGTGGGAGGTTGGGGAAACCAGGTGGTGGGTATTATAGAAGGCACAGATTGCCCACTATAATTGGAGGATTGGGTGTGGTGCAAAAATAATGAGGTGGGTTTTTCCACCTTGTCATTTTATCCAGATAATAGATGAATGAGAGAACAAAATATTAAAAGTGTAGCAACAATCCCAGAAAAATATACACTAACCAAATCAGAAGAGACCCAAAACTGGGGGGAGAAGAAAGGAGGGGAACAAAAATCATATATATATATATATATATATATATATATATATATATATATGAATAAAACAGAGCTGGTGAATAGAACAGAGCCACACACTTGATTTTGGGTATATTTTGGTCTGTTAGAAGAATCTTCCAAAATTTTAAAGAAAGAAAAAAAATATATATATATGCAAAAATAAGGGTAAACATGATAAAGGGATGCTATATGACTGTAACAGTGAAAATTTTAAGATTCTAAAAAGGGGCACCTGAGTTCAGTGGCTTAAGCCTCTGCCTTCAACTCAGGTCATGATCTCAGAGTCCTGGGATTGAGGCCCTCATTGGGCCTCTGGGCTCTCTGCTCAGTAGAGAGCCTGCTTCCCCCATCTCTTTCTCTGCCTGCCTACTTGTGATCTCTCTTTCTGTCAAATATGTAAACAAAATCATTTTAAAAATATTCTAAAAAAGGAATTGATAAGATAATAATTTTGTTTAAAGTAGAAAAAAAGGAGGGGGGAAGGCTAGAATGTGACCAACCTGGAGGCTAGAACAAAGCCATGTGTTAGATTTAGGGTATATCTTGAAGAAATAAATTTTGAAGAATAAATTTTAAAGAAAGAAAAACCTATATGTATACAAAAAAATATGGTTAAATACAATGAAGGCATAGAATATGATTATAACAATGAAATTGTTAAAAGATTTTTTAAAAAGTTATTGATAAGATAAAATAGTTTAAGAAGTTTAAAATATGAAAGAGGAGGAGCGCCTGTGTGGCTCAGCTGTTAAGCATCTGCCTTTGGCTCAGTTCATGACCTCATGGTTCTGGAATTGAGCCCTGCATCGGGCTCCCTGCTCAGCGGGAAGCCTGCTTCTCCCTCTCCCACTCCCCCTGCTTGTGTTCCCTCTGTAGCTGTGACTCTCTCTGCCAAATAAATAAAAAAAGTCTTACAAAAAATAGGAAAGAGGAAAAATTTAAATAAATAGAATAGAACTTGGTCTTGGTTGGATGTTCTTGCTAATCTTGTGGGGGAGTGGCCTGTTGCAGTAATTCTCAAATGTCTTTGCCCAAGGTGGAATTGCATGACCAGAGTACCAGGCTAAGTAATCTGCTTGGGTTTGGCTCCGGTGCTTTTGTTCTCTGAATGCTTTCCATACAGCTTTAGAGATAGAGAATAAAGATGGCAGCCTCCCAATATCTGGCCCTGAGGAGCCAAGAGCTTGGGGCCCCACTCCTCAGTGCACTCTCAGAGAAAAGCAGTCAATCCTGCCGACCTCCCTGGTCTCCGGTTGCACTCAGAGCTCACCTGGCCTGTGACCGAGCATTTCTGTCTCTGGTGCATGGCCCTGTTTGGAGTCTCCAAACCCAGCATATTCCTGCAGTGAATTTCTGCACCACTTTCTCAGTAGAGGAAGGTGAATCTCCCTGGGTCTGACACTTGTGGGGTCCCTGCTTGAAGAGCAGTGACCCGACTGTGCCTTGGATCACAGTTTAATGAAACCCCAAGTTGAGAGCCCCCACCTTGGCTCTGTCTCTGTAGCCAGCTTCCCTGCCTTGATATCTGGGAGCTCTTCCACACTCATACACTCATGGTGATTCTGTGATCCTGTGGGTCCTGAGACCACACTGTCCCTGCGAGGGCTCCACCCTCCACTTAGCCTCAGGAGCAAGGTCCCTCAGTGGAGCAAACTTCTAAATGTTACAGTTTTGTGCTCCAGTACTCTACCGCTTGCTGCAACCTGCAGTGTCTCTTCCATATATTGCCTCAGATTCACTTCTCCACATGTCTGACCTTCCAGTTAGTGGTGGCTTTTCTGTTCCTAGAATTGCTGCTCTTCTTCTCTTCAATATCTTGTTGAGTTTGTTGGTGTTCAGAATGGTTTGATAATTATCTAGCTGAACTTTTGGATTCTAATGATATTTAAGTCTACCATTCTTCCACCATCTTGCCTCACTTAGCATTACATTTTCTTAGCTCCATTCATGTCATTGCAAACGCCAAGATTTCATTCTTTATTACAGCTAAAAAATATTCCATTATGTGTGTGTATATAGATAGGTGGATAGATAAAAAAGATGTCTCTCACACACACATACACACACACGGAATCTTCTTATCTTCTTTATCCATTTATCAATCAATTGATGGACATTTGTGCTGCTTCCATATCTTGGCTAATGGAGTTAATGCTGATATAACCATCAGGGTGTATGTATCCCTTTGAATTAGTGTTTTTGTATTCCTTGGGTGAATATTTAGTAGTGCAATTGCTAGATTATAGAGTAGTTCTATTTTAACAGGAGCCTCCATACTATTTTCCAGAGTGGCTGATGAGTTTGCATTCCTACTAACAGTACATAAATTTCCTTTTTCACCATATCCTTGCCAATACCTGTTGTTTCTTGTGGTTTTGATTTTAGCCATTCTGACAGGTGTCAGGTGATATCTTGTTGCAATTTTGATTTGCATTTCCCTGATGATCAGTGATATTGAGCATCTTTTCATGTGTTTGTTGGCCATCTGGATGTCTTTGGAGAAGTGTGTTACATTCATTTTTTAATTGGATTATTTGGGGTTTTTTTTTGGATATTAAGTTTTATAAGTCTTTTATATATATTGGATACTAACCCTTGATCAGATATGTCATTCGCAAGTATCTTTTCCCTCCAATTCTGGAGGTTGCCTTTTTAGTTTGTTGATTGTTTCCTTCGCTGTGCATAAACTTTTTGTTGTGATGTAGTCCTAATAGTTTATTTTTGCTTTTGTTTCCTTTGCTACAGATAATGTCAGAGAAATTACTGCCTGTGCTTTTTTTCTAGAATTTTTACAGTTTAAATATAGTTTTTTTTGAAGGACACAATGCAGCCTAAAATATTAGCACTAGAGTTTATGAAAAAATGCATAGTTCTTTTAGTGAAGTGAATTCTGTGTGGTCAATTTGTAAGTTTACAATTGATATACAATATCACATTATCATAATTCTTAATTTCCGTCAAGTAAATCAGTAGTCTGGACCCATTATAACCTACAAGCCAAATCTGGATTGGTTTTTCTTTTTATAAATAAAGTTTTATTGGAACACCGATGTGCTCATTTATTCATATTTTTTTCTGACTGCTTTCACACTGAAATGGTAGAGTTTAGTAGTTGCTGTAGAAATTCACTGAACTGTAAAGCATAAAATTGTTGTCCCTTTAAAGAAGAGGTTTGCAAACCTCTGATTCAAATAATATCTCTATTATTGTGTGTCGGCCATGCTTCAGCTCTGTGTTCTGTGTTTCACTTACTACAGTTCACTTAACTCTGATTATTCCCTTTGTAATAAGTGAGGGAACTGAGTACTAAACAGTTAACATTTTTGCCCAAGATCGAATAGCTAGTAAAGTGTGGGATTAGAATCAAATCCTTGTGGATTCCAAACATCCAGTTTCTTTCTACTAAACTGTATCCCCATGATATAAAGCACCTTGTTATCTGTGGTGTAATAAGAAAGATATTTGATTTTTATCCCCAGTTCCTGGCACCCTTGATGCTCTTACCTCTGAATTTCCTGAGTGATAAAGGTAACAGGAATGTCTTCTGTTCTAATGAGATGACCAGTGGGTCCCTCCAGTAGCTTCAGGATGAGGGCTGGCCACCAGAAAGACAAAACTTTGATTAGAACTTTAGAACGTCGAGCCACAACCCCTAACCCCTGGGAGGGAGAGGAGCTAGAGATTGAGTTAATCAGGCCTATGCAGTGGCCCAAAATCATGTCTGTGTAATGAAACCTCCAACAGAAAATGCTCAAATGACAGGGTTTAGGGTGCTTCTGAACTGGAAAACATATCCACATTCCTGGGGGGTGGCAGCCTCAGCTCCCTGGGGACAGATGCCCCTGTATTTAGGACCCTCTGGATATCTTCCTCAGTACCTCTTAATCTGGCTGTTCACTTATATCTATTGTAGTTAACAGTAACATAAATGCAGCATTTTCCCCGAGTTCTAGGGGGTCATTCTGCAAACTACTGAACCTGAGGTTGGTATCCCCAACTTTGTGGCCAAGTAGGACAGAACTGTGGGTAACTTGGGGATCTGATACTTGCAGCTGGCATCTGAACTGAGGACATTATTACAGGACTGAACCTTTCAACCTCAGTCTTATGATAATTCACTTTATCTCTATCTCTGTCTCTAGATCTATCTAGATATTACTTACCCTCTCTTGGAAGTAACACTCGGGAGTATTTTTGACTAATGGGTTGGTGAATGAATGACTGTATCCAGTAGTTTTACTCATTTTTATCCAGTTTTATTGAGATATAAGTGATATATAACATTATAGAAGTTTAAGGTATACAATATATCAAAGTTCAATTTTTTTCAATAAAAAACACAACATGGGCTACTGGAGGGAATTAAAAACATTTTAGGAAAAGAACCAATAGAAATTCAAATAACTCAGATTTAAATATTACTAACCTTAGAAGATTTATATTCAATTATTTTCATTCTTTAATGAATACTTGAGGAATTTATAATCTTAAACTGAATTTTGTGTAATTGGTAGTATTAATCACTTGGATAGCTATGTTAATTTATAATTTAAAAAAGTAATAGATAAAGAAAACACATTTATACATTTTTAAATGAAATTAAGTACTACAAACCCTATATAGCCCACTTTTGGTGACCTCTGATACTATGGATACACATACACATAATACAATATAAATCAGTCATCCTAGCTCAAATATATGGTACATTGCTTTCATAAGTTACCTGTACAGGGTGAAAAATAAGAATCAGTTCTTAGATGCCTTAATCAGTTAATGCCTTAAAGCTCCCAAATCCCAGTGAAGGAGAAAGATGGAACATGTCCTCTTGGTTTACAAATGGAAACAAAACAAAAAAATATATGCAGAAAGATAAAGCAATTGGTCCAAAGTCATAAAGAAAAGAATGACAGAAAAAAGGATTCTCCTCAAGCTCCCTTGGCTCAAACTCACATACTCAGGAGTTTAATCAACCAATCAAAGTGTTTCAGAAAGAGAGACAATACATATAGATTGATTTTTTTTCTTTAATCTTTGAACAGAAGTCTGTTGATAAGTTCAGTCATGCTGGTTTCTCTCATAGCACACATATGTTTTTTTTTGTTTGTTTTTTTCAGAAAGCTACATCTCAATAGGATATAGAATATACCCTTAAAAGGAAGCCTTCTTAATCTATTTTCAGATACAGTTCTCATCAAAATTAAAATATTATAGTCTTAAGGGATTGTGATGATGTTACCTTCTGCCATGCTAAAGGCAACATAGTTCTAGAATGCCTGAGACCCTAACTTTTTGTTTTTTTAGATTTATTTATTTGAGAGAGAGAGAACACAAAAGGGGGAAGATCAGAGGGAGAAGCAGACCACTCTGGGCAAAGACAGATGCTTAACCTGACTGAGGCCACCCAGGTGCCCCAGACCCTAGGTCTGACTTAAGTCTTCCAGACTATGCTCCTTCAGACATAACTGAATCAAGTTAATGGGTATGGCCTAATGTATATCATTTTTTACTTTCAAAGAAATGCAGAAAGAATGTCAACATTTGTTAATGACTATTATAAAGGGAATTTAGACATTTTGATAAATGCAAGTAATAATATATTATTATATATAATAATATATTAGGCATTGCTTTGGAAGCCATGTTCCATGAATTTAAAAACTAGGGATGGAAATGTCTGGGTCAAAAGAAATCGTAGCAGCATACCCTTCATACTCCAGAATTTCATTTGTTCCTTTTATGGATGTTGTCTTTACCTTCAGCCCCTCTCTCTATCTGTGCCTCAAACTTAGGTTTCTACTCTGTGTCCTCAGTCATCTATGTCAATTTGATCCTTCTGGGTAACGTATTTCCTTCCTTTGTCAGCCTCACTCCTGACTGTGAATTCTGACTCCACTCAGCTTTGTTAGATGATGTTAGTCTATAGATTAATCCCGTATTTATGTTCATTTGATCTTGCTTTGACCCACTTTTGTCTACTGCATCCTGAATGCAGATATATGCCATGAATAGGTAGCCTCTTGGCTTGCCACTAGCTTCTTCTTGACTCCCTAGTGGCAGAACGTGGTTTGCCAATCCTTACCTTCCTTCTCCCACTACTATAGTGCTGTATTAGTAAAAAAAAAAAAAAAAATGTCAAGGCAAAACAATGGGATGATAGCTCAGATAGGAAAAGTTACTAATGATTTTGTGTGTATCATGTTTATAATTATCTTATTCTTCCTAAACACGTCAAGTTTTAAATCCACACATTTTGTTTTATTTATTATCACCTGCCAGTAAATGAAATTAGTTTTATTCTTCAAAATATATATTTGAATTTCATAAATTTCAATTTTCATGGCATGAACCTAAGGTAGGTATGTTCTTAGCTATTTCAATTAAAGTGTGATTTAAAGAGCAAAGTGCCTCCCTCCAAAAAAAATGAAGACACTTTTTAAAAATTATGATTTACATCTAGAGATTTAGGATTATATAACAAATTTACCTCATTTATTTATAAAATCTATTTCCATATATCCTATACATCACAACATCTCAATATAATTATCAGAGGAAGCTATCAATCTTACCACAGAAGTTTTCAGAAACCAAATAATAACCAAAGATAAGTGACTTATTGGTTACCTTTTCTTATATTATTTGTAAATCTACTAAGAGTTTTCTATAAAATGTGGTACTTTGCTCTTGCCTACTTTGTCAAAATTCTGTTGTGTTATAGGATTCCCCCTTTTTGCACGCTTATCCTTTCTATAGGCAAAGGTTGTTGGAATGTAGAGTTCAAGAAAGGTTTGTAATTTAAACACTTCACAGAGGTACTAAATGTCACTGACTTGGCATATTTATGGGAATTTCTATGCTGGGATTTGAGCATATAATCAGTACATTTTTTAGTTATTAGTATCTCTTTATAAGGGTAAAATAAGGGTGGGTAATCCAGCAGTGACTGATTACGGTTTTCAAACATTGTCTTTATCCTTTATCCCCTAATCTCTTGCAATCGAGTGTTCTAAAGCGACATATTTTCCCTGAAGAATGCTGTTCTTCTCCAAGTGTTTGTATGTGTGTATAGAGACAACTCGTAAATCCAGCTGAGATATAAGGGGATAAATAAAACATCATTTCATTGGGCAGATTTAGAGAGGGCAACCACAGCAAATGATCACTGTGACACATGTTGTAATTAATATAGGATGAAGAATATGAGGAACAGAAGAATTTGAGTCAATATGCCCAAAGAGGTCAGAGATTTCATAGAGGATGTGACATTTGTTTAAAAGAAACAACAGATCCAAATGGAGTTAAATGAGCTAAGTCCATCAGGATCTTATACCTAACTTAATTATAGTTTTAACCTTTCCCAGGCATGCATTCTTAACCGGTCAGTCTGGAATTTTCTGGCCAATGAGGTAACCCCCCAACCAGACCCTTTGCCCCCCAAAGGTGCCTCACCTGAAACAGTCTTTTTTCCCTCCCTTATTTATGACTTCCTTGTCCTGCCTTTAAAAACCTTTCTCTTTCTGAACTCAACTTGGGCCCAGACAGAGAAGTAAAGTGCAGACCTTCAGGTGACTTGGTATCCACTGAAAAATAAAAACACCATACTCGGGCTTTTGCTAAAATGGAGTTATAACGTTATCAGTGGACTGTACTTATTTTTAACTTAGTGAAATCCTACCGTATCCTTCCCCTACCCTTGACGAGATAGAGTTAGATGGTACAAATAAAGAGCCATATAATGCATGTGGGACACTGGAGATATCCCAGCAACATTAATCTCTGAGCTTTCTGCCAACCAGAAAGCCTGAGGACACATAAGTAGCCATGAGGGAAACAGATTTATGAGACAGCTGAAGTAGAATTCCTTAATGTTAAATCCAGATTAAAGTTACAATCATCTTCTTGAGGAAAAAAAGGGTAGCGGGCTTTCCAAATTGCCCCTGCACCTTCTTCCAGTATTTTCCATTGGGCCGTGAGCTGTTTCAGCATCGGGCTAGATAAATCCTTGGGGTAGAAAAGCTCAAGGCTTGAAGTCCTAAGACCTGCACTCAAGCCAGTCTTTGGCTAAATAGCTACACGACTGTGGATAAATCAGCTCATATGTGAGCCTTGATTTTCTCACAGATAAAATGTTAATAGTATCTCCCAGGGTAATTGTGTTAGTCAAAAGACATAATATATGTGGAAGTGTCATGAAAATACTCATTCTTGCTTAACAAATATAATACATTAATGGGAATACCTCGTTGCAAGGGATACTAAAATCTTTGCTGCAGTAAAGTTAGGGAAAAATGAATAGAGATTTGCCCTTGACTACTCTGTCACATAGAGTAGAAATATTTTTTCATTTGAGCTGGTCTTCAAGCTGTAGGGCTGTTCTTAACCTGTTATCTGCATTGTCTGTGATCTGGCCCAAATCCCTCCTCTGTCCAACTTGTCTGATCACTGAAGGTCTCTTTCCACTCATTATTTTCTTAAATTTTTATGTTTATTTGTTGCCTTGTATTATTGGTGTGTTTGTATGTACTTTAACTGAATAGTACAAGGGGAAAACCAATAGTATTTGACTTGGAATCAGAAGAGAAGGGTTTTTGTCCCAGTTCATTCTCTACATTTTAGTCTTTATTACAAAATAGGGAATGTAAACATGAGGTTTTTTTTTTTTTTAAGATTTTATTTATTTATTTGACAGACAGAGATCACAAGTAGGCAGAGAAGCAGGCAGAGAGAGAGAGGAAGGGAAGTAAGCTCCCTGCTGAGCAGGGAGCCCAATACTGGGCTCGATGCAGGGCTCTATCCCAGGACCCTGAGACCATGACCTGAGCCAGAGACAGAGGCTTAACCCATTGAGCCACTCAGGCACCCTAAATATAAGGAGTTTTAAGATCCCTTTCTATTAGGAAAAATATGCTTATGTATTACTGTACTGCTTAGAGCTTCCTCCAAGGCAAAACCTTAAAATGTGTGTGTGTGTGTGTGTGTGTGTGTGTGTGTGTGTCACAAAATGCTTATTTTCAGTCTTATGTGCTGATATTTTAACCCCTGCAATCATGCTAGAAAGTAAAAATGAAATCTCTTTATGTCAAAGGATTAACTTCTGTGACTCCCCCTTAAAGACTCAGGCCATTTAGTCATGCCTTACATGAGCCAATTCAACCTTCTGTATCTAATAGTGTATTAAGATCCATTCTCGAAGTTATTCAAATATATTGATTGTAAAAAAATTTCAAGGCATTTCATTTTTATGACTCACAGTATGTGAACATAGTGATCAAAATTGTGAGTCAAAAATGAATCGATTACATAATTATTTTAACGAGCACCGAGGCATTATAATTTTAAATTTTTTCTCTATGTCGAAATAATTAAATTTGGGTTGCTAATTTTAAGCTGCCTTAGGATTCATCAGGCAAATTAAACGCATGCGCTCTGCCTCAGCAGTGTTCAGGAGAATGTCTTATGTCTTTGGTCTTTACTGGACGTCTCAGGACAATCCCCAGCCTTAGGGAAATCCTGCCGCATGGACTGTCTTATTCTGCACTTAGGAGTCTTCCTTCGGAGTTGTTCTGCAATCTCTTCATGTATGGAAAAAAGAGTAAGAAAATCACACATCAGTGTTTTCCAATCTCTAACTTCTTACTTACTTGCTCTAACCTCTTTCTTACAACTTTGGTAGGAAGGCATCCGAGAGCCTTAACATCTATTCTGAATAGGTAGGTCTGCACCCCCTATGCTTCCTACCCTTTATGTCGGTACTGTCTCCAGTATGTGTGCAGACATTAATCAGACTTGCTTATGTTTATGAAATACCACTTTCTTTTTATCTTCTGTAATCAGTGATTATGTACATATATATTTCTTCCCATAGCTATAATCATAAGTCTAAAAGTTGGCCAACTACTTACTAGCGTTTGATGGATACCTAAATTTATATTCCTTAAATTAGACCATTCTGTTTTATCATAATTGAATACTTATTGACCTATCCATTAAGCATTCTCCATTCCTTTCTTTCTTTCCTTTCTTTATTCGTCTACCCTTTTCCCTTTTTTATTTTTGTTTCTCTCTTTCCATCTACACAACTTTATTACTACATTTTAGAAACAAAGAAGCATACAGTTTCTTGGCATTCAATCTAAGCTTAGAGCATTTTGACCTTGAATACTGCCAAGACTTTCCCATGTGCCTTGAATCCAGGTGTGGTTGCTAAGATACGTTATTAATCTTCCAATAAAAAGAATAGAGAGGTCAGGGGTGAAGAAGGTATGTTTACTAAGGAGCCTTGTTTATGGATTTTGTTTGAAATTTGTTATCCTTCCTGTGATTAGTCACTATTTTAAATTTTTCAGTTGTTTTTCTTCCCTTTTTGAATAATTAAATATCTCAGTTCAAAGAGGGGAAAGTCATCCATGTTTAGAAATTGCAGGATACCATTTAAGATTTATTTATTTGAGAGAGAGTGAGCAAGAGAAGAGGGAGTGGAAGAGGGAAAGCAGGCTCCCCACTGTGCAGGAAGCCTACTACTGGGCTTGATCCCAGAAGACCGAGATCATGACCCAAGCCAAGGCCAGACGCTTAACCAACTGAGCCACCCAATCACCCCAGGATACCATTTTTTGAATTATAGTTTTTATTCTATAGCCATTTATGTCATATAGTAAATTTCTTTCCACAAGTTGATACTACTTTTAATAAAAGATTAGTTTCCATAAAGAATAAATTTTTAAAATACACAAGAGTAAGGGCATCTGGGTGGCTCAGTCAGTTAAGTATCTGCCTTTGGCTCCAGTCATGATCTCAGGGTCCTGGGATCAAGCCTCGTGTCTAGCTCCCTGCTCAGCGGTGAGTTTGCTTCTCCCTCTGCCACTCCCCCTGCTCCTGCTGTCTTTCTCTCTCTTTTTCTTTCTCTCCATCCCCCGCTCAAATAAATAAAACCCTTAAAAAAAATACACAACAGTAGTACAAATAAGAACATAGAAATGTCAGGCGGATACAAGTAATGCGACTCATCATTAATTTGCACCATTAGCTTTCTGAAACCTGAAACATAAAGCTAAACTTGTTAAATTATATCATTCCAGTGGTCTCAGAACAGGAATCTTAGTATTTATCAAGGAATATATTTTCATTAAAATAAATCTCTTAAGTTTTGTTTGAGGGAGCTACTGAATGTCACAATGGACCACATATCCAATAATCAGTGCTTCCGGAATAAGCACCAGTACCCTCCCACACAGGAGTCTCC
The DNA here is from genome assembly GCF_964662115.1 of Mustela nivalis. Lineage (NCBI taxonomy): Eukaryota > Metazoa > Chordata > Mammalia > Carnivora > Mustelidae > Mustela > Mustela nivalis. The sequence goes on from NC_139036.1 coordinate 34,451,021, forward strand.
TGAAATATTTGCTGAGCTGACTTCGGCTCCTAATCTCAGAACCCCGCTCCCTTGCTCAGCACAATAGATGGATCCTCAGTAGCTCTTCTCAGTGTGTTTACAGCTGATTATTAAAGTCTCCAGCCTTACACTCTAACCCACCCCACTACGGTAAGAAAGAGAGCATATTCCTAAGTCCAACAGACCTGGATGTGAGTCCTCACATTCATTTATTAGCTCTCTACCTTGGCCACGTTAGTTATCTTCTTTATTCTTTATTCATCTGTGTACAGAGCTAGAAATCGTCCCTGTCTCACAGAACAAGAGCATTGCATTTAATGTTATTACGCATATGAAATACACAGCACAGTGCCTGACTCACAGTAAGCCCTAGATAAATGCTAACTCCCAATATTTTTATGTTTCTAAAATTCAAATATGAACATGTCACTCCATTATTATTATTATTATTATTATTATTAAGGTTTTATTTATTTATTTGACAGACACAGATTACAAGTAGGCAGAGAGGCAGGCAAAGAGAGAGGGAGAAGCAGGCTCCCTGCTGAGCAGAGAGCCCGATGCTGGGCACGATCCCAGGACCCTGGGATCATAACCTGAGCCAAAGGCAGAGGCTTTAACCCACTGAGCCACCCAGGTGCCCCTCACCCCATTATTTAAATTCCAAAACATTACCAGTTGCCTACAGAATGAAATCTCAGCTCTGAAGCATGGCGTGAAGAGTGGTCCATGAGCGAGTTCTCTGTTTACTGCTCAGAGTACCTGGCCCCTGTGTTCTCTTCATATCAGTCATACAACCCTTGTTGTCCATAACCCCCTGCCATTTTGAGGTGGCCGAATAGTATCTCGGCCTTAAGTATCTGTGGGCCTCATTCATCTCTTCCCCTTTTTCACCCTGTTGGTGGACAGGTACCCATTCCTTTGTCATGAGTCACAAATATCACAAGATACAACTTTCCCTAAACTACCCGCTTCTGGAGATTTGTCTTCTTCCCTAGCTTTTCCTCCTTCATGGACTTCCAAAATCATTCTTTTCATAATTTATTGATTTGTTTATACTCTGATCTTTAAACAAGCTATATCATGTACCCACTTAAGTATATTTAAAACAAATTCTTACACATGAATATTTTTATTTCTGAAACATATTGATATACAGCTTCATAAATGTATTTGTACCATATAAAATAAGCACAAAATACACATGAGAAAGGATGAGATAAACATATATCCAGAAATGTGAATATCTTGTCTATTTGTCCATGGCCCTCAGAGTCAATCTTGTTCTAGAGACCATGGGTTGGTTTGACTGTAAACTCATGGAGAAGAGAGGCTTTGTTTTTAGCTCCAGTACTAGGTAAGGTGTTCAGCTTGACTTCCAGTATTTAATAAATACTTTTTTGTAGAGTGAATGAATTAATAAATAATCTTTCTTTATATTGATCATGATAAAGGACAGAGTATTTCAGTGAAGATAAATAAAGCGGCCATCAGTTTATAAATTTATGGATCTCTAAGTTGTTCTATGGTTAGAGTTTAGAATATCTAGGTAGGTGGATAAGAATAAAAGGTGATATTTACTGAGCAAGTCTTACAGACAATGGACTAGACAGGCAGTGTGTCTTTTAATTTATCTTCTTTGAATAACATGTCTTTTTCCACTGTGAATTTTTTCATAGAGGCCAAAGAAATGAATTTAAGTTTGAGTAGTAGAGTCGAGATCTTTACAAAACAAAAGCAAAATCCCTAGAATACAGCTATTCTGATTTCCTCATTGACAGATGATCCAAATACTATATGTGCAATTTACAGATAATAACAGTACTATTACTCCTCTTACCACTACTACTACTACTACTACTACTACTACTAATAATAATAATAAAAATACTACCACCAAAAATTTTCCAATTACTTCCTCTTTACCAAGAATGGTTATGAATCATTTTACATCTATTAATTATCTTAATCCTCACACAACTCTATGGGTTAATTATTGTTATCTCTCTCTTATGGAGAAGAAAGTCAAGGAACAGAGAGTTTTAGCAGGTAGTTCAAGATTACATTGCTAGCAAGTGATGTAGCTAAAATTTGAATGAAGATGTTCTGGCTACAGACCCTACAAGTTTAATAATTATTTCATACTGCCTTGCACACATTTTATTCAGATACTTCTAAAGTTAAATAATGATATGGAAAATCAAAATAAGAGGATTGTGTGTCCATTGTAATGGGGTCAGTAATAGAGATCAGAATTTTAAGTGACTCAGTGTCATTTATGCTACTCAGTAGCATTTCAGCAGAGCCTTTTATAATCAAACCATACTTGTGGACTAATTGTAAAGACTTAGGTGAGTCCATAAAGTGAGTAAAAACATGTATGCCTGTTCAAAGCACCTTTCTTTTCTTTATCTACATTTGATTGCTGATAGAATTGTTGGCCTTGCTGCTTAAGTCTCTGTATAATGACTTAATCAAATGAAATACCCCTTTGGTATGCTAATTATAATTATGACACTTTGGAACCTCATTAATTGGATTTTTTCTCTCTTTTTTTTTTTTTTTTTGCTATTTCATTGGCAGTCAGATAAAGTTCTTTATTACTGTGAATGGTCATATAGTATGACATTACATTATAACTGGAAAGTAATTATCTTTATTGGGCAATATCAAATATATCAAGGTAAAGGTTGATGGTATGTAAACTTTGTTATTGGATTTAAAATGTTCCCTTTCTATTGTACTATGTATATAAACACCTTAGCTGAGCTTCACACTTTATCTGGAATATGAATAAATAATAATCGGCTATTTAAAAGCATTAAGAAATATAATTACAAGAGCTTTACATTTCTACCTCAGTTGAAATATAGGTGGAAATTTTTCTGTTAATTGTCTTGAAATACTCTATTCCCTTAACAGTGCTGCAAGTTTACCCATAAGTACTTCCCGTGTCCATCAACTCTTCTAATTTACAGCACATGAGCTCAAAAATCCTATTGGCCTGATTGCGCAGAAGACCCTGGATCCACTGGCCTGGTAAAGTGTACTCTCTCTAATCCAAGCAAAACAGAAGTTAGGCTCCTCAATTTTCATAACTGGTGGCTGACCTAAGTGAAAACAGTTCCAAAAAAGCATATGAGAGTCAAGGTACAGTATCATCTCCCCTTTTCTAAATAGCAGAATACAGTTCAGTTGCTTGGGACTGCATTGATAAGAAATCACAACATCTTCCAACTTCCAATGGAAACAAAACCAGAACTCCAGAACTACAGCATCCAATAAACACCCACTGAGCATGTGGCCCATGAGCCCTTGAAATGTGGCTTGTGAGATATGTGAGATATGCTCTAGGTATGAAAGATATGCTGGATTTCAAAGATTTAACACACACACACACACACACACACACACACACACACACACACCCCACACACAGAAAACCAAAGATAAGACATATAACTGATGATCGTTTTTATATTGGTTATATGTTGAAATAATGATAGCATGAGTCTATTAGATGACATAAAATATATTATTAAACTTAATGTCACCTAATCTTCTTATTTGTTAATGTGGCTATTAGGAAATTCAAAATGACACGGGCGGCTCACCTTCTAATCTTATTGGAACGCTCACTTTAGACCTAAAGAGGAAGGGCGGCAGGGGCGTCTGTGTCTGCAGACTGAATTCTGAGCACTTGCACTAGCCAACTGCCTAGGGGGTCCTAGCTTGTTTCGCTGCTTGTCAATAGAAGAGAAAGTCAGAGAAAGTGTCATAAGAAACAGTGAGACAAATAACAGGCTTCTCTGAGGAAGGAATGTTTAACAGAGCAAGGAGGAAAGCAGCGGGTAAACTGCAGCCCTCCCTCCCCTTGCTTCCTGGTGAAATGCCTCTCTGCCTTTTTACCACATGAGAGAGAAGCAAAGAAGGGTCGGCGAGCTGGCTCTCATTATGCCAGGAAGCGAAGAGCGAGATGGTGTACCAAAACAAGGGAAGGGCGGTGCATGAGGCCAAGTTTTCCAATTTTCCAGTAACATTCCCCAGTGGATGGAACTGAGATCCTCATTCCACAGTAAAAACATGGTAAGTATATAAATAAGTCTTCTTTCTCCCTACACTACTCCCACCAGTGTTTTTCAGTCTTAGTTTTCTTAACCCATTGAGATTGGAGATCAGTTACTAAGCCAGGAGCAATCAGAGCTCAGCTAACTCCACCAGGTTAGGAGATCATACTTATCTAAGTAATTTTCCCTTGTGCTCACTTCGGCAGCACATATACTAAGTAATTTTCCCATTTTCAGTGAAGTGCTCCCCCAGTAGTAAACTTGACATTTGGTTTATCTCTCTGGGACCAAAGCTTGGTGTCCCACTTATGGCACTGGTATGCCTCACAACAGATCATTTACTTCTGATTAGCATGGAATAGCATCTCTCCCATTCTTAAATTCCCAGAGAAAAAAATAAAATGCAAAATGAAAGTCATTATTTTTCAAAAATTTGAATCTGAAAAACTTAAGTTCAAAATGCTTGTATTCCCGTTCTTGGTCTGCGTACTCTTATTCCAAGGTCTTCGCTCAGCTGTCTGATCAGAGTTTGGATTTTTCCTGGAGCAAATGCCATTTGGCCAATGTTAACAGTGGATTATTTTTCCCTTCCGTGTACCAGGATTATGCGTCTCTGTGCAGTCTGGTGACTTGTGTGGCGTCCTATAGGCAGGGTATATATGCCGGCTTCATTCATTTTGGGTCTTGTCACAGGGCATGCGGTGATCAGTCAGATGTGAGGAGATGAGATCCTTTCCATGATCAAGCAGAGGCTTTAGGGAGATGGGTGTGGTTTGGTTAAATTCTTTTCCGTTCTTGACCACTGATCATGGCAATGGTATGTCACAGATCACTGTTACTCAGCCTGGCCTCAGATGAAAGTTACATGTATTTCGGAACCAATCAGTAGAATCACAGCTTATGTAACAGGAGTGGGAAATGCTTTTTCGCTGTCAACCATTGATTCCTTATGTTGTTACCACAACAATTTTGCCTGAAGCAACAACTGTAAGCTGGTGTGTTGCTTATGCTTTATAATTATGGATTTGATGATAATTAGGCAAAATTATGATTCTGAAACCCAGGGCACAAGTGCAAGGCAAACCCACATCCTCTCACCAGCCGAAGATCATGGTTGTAAAGACAGAGTGGCATGTGAGGGGGAGGAGGTTTAAAAAAAGATAGGAAACTCAGAGAATGTCTTTGTCTCATCTCAGTTTGTTAATTGCTTTATGTTGGTTGTTCAGAGCTCCTCCCTAGGGAATGTAGAGAATAATTTCTAATATTCCCCCTCCCTGGAGACTGGAACACTAGTATCGTTCCCTCCAAGGAAATACATGGGGTAGGATAATAAGTATGCCCTACCAATGACCAGAAGAGTGAATTTGAGAACATTTTGAAAATCAAAGGCAAGACATACACAACTCTTAATTAGGTGATTAGCATGTATTGAAATAGAACACATCTCCTCCGTTATAGATGATGGTCAAGTTTTTCATCACATTTTCTGTATTTTTTTTATGAGCGTATTTTGTGCCAGGACATTAAAAGAAGACAAAGTTTTAAGTAACATTTGTAGTCTATGATATCTACCTAGCACTCCCTAATTACCAGATCACTTACACATGCATGATTTCCTGATTGTGTTTCTCACAATATCCTTGAAAAGGTACACATGCCAGTTATTATCATACCAGTTTTAAAGAGAGAAAAGGGGACACAAGAGGCCTTGAGAATTTAGGCAGGATTATGTAAGCAGAAAGCTTCTGAGTTATACCTGGAGTCCATAGCCTCTGTATTGTGTCTGGGGCTCTCCATGCCATGCGTTTCATAGGAAGACTGTGCTGATGCCCCCCCACTGACACATACCTTCCCCATTCCCCCCACCACTTATATCTAAACATGAAACTTGACTCAAATGTTCACTGTTCTGGACATCCCTGTATCCTAGCAATTTTCACAATATTTCGTGGTTTCTCCCCTAGTTTCAAAAGTGGGCTTTAAAGTCCATAGTCCGTAAGGCTAGGAACTATACCTTCTTCTCCTTCCTCCTCCCCCTCCCCCCCTTTTTTCCTCCCCTCCCCCTCCATTTTTTTTGTTGAAAGATTTATTTATTTGAGAGAGAGAGAGAGAGAAAATGGGGGTAGAGGCAGAGGGAGAGAGAATCTTAAGCAGGCTCTGCACCAAGCATGTAACTGTACTTAGGACTCCATCTCCTGACCCTGAGATCATGGCCTGAGTACCCAGGCACCCTACTACTACTACGACGATGACGATAGCGATGATGAATACTACTTCTATTTCTACTACTTCTTCTTCTTCCTCCTCCTCATCCTCCTCCCTCTTTCCTTCCTTTCTTCTTCTGTTTGCTCTAGCCCCACTTATTCATTAAGTCCCATAAATGCTATCTTTTAAAAGAGTTACTAGAAAATTAACATATGTTAATAATCAGAGGACATTTTTCTTCTTGGAAGGTAAAGATAGCTTTAAGATTAATAACAATATATTTTGCTGGAGTCTTTTGGGTTTTCTATATTAGTATCATGCCATCTGCAAAGAGTGAAAGTTTGACTTTTTCTTTGCCAGTTTGGATGTCTTTTATTTCTCTTTGTTGTCTGATTGCCCTGGCTAAGGTTTCCAGTACTATTTTGAACAACAGTGGTGAGAGTGGACATCCTGGTCATGCTCCTGACCTTAGGTGAAGAGCTCTCAGTTTTTCCCCATTGAGGATGATATTCACTGTGAGTTTTTCATCAAGAAAGGATGCTGTATTTGTCAAATGTTTTTTCCAAATCTATTGAGAGGATCATATGGCTCCTTGCCCTTTCTTTTATTAATGTGGTATATCACATTGATTGATTTATGGATGTTGAACCACTCTTGCAACCCAGAAATAAATCCCACTTGGTCATAAGAAGTCATCCTTTTAATGTACTGTTGGATACTATTAGCTAGTATCTTGGTGACAATTTTTACATTCAAGTTCATCAGGGATATTGGTCTATAATTCTCCTTTTTAGTGAGGTCTTTGTTTGGTTTTGGGATCAGGTAATGTTGGCCTCATAAAATTGAGCTTGGAAGTTTTTCCTTCCATTTCAATTTTTGGAAACAACTTCAGAAGAATAGGTATTAATTCTTCTTTATTTTAAATTTTTTAAGAAATTTATTTATTTATTTCACACACACACACACACACACAGAAGGAGAGAGAGAGAGAGAGCGAAAGAGAGAGTGAGCATGAACAAGCAGGGGGAACAGCAGGCAGAGCAGGCAGAGGGAGAAGCAGGTTCCCTGCCAAGGGAGGAGCCAGATGTGGACCCCTATCCCAGGATCCTATGATCATGACCTGAGCCAAAGGCAGCCACTTAAACAATTGAGGCACCCAGGCGTCCTGGTATTAATTCTTCTTTAAATGTTTCATAGGGGCACCTGCATGGCTCAGTTGGTTGTGTCTGCCTTTGGCCCAGGTCATGATCCCAGGGTCCTGGAATCGAGTCCTGCACTGGGCTCCTTGTTCAGCAGGGAGCCTGCTTCTCCCTCTATCTGCCGTTCCTCCTGCTTGTGTCTCTTTCTGGCATATAAATAAATAAAAATCTTTTAAAAAATGGTAGAATTCCACTAGGAAGCCATCTGGCCCTGGACTCTTATTTGTTGGGAAATTTTTTGATTACTGACTCAATTTCTTTGCTGGTTATGGGTCTGTTAAGGTTTTCTATTTCTTCCTGTTTCAGTTTTGGTAGTTATGGTTCTAGAAATGCATCCATTTCTTCCAGATTACCTAATTTGTTGGCACATAATTACTATAATATTCTCCTGTAATTGTTTGTATTTCTTTGGTGTTGGTTGTGATCTTTCCTCTTTCATTCATGATTTTATTTGTGTCCTCTCTCTTTTCTTTTTGATAAGTCTGGCTAGGGGTTTATTCTTTCAAAGACCCAGATCCTAGTTTTATTGATCTGTTCAATTCTTTGTGTGTGTGTGTGTGTGTGTGTTAAGATTTATTTATTATATATAGAGAGACAGAGAGCACAGCAGGGGAGCAGGAGAGAGAGAGAGAGAGAGAAGCAGGTTCCCCAATGAGCAAGCACCATGACCTGAACTGAAAGCAGCCGCTTAACCAACTAAGCCACCCAGGTACCCCTGTCCCACTCTTTGTAAAATTTCTATATTGTTGACTTCTGCTCTAATATTTATTATTTCTCTTCTCCTGTTGGATATAATCTTTATTGCTATTTAAGTGTAATGTTAGGTTGTGTATTTGAGACTTCTTGTTTCTCGAGAAAGACTTATATTGCTATATACATCCCTTGAAAATAGAGAGAGAGGAAAACCATAAGAGATGCTGAACTCTGGGGAGCAACTGAGGGTTGCTGGAGGGGAGTTGGGTGGGTGGATGGAGTAACTGGGTGATGGGCATTAAGGAGGGCACGTGATATAATAAGCACTGGGTGTTACATGCAACTGATGAGTCACTAAATTCTACTCCTGAAACTAACAGTACAGTATATGTTAATTAAATTGAATTTAAATAATTAAAAAAAAGAAAAAATATTAATAACAATACATTATATCCACTGAATAAAGATATATGATCATTAACTTATATTCAGGCCAATAGATATCTCTTAAGAATGGTAACTGGCCTTCCATACCCCAACTTCCCAATTTCTGTATTCTCAACTTCTCACACAGAGACATCCCTGTTTATTAGAGCAACCTGTTTATTCCCCTTATGGTGGCACTCTTACTTCCCCTTTCTACAGAAAACCCACATTATACAGCTTCGTCACATAGCTTGTCAAGGGAAAAGAAATGATAGAAACACAGACTCTATAACAAGTGATTCTTAATGTTAACTCCACATCAGAATTGCCCAGGGGAAATTTTTCAAATAACAATCCCATAGACATTCAATTTTTAATTAGTCTGGGGTGGGACCTGGACTTCAGTATGAAAAAAACAAAAGTAAACAAAAACTCTGAAATCAAATGTGTAGCCAGGATTTAGAATCTAGGCTTTTAAAAACGATGTTGTACTGGTATCTAAGAAGACCTAAATTTACGAATTTCAGGAAATTCACTGGATGGCCACACACAGAAATCTGGCTGCAGTCCTCACTTTCATTCAGGAATCACCCAAATCAGCAGAACAAAGAGGAAGACATTGCCTTGAAGAACAGTGTGCCAGCTAGAAAGGGGAATAGGGATGTTCTTCAATTTGACTGCCACACCAGACTTTGTGAACAGCCGTTCTCTCTATCCAGGACTCTTCCTCTATTAGTTCCTTCTTCTCTACATGTTATTAGAATTCCATGCAGTTGGAAGAGGGGCAAGATATAGAGAAGTAGGAGACCCTGTTTTGATGGGTCCCCTAAAGAGAGCTAATTATCTACCAGAACACTCTGAACACCCAAGAAACCAGACTGAAATGTAGGATTATACACTTCTGGATCTCTATGGGGGCAGAAGACACCAGTGGAGAGGCGAAGTGTATTGGGAATGATCAGACTGATAAACAGAAGGGGGAAGGAGTCATCAGAAGTCCAGAAGTGACCCATTGGAAAGTACAACCCCAATACAAAAGTGCCCTCTGACTTGGAGTCTAGTTAAAAGCACTCAAAAAGAGAAAAAAGATTTTAAATGGCAACTGATGGAATCAGGAGGTCATGGGCATGGGCCTAAGCCCATGGACTGAAGCGATCACTCAAGCCAGAGAGAGTGGTGGTGGAGCCTCCAGTTCTGATCCCGAAGCCCTAAGGGTTGCATGGCTTGCACCACCACTCAGGCCCAGAGCGCACTCCTGCCCCAACATGAGGGAGTCTGGTGTGCACGTTCTAGAATCACAGCCTTTTGCACTCTGCGCTCACTGCATGAGAGGAGTCTCAACCCCGTTCCCCACCCACACCTGAGAGTGCTTCATGCAGGTGCTAATCAGAGGTCTCTAGGACTGGCCTAGAGTCTGAACACTCCCAGCCCAGACTTGAAGGAACTACCCCAGACAGCAGTCCTGGCAAAGGCAGCCACCATAAGCAGGCTCCCTGGACCAGTATCACTCATGATTTTGGCACGGGGGTGCACGACAGGCCGGTGCTTTGGGCGACCCCTGAGATAATGGCTGGGGGGCACGCACTGCTTGTGGCAAGAGTTTGCAGAGGGGGAGTCTTTGTGTCCTGGACCACCAAGAGGGGAGCAGACTGAGGCTTCTTTCTGAGATGAAGGTCTGGGTGAGTTTGCTTTCAACTAAAACTCTGAAACAAAAACCTCCAGAGAAGAAAAGCCTGAAAAAACAGTTTCCACAGAGCCCAGGCCCTTCGTAGGGGGCAGGAGGACTCAACCCAAGTAAGATTGGTTGAAAAACAACTCAGCAGCCCTCTCCCCCAGAAAGCCAGCCAAAAGAATGAGAGGACAACCACCACAGGGTCCCCATAAACTGTAAAACCCCAATATCAATGGAAAACAATATATTAAGCTCCTGGTATTGCCCTAAAACCTGTATATTTCATAGATATAACTTTTATTTTTAATACGTTCTCACTAATCTTGTTTTTTTTTTAACCTACTTACCATTGCAACTAGAGGTTTAATACAACATAATCCATAATAACCTTTTAACTTGAACCTTTTTCATACATATACCTGTATTTTTCTTTTTCTTTTCTATTTTATTTTTTTAATAGACATATAGATATAAGCTTCAAGGTAATCCTCTTTCCCTAATCAATACTACCCCTGTATATAAACCAGCTTTAATCTCCCTTTATCTCTGGACAGATGAGTCCTTTAACAAAGATCTCAAGATATACCCAGGAAGAATCAAAATAACCTTCCTCGCCCACATCGAAGATCTATAACTACCATCCCATCTTTTTCTTCTGTCAGTGTTTCTGTGTATTTGTTTTTGTTCTGGTATTATGTAAATCTTATCCTTGGAGTTCATTTTGGCTGGGTTCTTTTTTTTTTTTTTTCTTGTCATTTACTTTTGTCAGTCTTTTTGTCCATTTTTGTCTGTATAACTTATAAATCTTACCTTTGGGGCCCATTCTAGCTGAATCTTCCGTTTTTTTCTGTCTCTCTTTCTGTCTTTTTTTTTTTTTTCCTTTTTCTTTCCTTTTGGTGGTGACTTCCAATTGCTCAGAAGCATTCCAGGGTTCACCTTGCTTGGATTGTAGTTGATATATTCAGCTACACATCCCTTCAACCACCTCTCACCAAAATGACTAGGAGGAGGAAGACCCAACAGAGGAAAAATTCAGAGGCTGTGCCCTGTCCATCAGACTATTGGCTATGGACATAAACAGTATGTCAGAAAGGGAATTCAGGGTAACAATTATGCAGGCAATGGCTAGGTTGGAGAAAACCGTTAGTGACAACATGGAATCGATTAAGGCAGAAGTGAAAGCTGCCCAGGAAGAAGTTTAAAATGCTATCAGTGAGATCCAATCTAATGTAAATACTATAACATCTAGGGTAACTGAGGCAGAAGATAGAATTAGTGATCTAGAGGACAAACTGATAGAGCAAAAGGATCAGGAGGATGCCTGGAACAAACAGCTTAGAAGCCATGAAAACAGAATTAGGGAAATAAATGATGCCGTGAAACGTTCCAACATCAGAATTATTGGGATCCCTGAGGGGGAGGAGAAAGAAGGAAGACCAGAAGATATAGTTGAACAAATTCTCCATGAAAATTTTCCCATTCTGGGGAATAGAAGCAGTGTTTGTGTCCTAGAGGTAGAAAGATCACCCCCAAGATGAATGAATCTAGAAAGACCTCGAGGCACTTGACTGAAAGACTGATGAATCATAATTTTAGACAAGAGCTTTTGAGAGCAGCTTGGAGGAAGATTCCTTATGTAGAGAGGAAGGTCCATGAGAATAACATCAGACTTGTCCACAGAAAGGGCTAGCAAGACATATTCAGGGCACTAAATGAGAAGAACATGCAGCCAAGAATACTTTATCCAGCAAGACTGACATTCAAAATGAATGGAGAGATAAAGAGCTTCCAAGACTAGCAAGGTTCAAAAGAGGATGTGACCACCAAGCCGGCACTACAAGAAACATTAAGGGACATTCTGTAAAAAAAGGAAGAACCCAAGAGTGTCATAGAACAGAAATTTACAGAGACAATCTATAGAAACAAGTACTTCACAGACAACATGATGTCAATAAAAACATATCTTTCAATAATCACTCTCAATGTGAATGGCCTAAAAGCTCCCATAAAATGGCACAGGATTACAGACTGGATAAAATGACAAGACCTTTCCATATGTTGTCTACAAGAGACCCATTTGGAACCCAAGGGTACATCCAGACTGAAAGTAAAGGGATGGAAAAGTATCTTTCATGCCAATAGGCCTCGAAAGAAAGCTGGGGTAGTGATTCTCATATCAGATAAATTAGATTTTAAACTAAAGACTATAGTCAAAGATAAAGAAAGACATTACATCATTCTTAAAGGATCTATCCACCAAGAAGATCTAAAAATTATAAATATTTATGCCCCCAATATGGGAGCAGCCAGCTCCATAAGACTTAACTGTTAATCAAGATAAAGAGTCATATTGACATGAATACATTAATAGTAGGGGATCTTAACACGCCACTCTCAGTAATAGACATCATCCAAGCAGAAAATCAGTAAAGAAACAAGAGCATTGAATGACACATTGGACCAGATGGACCTCATAGATATATACAGAACATTCCACCCTAAAACAACAGAATACTCTTTCTCCTCAAGTGCACATGGAACTTTCTCCAGAATAGACCACATACTAGGTCACAAATCAGGGCTCAACTGATACCAAAAGACTGAGATTATTCCCTGCATATTCTCAGACCACAATGCTTTGAAACTAGAACTCAACAACATGAAAAGTTTGGAAGGAATTCAAACACTTGGAAGCTAAAGACCACCCTGCTTAAGAATGTTTGGATTAACCAGGAAATCGAAGTAGAACTTAAGCAATTCATGGAAACCAATGAGAATCAAGACACTTCAGTCCAAAACCTATGGGATATGGCAAAGGCAGTCCTAATGGAGAAATATATAGCCATCCAAGCCTCCCTCAAAAAAATGGAAAAATCCAAAATACACCAGCTCTCCTTATACCTTAAATAACTGGAGAATCAACAACAAATTAAGCCAACCCCATACACGAGAGGGGAAATAATCAAGATTGGAGCAGAGATCAATGAGATAGAAACTAAGGATATAGTAGAATGCATCAATGAAACTAAAAGCTGTTTTTTTTTTTTTAAGTGTAAGATCGATAAACCATTGGTCAAACTAATCCAAAAGAAAAGAGGGAGGACCCAAATTAATGAAATTATGAATGAAAAAGGAGAGATCATGACTAACACCAAGGAAATAGAAACAGTCATCAGAAATTGTCATCAACAATTCTATGCCAGTAAGTTAAGCAACCTAGATGAAATGGATGCATTCCTGGAAACCTATAAACTTCCAAAAGTGAATCAGGAAGAAATTGACAACCTGAATAGACCAATATCTAGAGATTGACATTGATCAAAAACCTCCCCAAAAACAAGATCCCAGGACCTGACGGGTTTTCTGGAGAATTCTACCAAACATTCAAAGAAGAAATAATATCTATTTTCCTGAAGTTGTTTCAAAAGATAGAAACAGAAGGAAAACTTCCAGACTCTATTTATGAAGCCAGCGTTACCCTGATCCCCAAACCAGGCAAAGACCCCACCAAAAAGGAGAATTTCAGGCCAGTATCCCTGATGAATATGGATGCCAAGATTCTCAAAAAGATCCCAGCTGATAGGATCCAACAGTATATTAAAAAGATTATCCACCATGACCAGGTGGGATTTATCCATGGGAAGCAAGCGTGGTTCAACATTCACAAAATCAATCAATGTGATAGAACAAATCAGTAAAAGAAGAGAGAAGAACCACATAGTCCTCTCAATTGATGCAGAAAAAAGCATTTGACAAAATACAGCATCTGTTCCTGATCAAAATGATTCAAAGTATAGGGATAAAGGGAACATTCCTCAACTTCATAAAATCTATCTATGAAAAATCCACAGTGAGTATCATCCTCAATGTGGAAAAGCTGACAACCTTCCCTTTGAGATCAGGAGCACAACAAGGATGTCCATCTTCACCACTGTTGTTCAACATAGTACTAGAAGTCCTATCAATAGCAATCAGACAGCAAAAATAAAAGGTATTCAAATTGGCAAAGAAGAAGTCAAATTCTCTCTTCACAGATATAATGATGTTTTATATGGGAAACCCAAAGACTCCACCCCCAAACTACTAGAATTCACACGGCAATTCAGTAATGTGGCAGAATACAAAATCGATATACAAAAATCAGTTGCGTTCTTATACACTAACAATGAAAAAATAGAAAGGGGAATTAGAGAATAAATTCTATTCACTATAACACCAAGAACCATAAGATACCTGGGAATAAACCTAACCAAAGAGGTAAAGGATCTGTACTCAAGGAACTACAGAACACTCATGAAAGAAATTGAAGAAGACACAAAAAGATGGAAGACCATTCCATGCTCATGGATTGGAAGAATAAACATTGTTAAAATGTCTAAATCTATACTTTCAATGCCATCTTGATCAAAATTCCACTGGCATTTTTCAAAGAGCTGGAACAAACAATCCTAAAATTTGTTTGGAACCAGAAGAGCCCCCTAATTGCTAAGGGAATGTTGAACAAGAGAAACAAAACTGGGGGCATCACATTGCCTGATTTCAAGCTTTACTACAAAGCTGTGATCATCAAGACAGCATGGTACTGGCACAAAAACAGACACATAGACCAATGGAACAGAGTAGAGAGCCCAGATATGGACCCTCAAATTTATGGTCAAATAATCTTCAACAAAGCAGAAAAAAAATATATACATTGGGAAAAAAGCCGTCTTTTCAATAAATGGTCTGGAGAAATTGGACAGTTACGTGTAGAAGAATGAAACCCGACCCTTCTCTTACAGCATACACAAAGATAAACTCAAATGGATAAAAGACTTCAATGTGAGGCACGAATCTATCAAAACCCTAGAGGAGAACATAGGTAGAAACCTCTTTGACATTTGCCACAGCTACATCTTTCAAGATATGTCTCCAAAGACAAAGGAAACAACAGGAAAAATGAACTTGGGGAGCTTCATCGAGATCAAAAGCTACTGCGCAGCAAAGGAAACAGTCAACAAAACAAAGAGGCAACTCACAGAATGGGAGAAGATATTTGCAAATGACAGTACAAAGAGCTGATATCCAAGATCTATAAAGAACTCCTCAAAGGCAACACACACACACAAGATGATCACGTCAAAAAAATGGGCAGAAGACATGAACAGACACTTCTCCAAAGAAGACATACAAATGGCTATCAGACACATGAAGAAATGTTTGTCATCATCAGCCATCAGGGAGATTCAAATCAAAACTAAATTGAGATACTGCCTTACACCAGTTAGAATGGCCAAAATTAACAAGACAATAAGGATGGAGAGGATGTGGGGAAAGGGGAACCCTGTTACACTGTTGGTGGGTATGCAAGTTGGTGCAGCCACTTTGGAAAACTGTGGATATTCCTTAAGAAATTAATAATAGAGCTTCCCTATGACCCTGCAATTGCACTACTGGGTATTTAACCTAGAGTTACAGTTGTAGTGAACAGAAGGGCCACCTGTACCCCAATGTTCATAGCAGCAATGGCCATGGTTGCCACTGTGGAAAGAACCAAAATGCCCTTCAATAGATGAATGGATAAAGAAAATACGGTCTATGTATACAATGGAGTATTCTGCCTCCATCAGAAAGGATGAATACACAACTTTTGTATCAACATGGACAGGACTGGAAGAGATTATGCTGAGTGAAATGAGGAGAGAGAGTCAATTATTAAATGGTTTCATTTACTTGTGGAGCATAAGGAATAACACAGAAGACATTGGGAGATGGAGAAGAGAAGTGAGTTGGGGGAAATTGGATGGGGAGACAAACCATAAGAAACTGGACTCTGAGAAACAACCTGAGGGTTTTGGAGGGAGGTGGGATGGGTGGGGTGAGCCTGGTGGTGGGTATTATGGAGAGCACATATTGCATGGAGCAATGGGTGTGGTGCATAAACAATTGAATTTGGAACACTTAAAAAAATTAAATTAAATTAAACTTAATAAAAAAAGAAAAGAAAAAAGAATTCCACTCAGTTACACAACCTGGCTTGCTCCTGTCCAGCTCAGGCCACCACGTACTTTCATCCGTAACACGGATTGTTAGTTGGGAAATTGTGAGGCAATTGCTGGAACTAAACTTGATCCTATGTGGGACTCCAGGAGATGTATCAGCTGCTGTGGTCATGCCCTGTTTACTGCAGGCTTGGAGAGGATTTTAAGTAAAGAAGAGTTCCAGAAGCCTCCACAGGAGAGCAGTGATAGCAAGGGGGAAAGGTGGGAACAGAACAAACATTAGAATAGGGAAGAAAAGTGCTTTCCCTTGACCGGGAAATTTTTTAGCTTGTAACCTCATCAGGTTGTAGCTCACTGTGTCCTTTGAAGTACATGAAATTTCAACACTGGCAAAAATTAAGAGAATGCCTTATTTTATTTTGCACAGAATTTAATCATTTGAGCAGGTCATTTTAAAAGTATTTGACCCATCTGAATTCCAAATATACCCACCTTTTGAAAATAAATCATCAGGTTAAGGACAACAGGAGTTTGTTAACTTCAGCAATTAAAGAGAAGGAAGACAATATTTAGGGCAAATGGTCCCTTTTGAAATACATAAATATAGTAAGAATGGGGAAAATTAAAAATATAAAAAGAAAGCAAGTCACACATGCTATAAGATCCAGAAAATACCAGTCTATGAACAATCTTGCATAAGAAAGATTATTAATGAATAAAAAACACAATGGTGAGGAAAGATAACACATTGATTTGTACAAAAGAACAGTGAATTATAAGAATGGATCAAGACATTTTTCTTACTTTCAGATGAAAGGGACGGTAAGGGAAGAGATAAGAGACAAGAAGACAAAGCCAGGTGATTCAATATATATGTATATCGTGAATTCCAGAACTGAGAAGAGAGCAGACTAAGAGAGCCCATAAAAGAAAAGTAATCAATGAACACAAACTTTGCTTTATGCACAATGACCAAAGAAAGATAAGCTAAGACATCCTCATGATTTACACTTTTTTTGGTCATTCTTACAGAAGGTGATTATGTCTGTGCAGTATTGACATATATTCTGTCGAGGAGTGTCCTGCTCCTCTGTTCTGTCCTAATATATTTTTCTTGGGCATATATAATTTAATTTTACCTGAGGAGAGTAGGAGGAAAACAATCCTCAAAGGAATAGCAAGCACTATGAATTTAAAGACTAAGGATACTTCATCACGTGGTGGTGAGATATTTTACTTTAATGCCAAAATAGAAATTCAGCATTTTTCAGGCACAAACAAAGAGATAAACAGGCTTAAAGTAAAGGGAGAAAAAAAATTGGAATCAAATTTCACATCCATAATTGAAAACTAGACTACACGGGTATAATATCTCAAGAATGGCACGGGTATAATATCTCAAGAATGGAAAGACCATGAATAATACAAAAATAAATATAAAAAAAGACCTTAAATAATACAAAAATAAATATATTTTGTAAAAGTGGTGGTGATGGTAGGATCCTTTTGGAATATTTGCAATTTTCCCCATAAAAAAAGACAGACTACCCAGACATATAGATCACATCCTTTAAAAAAAAAAAATAGTGACATTCCCCCCTGAAGCTCTCATAACTAACCAGAAATATCTCTTCCATTGGAGAGACATTGATGGGAGTAGTATAAATTAAGAAGGATAGAGAAAATGATAAAAAAGTAAAAAAGAAGTTACAGAACATATAGAATACACAGTAAAGACAAGGGAGACAGAACCAGGACATCAGAGAAATGACAAGGTAATATTTCTGAACTGATCACAGACACAGAGAAAGAATACTAGACGAGAGCTAGACAATCTTTCTTGTATCTCTCAAAAATCTTAAAAAAGAATATAATGTATGAGTGAGGAACTTAGGAGAATCATGACTGAATTTCACAGAAAGTGATTATAACAGAAGGATAGTGAGCAGAAAAAGATGGTCCTTATAGGCAATGAGATCACATGACAAATATATACATATAAACAAGATAAATCTCTAACCTAATATTTTAAAGCAAGCTAAAAGTGATCCAAAATATAAAATAATAACATAAATCAGGATAAGGAAAATTCATAGATAAGGTAACAGAACTCATGAAAGAAAAGAAAATTTAATTCCAGAAGTAAACACTAAATTGAAAGAAACAGAGAAGTGGATGTCTTAGGATAAACAGAAGGTGAGAAGGAGGATAATTTTAAACACCAAGAAAAAAATAAATAGAGAAAAATAGTGAAATAAGGTGATGAATAAGAAAGCAAAATCAACAAAACAGAACTAATGCTACAATATACATTCAGGAAAACAGTACGGAAATTTAAAAAAAGGAAAAAATAATGCTTGAATTACATGCTAAAAAAGTATTATGTATTAGGGGAAAAGGATGCCAGAAGGCTTCATTTTAAATGAAGCCCTGAAATAAAAAGGAAAAAAAATGGCAAAATAGCAAAATGACTAAGTCACTTAAAGGAAAAAGAAAAAGAATGGTGATCTAATTTTTACTGACAATAATGCAATGCCAGAAGATATTGGATTTTTTTTTATATTCAAGGAGACAAAATGTGAGTCAAATATCATATGCAAGAACCTTAGAAAGTACTTCTGAGATCACAGAGTAAGGACCTCCAAAATCCATAAATGCACAAGAACATGGGCAAAACTCTCAAAATCAACTTTTTCAGAAATCTGGAAATTAACCAAAGGCTTGCAACAATCTGAGGAGTGTTTATTCAAGAACACTGGCTGACTGTCAGTAAGAACAGTGAGTTTTACGGAGTTTAAATGAGTTCTCCCTCCATCATTCTCTCCCAAGATGGGAAGTAGCTAAGACAAATGAGTCTCACAATGCCATCTGTGAAAATTGGAAGGCTGGGAGCCACTGAAAAGGATAACACAGGACAGAACAAAAGCCACATCTTCAGATAGTTGTCACTTACTGACCAGATAGGAAACTCCCTGTAAAGTTCCATCTCAGGGCACGTTTTTCTTTTAGAGTTTGTTCTATACAAACAGCTCTATCCTTGGGACATTTGTCCAAAACATAGGAATTGTTTATCATCCAGTTGCCTGATATAACTGACCCAAACCAGGAAAAACTCAGGAATAAGCTTCCACAGGGGTATCTAGAAGCTCCAGAATATCTGGGGGTAATCTAGAAGACCAGAATCTTGTGTGCATGCCCAGAAGAAGCATTAGAAGGTTCTTCTGTCTCAGTTCTGCCTGACTTTGAGGCTCTGGGCAAGCAGGAATTGAAGCTTAAGGCAGCATTGTCAGAGATGAAAGGTATATCCTAACACACACAGACACACACGGAGACACAAAGAGTCTCTTCAGCAAGAGCTAGGAGACTTACTAGTCCAGGCAATATAAGGAAATGTCCAGTCATTAACAACTAGTCATTAGTTGACCATTAAGCAAAAGAAGCATAGACTTCGACAGACACACACAACAAAAAACACAGACTTCACCATATTGGCTCAGGAAAGTCACTTAACAGATAGCCATAATAACAAAACAGGCAAACAAACAACTATAGCAAACAGAAACAAACCTGAGAATGGAGGAAATCTGATTTCCAAAGTTGCTATATAATAATATTTAAAATGCCCAATTTTCAACAAAACATTATGAGGCATGTGAAGAAATAAAAGTATGGCCCAGAACGGGGGGGGGGGGGGTTGATTAATAGGGGCTCCTGGGCAGCTCAGTCGGTTAAACGTTCAACTCTGTGTTTCAGCTCAGGTCATGATCTCAGGGTCATGGTTTGTTTTTGTTTTCTTGTTAAAGAGATTAATAGAACCTTTCCCTGGAGAAGCCCATATATTGGGCTTAACAGACAAGTACTTTAAATCAACTATTATAAATATGATCAAAGAGCTAAGAAACCATGAGAATGATGTCTCACCAAAAATGCCAGTGAAGAGATAGGAATTATAAAGAGGAGACAAATAGAGACTCTGCAGTTGAAAATTTTACTAAAGGGACTCAACATCGGATTTGAAGTAGAAGGTAAGAATCAAGAAACTTGATGGTGCAATTGGGATTATTTAGTCTGAGGAAAAGAAAGAAAAAAAAATAGTGAAGAAAAATAAATCCAGCCTTAGAAATGCATAAGACTCCATCTAGCATAAACCTGGTGATTCACAGACCTGTACCCCTGGGGCTAATAATACATTATATGTTAAAATTTTTTTTAAATAAATAAATAAAATATATAGCAAAAAAAAAAAAAAAAAAAAGACTCCATCTAGCAAACCAACATACACAAAGTGGAAGTTCCAGGAGAAAGAGAAAAGATTAGAACAAATTATAACCAACAGTCATTAGAGCATTCATTTCATATCCAAGATTCTCAGAAAACTCTAAGTAGGATAAGTTCAAAAAGATCCATAAAATATAGACACATCATAGTCAAACTGGCAAAGCCCAAAGCCAAAGAATCTTGAAAACAAGAGGAAAATGACTCTTGTCAACAGCGGCTTTACTGTAATTACCATGGAGGCCAGAACACAGTGGAATTACACCTTTAAAGGGCTATGAGGGGGGTGCCTGGGTGGCTCAGTCTGTTCAGTGTCTGCCTTCAGCTCAGGTCATGATCCCAGGGTCCTGGATCAAGCCCTGCATCAGGCTTCTTGCTCAGTAGGGAGTCTGTTTCTGCCTCTGCCCCTCCCCTCTGCACATTCTCTCTCTCAAATAAATAAATCTTTTAAGAAATTAAACAAATAAAGTGATGTAAGAAAAGGCCATTGACCAAGAATTCCATATCAAGCATTTTTGATTCTTCAAAAATGAAGGAGAAATTAAGATATTCTCAGATAAACAAAAACCGAGACTATTTGTTTCTAGCAGAATTGCCTTCTAAGAAATATTAATGAGAGTCCTTCAGGCTGGAATGAAACAAAGAACAGCAGTTAATGATATAAAATACAGTACAGAAGCATTTTTTGTTTATAATACCTTTTTTCCATCTACTTTGAAAGTAATAGCAGAGAGCAATAATTATTAAACTGTGGAGATAGAGATGTAATTTATATGATGATTATAGCACATGAAGGAAAGGAGAGAATGGGGTTAGATAGGAGCAAAGATTCTGTATACAATTGAAATTAAGTTGATATTTACTTAAACTAGATTATAAACTAATATGCTAATTGCAACTCCCAGGGAAACTAGTGAGAATAACTTAAAAAATATAATAAGAGAAACAACAAAGTAATTAAAACAGTATACTAGGAAAAATAGGCATATGACACAAAAGGTGGTAGTAATAGAGGATTAGACACATAATGCATGTGGAAAACAAACAGCAAAGTGAGGGATATTGGGCAATGATCCAAGCAACTGAGTTGTAAATTGTTTCTTAAAAACAACCTGATTCTTATTAAAGTTCAGAGAAATGCAGGAACTTGCATAGCCTTCCTTAAAAAAAAAAAGTTTCTTTCCATAAAATTAACTGAAACTCATTAATTAGTAAGTTTGTGAATAAATTAACACTTATCCCAATCCATTTTCTTACTTTCCAAAACATCTTCCCTCACTCTTCCTATTAGAGTTGCATGATTTGTCAGTATCAATGAAACACGTTCTGTGTTTCAAGCATTAAAAGGAAAAAGACAATCAAGTCTTCTTGTATATAACCTGCATGATTTCCATCTCATTTGTCCTATATCTTGATTGAGTGTGATGAAATAGCACAAATTATTTTACAAAGTTGCATTTGGTTTTCAGGTATAGTTGGGTCTAACACCTGCAAACTCAGCATTTTACCCAAAGACAGCACTTTACAACTTTTTAAAAAATCGTACTGCTTCATTTTGCACATTTTCTACAACATGCAACTTTAAATAGAATTCCAAACACAAACACCATTAAATGTGTATCTTTATTTTATAACAAGTTTGAAAATTCTGACAATGCCTGGATGATTGGCCAATTTTCTCTAGGAATCCTTTATATAATAGCATATTACCCTTTGGATAATACCCAGTTACTTTAGTTGATCCGTGAGGAAAAAGTGCAGGTTAGGAAATTGGTAGAAGTATTTTCAGAAAATAAATCTTAAAGTTTTCCTCGAAGTTTGAGTTATAATTACCTAACAATGAATTCCTGGGAATAGTCTCAAGAGATATTTTAGAGCTGATGTGGCTTTCTACTGAAGCAAATATGAGTCAAAAACAAATTTATGGAAAAATATTTATCTACAAATAACAAAAATTAGCAAAACTAGGTTTTGTGTTTTTGTTTTATCCTTCCCAGACTTATCTCCAGCTGTCCTAAGCATGCAGGCAGTGAGATAGAGAGAGGGAACAATGTTACACAAAAGAGAGTTTGAACAAAATAACTAGTCCCATGACAGGTAACTTTCAGCCCCCAAAATACCGTTTTTCCACTTGAATTTGGAATTCTCTTCTCTAAAAAAGATCTCTGTTATAGAAAACATTCCCAGTAGAAGGAACCAAATTGAGAATGAAAAATTTTATATTTGGAGATTCATAATGTATTTTAGAATGTTAAACACATTAAAGACTCTCAGAAATCTTACAGTGTTAAAAAAAATCTTGCAGCATTTCCAAAACTTTGTAAATAAACATAATTTTCATTTTGCAGATGCTTTCTGCCATTGAACAGTTTTAAAGTATTGGTATAGAGTTAGTTACCAAAACAAAAATCAAACTAACAACATTTATTTTTACTGTTTTATGGTCATACAAAGTATCGGTGGTGGTATAACAAATGTTACAGTCTCATAATTACTGATGGGTAGCGCAATTGCATGCAATCTTATGGAAAACCATTTGACAGTATGGATGAGAAGTTTCAAATCTTTTAAGCTATTGGACCCAGGTACTAGCTCTCATGTATTTATCCTAAGGGAATTAGATGAACTGCATAACCTAGAGAAATGATAAAAAGGTATGAGCTAAATAATAACTAGGGTTATTTCTGGCCAGGGTAATTATGTATCTATTTGTTTTCCTGTTCTGTTTTTCTGTATATTCCACATTACTATAATAACTATGTGTTATTTTTCATAATAGAATGGTATTTACAAAATAGCACATGATTATGTTTTCTCTCATTTTACCTCCAATAAAAACCTTGAGAAAAACTAAGACTTTGTAGTGGGTACTTTGATCTTTTGGAAGCTTTTCATTTGAAGGATTGGAAATGTTGAGTCAAATTACATAACTGTATTGTAAGCTATTAATTATACTCCGTCAAAGTTTGTAGATTGAGTTATATCATTTTGTAACTACTACCTTAATAAAGTATATTTTTTCTTTTAAATATTTTGTGTGGGTTTTTAAAAGATGATGTATGTTTCGAATATATTTTCAACAGGCAAAATACAAAAGAAGTATTAGGATGAATTAGAAAAGCTCTACGGCATCTACTCAGAGGGCAGAGTATGTGTTCTTTGCAACATAAATGACAGACTAAAATGATGTCTGTTTCACCCTACAAGTCTAAAGGGCTAGAAATGAGCTGTCTAGCTCTTTTGATGGCTGAGCAATGAAGAAGTGGTTTTAGTGGTTAGCTTCCAAGAATGTATGAGTGCTTCCTGTGATACAGATGTCAAACATACACAAGCTGTCTTGGATTCCATCCAAAAGATTACCTGGAGGGGCAAAGCAAAATCAGCAGAGACAAGCTGAAGGTACCATTGTATTCTTACAAGCCAAGGAAGGAGTAACTTCCAGCCAGAAGTAAGATGCATGCACTTATATCAAAGACGCTGTCCAGGAGATACCCTCCGAGATAGCAAGAGGACCTCTGTAGAGACAATGGATGAAATGTCTGGACATATTCCAACAGAGTCTGTATGTTAATAACCATAACGCTATCAACAAATTCAGAACTTTCTTCACTCCTTAGTTGTCCTTCCCCTCCCAAGCTTCATTCCTGGAGGAGTTAGAAACTCTAGCGGTATGGAGGAACACCTGCTGGGAAAACAGCAGATTTAAATGCGCAGTGAGAGGGGCACCTGGGTGTCTTAGTCTTCTTCTTCTTCTTCTTCTTTTTTTAATAAATGGGCAGTGAGAGACAAAAATGAAACTGTTTATTATTACATCCCCTGGCTTGTGCTTGCTCAGGTAAGCTTTATTTAAATGGGGAAAGAGTAGGATTGTTAGAAAAATACATGAGTTTCCATTAAATTTAGATTCCATATAAACGATAAATGCTTTTTAAGTAGTGCTGCAAATGTTGCATGGAATTTCAGTATATTAAAATATTCACTATTCATCAAAATTCAAATTTAACGGAAATTTTGGCATTTTTCGTTTGCCAAATCTGTCAATTCGACATTCTTTTTTTTTTTTTTTTAAGATTTTATTTATTTATTTGAGAGAGAGAGAATGAGAGAGAGAGCATGAGAGGAGAGAGGACAGAGGGAGAAACAGACTCTCTGGCTATCAGAGAGCCTCATGTGGGACTCGATCCCAGACCCCAGGATCATGACCTGAGCAGAAGGCAGTTGCTTAACCAATTGAGCCACCCAGGAACCCCAATCCTACATTCTTTATGTCACTTAATGCTTTTTGGAAGGAAAGTCTTGCTTGATATCAGAAGCATCACCAGGGCTTTCTTTTTATTATATTTTTATGGTATATTTTCCCATCCATTCATTTTATCCATTCTGGATCACTTTACTTTTAGATGTGTCTCATGCACACAGCAAAGAATTGGGTTTTGATTTGTGTACTCCATTCAAACAAATCTTTTCTTACTGAGTTAAGTCCATTTAAATTTATTATTATGGTTAGTATATTTGGTTTCAGTTCTGCCATATCATGTCATCATATATTACATGTCAACATAAAGTCATTCATTTCACACTGTTGGCTTTTTTCTTTTTTCTTTCTTTCTTTTCTTTTCTTTTCTTTTCTTTTCTTTTTTTTTTTTTTTGTATTCTCTTGGTAAATAGAGAGGATTATATTGTTATTCAAAAACATTTTTCTATGAAATCATTCTTTGGTTCTCCCTATAGGATTGCTATAGACTTTCTTCTGGTCTTACCCATTAGCTATTAGCAGGTGGCCTGCTTCATATGGCCGTGTCTAGTTCTAGGTTTTGGTAACTGCTGTTCCACTTCAGGCATGGGAGGGTTGGGGTGGTGGAATAGGGTACAGACAGCACATTGCTATTATTAGTGCCAGAGTAATCAATGCTACCTTGTGGTTTCCTTATACCCAGACCAAACGTGTATAATTAACACCCTTTTATTATTTTTTATAAAGATTTATTTATTTGAGAGGGAGAAAGAGAGCATGCAGAGGGGTGTGGGGCAGAAAAAGAGGGAGAGAGAGTCCTAATCAGACTCCCTGCTGAGTCTGGAGCCTGATGTAGGACCAGTCCTCTACCCTGAGATCACAACCTGAGCTGAAATGAAGAGTCAGCTTCTTAACTCACTGAGCCACCCAGGTGCGCCAATTAGCACCCTTTTAAAAGCTTTCTTAAACGCACCAAACTTGAGGATTTCATGCATTTCCTGTGAACCCTGACTGATAAACAAAGCAATCATTTCATTAATGAAAAACAAGTCATCGTAAGTAGGTGGCTACAATGAGGAAGCAGAAAAAGATCATTGAATATAGAAGATAATTCTGAAATATTTCCCCAAAAATATAAGAAGGAGATGGAGATAAAAATAAGAAAAATTGCACTACAATGTACACAGATCATAGGTATCTATAATGTATAAAATCTGTATTCCCAAAGAAAGAATATAGATGGTAAAAAATCAATAATGAAGGAAATAATAAAAAGCTGTCTAGAAGAGAAAGAGTCTGCAAATTGAAATGGATCACCAATATTCAGGAAAAATACTGAGGAGATCTTTCCTTAACTTGAACTTGAAAATACTCAGCAGCCATGAGACCTATCACAATGACCGATTTATGGAAACCTTTTTTCCTAGTGAATTCAGTCAATCTCACAATCCTTCACCACGGCCCTAGAGGTCGCTATTAACAATCCATCAGATCTGTAAATTGGGTGAACTTTGCTTTCCATCGCAGAATTTAACATAAAATTTAATTAAGATTAAGAGACAAGGAAATACTGTTTGTCCAAATATGTAGGTTGGAAAGACATAGCTGCCTATAAAAGGCAGCTTCTATGTGACAAAAAAAGTGCATAAGGGCAATAACCCTGCCATCTTGGCTACTGTTTGCCAGCACCTAGCACCCTGCGAATGCTCAGTAGATATTCATTGGGTGAATGAAAGATACAAAAATGAAGCTGGCCTCAGAAATCTCGGTGACACTAAAATGTCAGAAGAAAATTGAATAACATTTACAGAAGAAAAATAAATGTGATCCCAGTCACCGTAGATAAAATATTTCTCAGAAATGGCAGGCTCAGAAAGTGCCTTATCTAAATACCCTTCTTAAAGGAAAAAAAATAAATAAATAAAAATATTTTATGCAAACAAAAATGTTTCAGAGTAAAAATATATGAGTTTTAGTTCAGAGTATCATGTGTTATGATAGCATCATAATTATTGATCTCAGATTAATAAGCAAAAAAAATCTTAATCCTAAAGAAATATTCAGTGGTAAGTATGATGTTCAAGAAGGCATTATTCAGTATGTAAAAAAGAAAAAAATAGTGACTGGAATTCTCACTAATAAGCTATGGCTCACTCATAGAATAGATTAATACGAAGTCACTAAAATTATATTTTCAAAAATTAGTTAGTGGCCCGTGAAAAATGTTATAGTTTGATGTTAAATGAAATGAAAGGATGTAAAAAAAAAAAAAAAGTAGGTAAGGTTTGGTTTCAGACTCTTTATTAAATAGTATTTTTTAAATTCCAAGGTATATAGTTTTTCTATTTTTAACATCCTGCAAGAGGTATCACTTCACAGTTGAGGCATCTTAGAATGATTTAAATACAGCAATTTTTTTATGATGAATTAAAGATTATGGAATTTGTTTACTTGAAGTTATTTATCAGATCTTACTGATCTTTGGAACCCTTCCTCCTCACACAATAAATGCTACTGAATTTATGGCACTCAGTGTGTAACAGTATTGTTGAATGACTGAAATAGTTTTTGAGTGAACAGTCCATCATATTTTTATGCTTTGAGAAACAAGAAATGCTTCAGTATCCAAATACATTTTTCTCACAATCAACAAACAAGAGAATTCCACTGAAATCATACTAAATTTTGGGAGGGGAAAAAAGGAATGTGAAAAGAAAATGGGATGATTTTCTGGAGAGAATTATGTAAGCAATGCCTTTAAAAAATATCAGTGAACTGACAAAGCTGTATTCATCCACTGACTACAAATTGCACTGATTTTATATCTTCTTGGGGATACAGACCCAAATCCTTTCATTTCAGACACCATCAATATTATTAATTCTCATGTTTCTTTTTAACTGCTGACTTGTCCTGCACTGTGCTAAGTTTATAGCTATTGATTAACAGAACTATGGAGAAGATTAAAAAGAATTTTAAAAACCTAAATCTTGTGCTTTTTTTTTTTGATAGAACTTCTGTGTCTTTGAAGTTTAAAAGAATACTAATGTAAAGTAATGTCTTTTTATACTAAATCACATTTCTTTTACTATGCTTTAAATCTGGAAGCAATGTTACAGTCAAATACTTTAGAATATATTATCTACTTCTTATTTAATTAGGGGGAAAAGCCATAAATATCCTTAGCTGTGAAGTCAAATGAATTTTTTAATCAATATTCTGTGAGAAATCTGTAGAGTTAGTTCGCCCTAACTAAGTAGAAAGGTGATTTAAAAAATAAAAATCAATAATAAAATCTTGACATCTAACTATCAGCATGTCAGATTTAAACTGAATTTATATTAAAAGCATGTTGACATGAATTATTTGTTCAGTTTTAGGTAAAAGGCTGTTATCTTCACCCATCTGTTTAATACGTGATGCCATATATTTTTTTATATATTGTGGATAGTAACTTTTCCACACGATGTATATCCCCTTATTTAACATAAAAGTGTAATGTTAAGGCTACTTCTAGCCTATGTAATTGTTTTCATGTTTAAGGCACATAAAGCTCTTCAGATGAAGGATTTCACTTCTTAAGGCCTAGATGTGTCAATGTGTTTTGATTATGGAGTTATCTTGATGGAATAGAAGTAGTTAGAGTTTCAGAGTTGATCAGACATGAACTGCGTGGCCTTGGGAAAATTATGTGATCATTTTCAGTCTTGGTTTCGTTTGTACAGACTAGCAGTGAGCATTACCTTCTCATAGATTAGGGTTGAAAATTAAATAAACCTAAATACATAAAGTAGCTCATAACAGTGCTTGTTCAAGCACTTTAAATCTCTTCTTTGGTGAATGCAGAGAAGTTCAATTTTAGAATAAAATTTCCTTAAACTGTGGCCTTTCCTTTGGAAATAAATTGTTTATATTTTGCCTGGATCTTTAGGAGAGTGCTACAAATTTAATCACAGTGCATTCAATGAACATAAACAGCCTAGAAGTGCAGATTTAGTATAATAGGCTTTCCTGTAATCACAAAGTTGTTGCAGCACAAAATGGATGGCTTGGTGTTCCACAAATGAGCATTTAAATTAGAAATGGCCTCTGACAAAATTCTAAAGCCAAGCTTTGTCTTTAGCTCCAAAACTTCAGTCAGGGTCTTGTTGGTCTGTCTAGATTCTTTAATTCCCCACAGTTGGGCCCCCACATGATTATCTTCTGTGGTGTCCCAGATCTTCTGCAGCTGTAGGTCAGAGGCATGCCACCACTGTTGAACAGCATCCCTGGTCTGCCTCTTGCTTCAATAAATGGTCTTTGGCATGGATCTCTGATTCTGAGACCTGCTGGTGTAGCTTTCCTTGTTCTTCAGGGTGTTCTGAGAAATGAAGCTCTGTCAGGTATTTGCCAGTCTTGTATCTGAACCCAAACTTGATGGATACTGGAGTCCTGATAGCTTTTGACAGAATTTGCCGATCATAGGCAACAAATTGTCTCTCTGTTCTTTTCTACTATCAAACTCTCTAGATCACCTGTCATTGTGGAATGCAAAATTGAGAAGACATCTGATCATCTTGGGCCTAGCTTATCAACCCTTGCTGAGAACTGAATGAAGTTGGTTGTGTTGCTTCGGCTTTGGCTTGGCTGTCAGGCAACTATAATTCATAAAGTAATATAAAAGGCTTCCCCATGTGTTCATACAAACACTAGGAAAATATTACTCAACAAATCTTGCCAAATGGATTGTAAAAAGTTATAGAGAGGAAAATTATAAATTAAAGGCAGTCATAGGTTCCAAGAAGAATGGAAGGTCCTAAAAGCTGGCAAACTATCCCAGGCAATAAAACTGATTCATGAAAATTAAAATAAGTTTAATTCACTTTTACATTAAAAAAAAAGAAAAATCCTTAAAAATATAACTTGATTGGAAAATAATGAATGATTGCCAAAATTTGTTAACATCCTTCATGTGGTTGAATGAGCGATAGAAGTGCTAAAACTTTTGAACATATCTGGGGGAAAAAAATGGTAAGCATGTGTATTAAATTGTAAAGGATAGCTTGTAAAAGGGAATCTAAATATATTGCTTCTAATTTGTCTAAAAGAGGAAGAATTTTTAAAAAATTATATCAATTCAACAGGACTAAGAGCCAGCAAACATATATGTGTACTAGTTAAGTATCTATCCTACTACAACAAAACAGAAGTCTAGATATATAATCTTTAAAACAAGTATATTTAAAGCAAAATTCCTCAGAAAAGTAGGAAATAAAGAGATGGAATACGGTGAACTGGTAATCAAGTTTCCTGACCTGAGTGACTACAGGTCCAGCTAATTTCACAGGCAGTTTAAATCAAATTTAGTCAAACATCAAAGTACAGACCATCCTTGTTTATAAAAGTATTCAGAGTGGGGCGCCTAGATGGCCCAGTGGGTTAAAGCCTCTGCCTTCAACTCAGGTCATGATCTCAGGATCCTGGGATCAAGCCCCACGTCAGGCTCTCTGCTCCGCTGAGAGCCTGCTTCCTTTCCTCACTCTCTCTGCCTGCCTCTCTGCCTACTTGTCATCTCTGTCTATCAAATAAATAAATAAAATATTTTTTAAAAAAAGTATTTCAGAGAAATAGCCCAAGTTATGTCCTTATTTTAAAAATGCTACAACAAATATATTAATGGTGAGACTTTTGAAGTTGGTCTTAAGGTCACTACATGATAAAGGTGCTATTTTTCATCACTGCTGTTTAGAACTATACTAGAGGATCTAGTAGCTAAGGTTAAAAAGAAGCAAAAAAAATTTTTTTTAAAGAAAAGAAAGTGTGAAATGAGAAAACTAATAATTGAAAAGGCATGATGAAAATAGAAAATTCAAGACCAACAACAGTCAGCTCTTCACAATTAGTAAGAGTTCAGCAAAGTGTCTAGGTACAGAACAAAAATCCTTATATAAACATAGGTACATCAAAATCAAAATTCATACAATATACTAAAAATAAACATTTAGAAAATAAAATAATTACAAGTATCCTATTTACATCAGCAATAAAATCTATATGAGATGCAGAAATAAATTTAAAAATAAAATGATATCTAAGGAGTAAAAAAAAAAAAGAAAAAAAGAAATGAAAATTGAGAAACATCAAAATAGACCTAAATCAAAATAGAGCTATATCATGTCCATGGTTTGGAGCTATCATACTATGACACAGTTACCAAAAAAATTTAAGCATTAAACTGAGGAAACTGGACATAGGAAGAAATCCACAAAAAGAAAGGAGAAGAGGCTTATAAATACAAAAGGTGAAATTATTCCAGTAGGATAAAACTCCCTCCACTTCAGAAACACAAATAAATTTTACAATACAATGATCAGTTTTCTAGGAAGACATTATTTATAAAAATTGACTAGAGGAGACATATAAAACAGATACAAATGTAAAGATAGAAAAAGTTGAAAATATGGTACATGACTCATTCCTTCAAAAGTCACCAAATAAATATGATTTCAACATCCAAAGGTAATGTCTGTCATCAAAATCTTTTGAATCCTTAAAATGATTAAACAATTAAAAAATTAGCACAAGGTTAGTTGACCATAGAGTTGAGGGTCTATTTCTGGGCTCTCTATTCTGTTCCATTGGTCTATGTGTCTGTTTTTGTGCCAGTACCATGCTGTCTTGATGATGACAGCTTTGTAATAGAGCTTGAAGTCCGGAATTATGATGCCACCAACTTTGGCTTTCTTTTTCAATATCCCTTTGGCTATTCGAGGTCTTTTCTGGTTCCATATAAATTTTAGAATTATTTGCAACATGGGGGCTTAAGTGGGTAGAAGAAGAATCAAGGAAACAAGATGGAATTAGGAGGGAGACAAACCATAAGTGACTCTTAATCTCACAAAACAAACTGAGGGTTGCTGGGGGGAGGGGGGTTGGGAGAAGGGGGTGGGATTATGGACATTGGGGAGGGTATGTGCTTTGGTGAGTGCTGTGAAGTGTGTAAACCTGGTGATTCACAGACCTGTACCCCTGGGGATAAAAATATATGTTTATAAAAAATAAAAAATTAAAAAAAATTAGCACAAGGCTAGGGTAATCTTGATGCACCATGCTCACAAGGAGAGCATAAAGAAGAAAATTCTAGGACTGTGTTTTCCAGTTGTGCAAGCTACTCAACCAGAACCACTGGAAGGCTTATTTATTTATTGAGTTACTTATGTAAAGCTTTTATTTATGTGAGGGAGAGAGAGAGAGAGAATATGAAGTGATCACAAGCCTGGGGAAGAGCAGAGGGAAAAGGAGAAACAGACTCCCCACTAAGCAGGGAGCCTGACCCAATATGGGGCTCAATACCAGGACCCTTGGATCATGATCTGAGCCAAAGATGTACACTAAACCAACTGAGCCACTCAGGTGCTCTAGAAAGTTTATTTTTGAAATTATTGTCCTAGACATTTACTCACTTCTGCCATACAGAATCTTTGAGATGAGCAAGAGTGATAGGTGGACATAGATGAGGCTCAGGAAGCTATCTTCTTTTAATAGGCTTCTTATGTGATTCTGGTTCATATGTGCTGAATTTTAGAACCACTGCCATAAACCAATATAAGTAATAAATATAGCAATATATGATCTATAAAATGTAAACAACAACAGAACAATTATAGAATAGCAATACCTCTGAAAGAATAAAAACATAAATAAGGATTCTCTCCAGACAGTACTTTGGGGAATTCCCAAAGAACTCCAAGAAATAGTCCATGCTTTGCTTGGGTACAATATTACTATAATCCGTATTGTTATCATTAACCAGTCCTCAGCTGATATTTGGAAAATATATTTTTACATTGGAATTTTATTTACTCATGTCGATTGTAATTTAATACAACTTTCCTGCATTTCAACAAATTGAGGTTATATAGGGAGAAAAAAAATATTGGCATTGTAGACTTTATACCAAATAGGATTTTTTCATTCCTGTTTTGTAGAACTAGAATCAATAATGATCTATGTAAATTGAATTAAGTCAATTCTGTAGCAGGGGAATAACCAATATGACATTTAAATGCCTCTTCTAGCTCCAGTTTTAAAGTTTTCTCATTATGCTTAAAGTTTTACCAGCAAATGAGAAATGTGTACATATTATTGATCGGATTGAATTTTTTTCATAATGAAATGGAGCATTCTATATTCTCAAGTGCTATAAAGTACCTTGAAATAACTATGGTGAATATTTCCCTGATCGATAATTTTTCAAATTCTGCTTATGTGTCTCCAATGTAGATTTTATGTACAGAGATGTTTGTATACCTTGATGATTCAAGAACAGGGCTGAAGCTGCTATAAGAAGAATCGATGATGTTCTCTGAACTACCTGGTATGTGCCCTTTCCACCAACTGGACGTAAATTGGTTGTATTCACTTTTCTTATTACCCCATCAGTCTTTATTAATTGTTAAGCATATTTTAGTGAAATACATGTTTTTCTAATAGACTTGCATATAGTACCCCCCCAACACATGTAGCACATTCTAGTAAATACATGTTACTACCTGTTGAGAGCATAGAATCACTCTGGATAACCTAGATTGTGGACTGTAATCTTCACAATAAGAGCTGAAGAAACTTGTAATTTGAGCAGGGTTGGAGGGAGTGTTTGTTTGCTATGGAATCACAAAGATGTTGAAATTATTATAAAGGGTAAAAAAAGTGGGCAGTATCATTCTGACTAAAAACATTGTTTCCTGGGATCACAATTTCTCAGAGAAATTATTATATTGGCAAATTATAAGTAATAAAATGAGAACATTAAGGATGGTAAAAAAAAAAACAAAAGTATTGTAATGCCAATGAAGGAATGACTTGGGAAATAGAGACTGATTCCTCTATCTTAGGGAGAAGCAGTGGTTAGGACAGAGATGAAACTGACAAAGTCAAGTCAGATTGCTCTAATGGGCACAACTTGCTATTATCTTTATGACCAGATACAAAATTATTGTCTGGATATTGGTGAAAGATTTGTAGAAAAAGTCTACTGAATACACATTTGCTTCCTCTTGATTACACTGGGCTGAGTATGTTTACATGTGTAATTCTCTTTCCTTCTCTCAAATATCCAACACAGTCTTCATCCCAAGTGCCATGAAGCCACCAAGAGAGGCAAATATCAACACACGCAATGAGGATTGACTAACGAACCAGTCTCATCTAGTAATATGGTAAGTAATGTAAAGCATCAGAATTCTATGTATGGTATCATTTAAGTTAATAAAGTAAAAGCAGTCAGGAAGGTATAAGTTACTATAAGACAAGGATTTTGTATATATTTTTTCTGATTCTTAGAATGCTAAAAATAAGAATTATTAGGGTGCCTGGGTGGCTCAGTGGGTTAAGCCTCTGCTTTCCGCTCAGGTCATGATATCAGGGTCCTGGGATCAAGCCCCACATTGGGCTCTCTGCTCAACAGAGAGCCTGCTTCTCCTTCTCTCTCTGCTTGCCTCTCTGTCTATTTGTAATCTCTCTCTTTGTGTCAAATAAATAAATAAAATATTTTAAAAAGAAAGGAAGAATTATTTTTCAAATTGTATATATATATGCTCAGAGAGGTTAAGTAACTTGCTTAAAGTCACATAGACAGTAAGTGGTAGGTTTCAAATTAGTATCTGTTTTTTTCACCAATGTCTATGTATGTTCCATTCCTCTACACTGGTCACTGCTTGAAGTGAATTTTTCCATCAGTAACATAGTTAGGGAGGAGCAAGATGGCAGAGAAGTAGGAGACCTAAATTTCACCTGGTCCCAGGAACACAGCTAGTTACCAAACCGTTCTGAACACCCACAAACTCAGCAGGAGATCAAAGCAAAGAATGACAGCAATTCTAGGAACAGAAATGTGACCACTTTCTGGAAGTTAGGATGTGCAGAGCAGTGAATCTGAGGCGATATATGAAAAGAGAGACCACGGGGGCAAGGGGCGGCAGAACTTTTAAAAGTCAGCTCCACAGAGGGATGTTGCTCCAGAGGCTAAGAAGGGGTGGAACCCTCGCAGAGACAATGTGGTCTCAGAACCCCCAGGATCACAGAAAGACCATGGGTGTGGCAGAGTTCCCAGGTATTGGAGAGGGGAAGCCAACTACAGAGACAGAGCCAAGAAGTGAGCTCTTAGTTTGGGATTACCTTAAACCATCATCTGAGGCACCGTCAGGCCACTGCTCTTTGAGCAGGGAACCCACAAGTGGCAGACCCGGGGAGACTCACCTTCCTCCCTGCAGAGGAGCAGCACAGGAACCTGATGGGTTTGGAGACTCCAAACGGGGCCATGCGCCAGAGATAGAACTGTTTGGTCACAGGGTGAGCTCAGAGTGTGGCTGGAGACCAGAGAGATGGGAGGGATCGACTGCTTTTCTCTGAGGGAGCACTGAGGAGCGGGGCCCTCAAGCTTTTGGCTCCTCCAGACTGGATATTGGGAGGCCACCATCTTTATTCTCCGCCTCCAAAGCTCTACAAAAAGTGTTCAGGGAACAAAAGCTCTGAGAGCGAATCCAAGCAGATTACTCAGCCCGGCCCCTCACAAGGGCAGTGCATTTCTGCCTCTGGGAAAGACATTTGGAAATCACAGCAACAGGCCCCTCCCTCAGAAAATCAGCAAAAACATCCAGCCAAGACCAAGTTCACCAATGAGAACTGCAGAACTTGAGAGTGAGGGGAAAGCAACACAGAATTCATGTCTCTTTTCCCATGATTCTTAAGTCTTTCAAAGTTAAGTTTTTTTTAATTTTATTTTTTTCTTATTCTATTTTTTCAAATTTTTCCTCTTTACTATTTTAACCATTTTTAAACTACTTTATCTTATCAGTACCTTCTCGGGGCGCCTGGGTGGCTCAGTGGGTTAAGCCTCTGCCTTCGGCTCAGGGAGTGGGGAACGAGCCCCGCATTGGGCTCTCTGCTTGGCAGGGAGTCTGCTTCCCCCTCTCTTTCTCTGCCTGCCTTTCTGCCTACTTGTGATCTCTTTCTGTCAAATAAAATCTTTTAAAAATCTTTAATTTTCATTGTTATAGTCATATTTTATGCCTTCATTGTATTTAACCTTATTTTTTGTATACATATAGGTTTTTCTTTCTTTAAAATTTGGGATACAGTTCCTTCTAACAGATCAAAATATACCCTGAATCTAGCACATGGCTTTGTTCTAGTCTCCAGCCTGATCACATTCTTTCCTCTTTTTTTTTTTCAACCAAATTCTTGTCTTATCAATTCTTTTAGCATCTTTTTAAATTTTCATCTTTACAGTCATATTCCATCCCTTCATTGTGTTTACCCTTATTTTTGTATCTATATACATTTTTCATATATATATATCCCACTTTCTTCTCCCCCTGGTTTTGGGACTCTTCCAATTTGGTTATTGTGTATTTTTTCTGGGGTTGTTGCTACTCTTTTAGTATTTTGTTCTCTCATTCATCTATTCTTATCTGGATAAAATGACAAGGTAGAAAAACTCACCTCAAAAAAAAATAAAAAAGAACAAGAGGCAGTACTGATGGCTAGGGACCTAATTAATATGGACATTAGTGGGGTGCCTGTGAGGCTCAGTGAGCTAAGCCTCTGCCTTCCACTCAGGTCATGATTTCAGGGTCCTGAGATTGAGCCCCACATTGGGCTCTCTGCTCGGCGGGGAGCCTGCTTCCCTCTCACTCTCTGCCTGCCTCTCTGCCTACTTGTGATCTCTGCCAAATAAATAAATTAAAAAATCTTTAACAAAAAGACATGAACATTAGTAAGATGTCAGAAGTAGAGTTCAGAATGATGATTATCAAGGTGCTAGCTGGACCCAAAAAAAAGCATGGAAGATACTAGAGAATCCCTGTTTGGAGAAATAAAATCCCTTTCTGAAGAGATAAAAGAACTAAAATCTGGGGCACCTGGGTGGCTCAGTGGGTTAAGCTGCTGCCTTCGGCTCAGGTCATGATCTCAGGGTCCTGGGATCGAGTCCCACATCGAGCTCTCTGCTCAGTGGGGAGCCTGCTTCCCTCTCTCTCTCTCTCTCTGCCTGCCTCTCTGTCTACTTGTGATCTCTCTCTGTCAAATAAATAAATAAAATATTTTTAAAAAAAGAACTAAAATCTAATGAGTTTGAAATAAAGAAAGCTATTAATGAGGTACAGTAAAAAAAAAAAAAAATGGAGTCTCTTACTGCTAGGATAGATGAGGCAGAAGAGGGAATTAGTGATATAGAAGACCAAATGATAGAATAAAGAAGCAGAGAAAAAGAGGTAAACAACTACTGGATCATGAGGGGAGAATTCAAGAGATAAGTGGTATCATAAGGCAAAACAATATTAGAATAATTGGATCCCAGAAAAAGAAGAGGGTCAGGGCCAGAAGGTATATTGGAGGAAATTAAAGCAGATAATTTCTTAATTTGGTGAAGGAAATAAGCATCGAAATTCAGGAGGCACAGAGATTTCCCCTCAAAATCAGTAAGAATAGGTCCACACCCCATTATCTAATAGTAAAACTCACAAGTCTCAATGACAAAGAGAAAATCCTGAAAGCAGGTTGGGACAGGAGGTTTGTAACATATAACAGTAGATTAGCTCCTGAGGTCCTTCTGAGCTCTACTTCTGTGGGGAGATTCGTGGCTTAGGGGCTTCCTCTGGCACCTGCTCAGGAGCACATTTGTGGTGGCGGTGGCCCCTTGTCTAAGGCACAATTATCTGGGGAGTGACCCCTGAGCCAGGGTATTGAGTGCAGATGGAGCAGTCACAGAGCTGGGCTGGAGCTCACATGCACCTGGAGATACAGTGGCTGCACGGATCCAGGTAGCCACTCTCACTGCAGAGACAGCCCCATGACCTAGGCGCAGGCACCCTGGAGTGGGTGTGTAGCATATGCATGCCCATCTCAAGATTCTTTAGCATATGTAAGATTCTTCCGATCAGATCTGTAAAATGTATTTGTTATTTAAGGAAACATGTATGCCAATTTTGAGAACGAGGAAGAATAAGAAGGCCATTACTGTTTCTTCAAACTACTTGATTTTATTTGCCATAAACTTGTTTAGAATTCTTATATCTATAATCATTAATTTTCTGGGATTTCCTTTATTTTTACTGCTCTTGTCTGATTCTGAAATCATATTTACTCTGGCATCATGTACTAAGTTAGACAATTTTCTCTCCATTAAATGGATTATGTATAAATTGAAATGATCTGTTTCTTGAAAGTAGAAAGAAACTGCTTGTAAAATTGTCTGGATCAGATGTTGCCTTTTGGGGGAAATATATATATATATATATTAATTAAATTTTAAAAATTAAATTAAAAAATATATATTTTTTAATTTAATTTTTTCCAATGTTCTAAAATTCATTGTTTATCCACCACAACCAGTGCTCCATGTAATACGTGCCCTCCACAATACCCACCACCAGGCTCACCCCACCCCCCACCCCACAAAACCCTCAGTTTGTGAAAATATTTTTAAAGTTTCTGTTTCTTCAGGCTTTATATATATCCTGACTTTATAGTTCTTCAGTTTCAGTAAGTAAAATTTTTCTAGGCATTTATACATTGGATCTAATTTTTGGAACTTAAGTAAAAAAGTTGTTCATGGTTAACTTACCTTTCTAATTATTGTATATTTCTAGTTGTGTGCCCTTTCTCATTGTATGTATATATGTATGTATTTATGTTTCTCTTCTTATATTTTTAATCAATTTTGCTACTGTTTCCCTTAGTTTGTTAGTCTTTCAAAGTCACTTTTTAACTTTGTTAATTCCATTATACATTTTTGGTTTTTTGTTTTATTCTACTTTGCTCATATCTTTAATATGTCCCTACTTTTGATTTCTCTGTGTATATTCTATATTTCCCCTCACATCCCAGTCTATATATTTAACTTACTGATTTCTCAGGCTGTGTTCTCTTTTAATGTAGAAATTGAATGCTATAAATTTCCCTCTATACTCTGCTTCATGATTATTTAACTTATCTGAAAATGACAACCATTTATTTTTAAAAGGTAGTTTTGCTAGATACAGACTTTCAGATTGGTAGTGACTTGTTCTCAAACCTTAAAAACTGGATTCCATTGTCTACTTTTTTTTTTTCTATTGAGAAGTCAGTTGTCAGTTTCATTGTCATTGCTTTATTGATCTAATTTTGGTTATTTATCAGTCTTTCTCTTTGGCTTCAGAGTTAGATATTCTCTTTGTCTTTGGTGCTTCCAGTTTTAATGGAATATTTTTTGGAATTTTTTTCCATTTATTTTGCTTATGTATGTTCTAATTGTATTATATTTGCTTATCTTTGATAAATGTACTTCATTAGTTTAAAACACATTAAAAAAAACATCTTTTCATTGATTACTTCTCTATTATGTTTTGGGACTTCATGATGGTGATTAGAATTTTATTCTACACATTTTACATTTATTTTTATATTTTATGTTGTCTTGACTCTTTGATGCATTTTGGGTATTAGTTATTTGTGGTCCAGTTAACTAGTTCTCTTTTTAGCTTAACTTAAGTGTTTTTACCCCATCCACTTAGTATTTCATAGTAAAAATCATATGCCTTTTAAAAATTGTGTTTGATTATTTTTCACACTCTTCGGTCACTTATTATAGACCCTTGCTGCTTTACCAATTTTGGTATTTCTTCTCATATTTTAAATTATTCTGAACTCATTTATTTCATATTTTAAACCAAAATCAGTTGTGGGCTATATCAGTTTGTATCCTAAATCAGTTTGTTTATTTTCCTGTTGAATCTCACTCACATTGGCTTGTTTCCTTGTCTTTTTTTTTTCTTGTTTGTTTTGTTTTGTTGTTGTTGTTGTTGTATAATTGTTAATGAAAATTCGGTTCCTTGAACTCATGGGAATTCCTGCAGCTGAAATAATGTTCTTATCCCTTTGCTTCTTCCAGGATCTATAGTGTTGCTACTAAAATGGGAGGGCCATTTTAGTGAACTTTGGGTCTCCCTAGGTTACTGGAGAAGAATGAGTTTTAAATATAGTTTGTCCTTTTGTCACTGACTTACAGCTCAGTCTTTGGATAACCATATGTATTCTATAAATATTTTCCCTAACTTTTGTCTAATGCCATTCCCCAACCCTTTTTGGAAGGAGAGTTAATAATGCCCTTTATTTCCTGCAAGCCATAATATGTAATGAAATTCTGCTTCCTATAGGGTCTAATTCCACATTTGAAGTGAAAGAGCCTTTCAGAGTGTTTCATCCACCATGCATTCAGAAATGCAAGATTTTTTAAAAAATCATTCACTTTTTAGAGAGTCTTTCTTTACTAGGATACACAATCAACCTCTAACTGTTTAGATTACATCGTTTAAAAAAAAAAACTTAAATAAATCACAAGATTTTCACATAAGTTTTAAACTTAGAATTATCTTTAAAAATGTTTTAGTATTTCAGTTTTGAGAGCAGAGGATTTCTCTTTTTTTAAACCTCATTTATTAATACTGAAAGTTTTCTAAGAATTGTATTTAAATTAATTAGTTTTATATTATCTTTGACCAGAGCAAATCGATCTTTATTTTTAAGGCAATGTGAACAGTTGTTACTTTTTGCTCTTTATCATGTTAAAATTAATGAAACAGAAGAAAATTAGGCTTTATGACTGGGTGTTACATGTTAAAGGGCAATGGAGGAATTAAATTAAATATCGTATAAAATATAGGCTGCCTTTTCTTCACTTTAGTGCTCATGGATTTGCTGGTATAAAACTTCATGGGGAAATATATTTTGTAGATTTTATACTTCCTTTTTAAAATCCTCTTGCTAAATCTGTGAGCATGTGCATTAGTTCCTACAAAGATCAAAATCAATGTGGGCCATATAAATTGTAACATCTGATAATAGCCTGATATATTGGTGTGCTATCATTCTCTTATCCAATTCTACCTTTGACGAAAGTCAGTTATCTAAGGTGCTGAAATATTTGATCAAAGCTAGATTTGTTTTTCTGGCTCTGTAAAGCAGATATCTGTAACTGTGACTAAATATTTGTGCACTGAAAAATTTTAAAAGATGTATCAAAAATAGTTGCATTGAATAAAATATTCAGCTTTTTAGAAATTTTATGCTCATTAAACTCTCAAAATTAATGTTTCCTTTTTTCTATTGGGGCACTTTTCAATATTAACCCCATTACTGTATATATTTTGAGAGTGTAAGCGAATCATATTGTGTCAGGATAACTTAAATTTGTCTCTTGTTGATATTAGAATTTTGAATCATGACATAAATGTAGCTGCTTAAAATTTCCCTGTAGAAAAAAATGATGAGATAAAAATGTCTCAGTCACACAGAAACCACACTGATTCATTATTTCATAAAGAAAGTATGGCCACAAACTATTTCTAACAACTTTATAGTAGTAGCATTCTCTTTGTCCACATCCAGAATATCCTGAAAAAAAAAAATTGTCTTAAAGTATCCTACACTTAAATGACACTTGAGTTGAAAGCTCTAAAATACTTCTAAATTATTTTTTATCTTAAGAAAGGTTGAGAAGCAATTTGGAATCATAAGAATCCCTAGCAAATCCATATTAACTGAGAGAATGGATTATAAGTGATTACTTTTTTTCAAGATTCATAGTTGCCACTTACAAATTACTAATTACTCAGTTGAAGTTTTGCCTTTGGTATTAGATTGCCATATGGAATATTTATTTGCCTATAAACAGATTATATGCTAAAATTCTAAAAAGCAGTATACAAGGAGGTGGGAATTCCCTATATATATTCATTTATCCTATTAATTTGCTTGGGGTAACACTTACTTTTTTAATAAGGGAAAGAGCATGTGTATGTGTCTATATGTTGTGTGTGTGTGTGTGTGTGTGTGTGCGTTTGTGTGTATAAAATTTAGTACAGTCTTGGCCAAAAAATTGTATATGCTGAAATAATGACATCTGAATCAGTATGTTAGGTCATATCTCTGTTGCTATCTTTTAATAATAACCCATCCCACAGGCTGCAGGTTGACAAGAGGTGTTTCTGAAATCATTACAGTAGTATTTATTACACCAAAGTTAAGACATAAAAGTTGTATTGTATGATATATGATTATCACCCTTTTAAAATTGAAAACCTGGAGATTAACCACAGTATTTATAGCTAAGAATTAAATCAGGTGATTCTCAGGATTCTTATAGAAAAAGGTACCTTTTAAATTGAACACAAAAATTAAAAGTTTTGTTCAGAACAAAGGGCCTTATATTATGCAACAAATCAAAAAGTGATGATATGTATTCGGCTATTCTATGTTTCTAAAAGATTTTTAGTTTCTTATTGGTAGAGAGAATCTATTTCCACATACTTTCGGTAAACACACCTTAGCATGTATGGTCGTTTCGTGTTCTTTTCTAGTGGGAGTAAAAGAAAGAAAAAAGAACTTTTTCCTTTAATATATTTTGCTTCTAGTTGAGTAACTAATAATGGGTAGAGTTTGTGGATCTTGATTTACTAAGTCCTTTAATTGATTATAGACTCATGAACTATATGCCTTTCTACTCCTGCTCAGACAGAATGGCACTCAAATGCAGAGCCTGTCTCCTATTAATAATCTCTGTGGGTTGGCATTTCTTACACTTCTATCAGGGTGTGTTCCCCGAATGGGGATTTTCAGTCTTGCTTCCTGTTCTCTTGTACTGATGCCAATTTTCTGGAAGACTTACCAATAGCCTTCAGAACTGTGACATTTTGCCTTGACTTCTTCAAAATGATTTTCTGAATCTTTTCAGATCCTTCCAGTTCATCAAATTCTTGGTCTTGATCCTACCTGTTTTGCTCCCACATTGCATGGTGTCTCTGGGTTTCTTTCTTCCACACTCTTCCTCTTTGTTTTTATTTTTTAAAAAATTTTAAGAGATTTTATTTATGTATCTGACAGAGACAGATAGACAGAAAGAGAGCACAAGCAAGGAGAGTGGGAGAGGGAGAGGCAGGCTTCCCTCCAAGCAGAAAGCCCAATGTGGGGCTCCATCCCAGGACTCAGGGATCATGACCTGAGCTGAAGGCAGACGCTTAATGACTGAACCACCCAGGCATCCCCTTTGTTTTTATTTAAAACAAAACAAAACAAAACAAAACAAAACAAAAAAACACCTTGGAGTGCCTCACTAAGGAGCACATGACTCGTGGTCTTGGGTTGTGAGTTCAAGGTCCATATTGGGTGTAGAGATTCCTGTAAAATAACATAAAATAAACAAACTTAAAAAAGAAATACCTTGATAAATTTGAGATGTGATCTAGGACAAACTGTTTTTACATCAAAGGGATTTAACCTCTTTATGTATGAAAGGATAGAATCAGATGAGTTTCTACTAGAATTCTACTTGATTCTGTTCCTTAAGTTCTCCAAACAATTTTGTCTTATAATTTCTACTTCTATTTACAAGTATGTTATTGTGCAATTTGTAAACAATTGAAATCCCAATATATATATGGTTGACACACACTGATGCAATATTACATTAGTTTCAGGTGTACAACATAGTGATTCCACAAGTCTATATCTTATTCTATGCTCACCGAAAGTATAGCTACCTGTTGTCCCACAATGCTACTACAATACCATTGTATTATTGTGACTTATCCCTGTGACTTATTCATTTGACAGCTGGAAACCTGGACCCCCCACTGACCTTTACCTATTGTACCATCTGGCAACCATCAGTTTGTTCCTTGTATTTATGAGTCAATTTCTACTTTTCTGTTTTGTTTTTTAGATTCCATATTTAAGTCAAATCACATGGTATTTGTGCTTCTCTGTCTGATTTATTTCACTTAGCATAACACCTGCTAGGTCCATCCATGTCATTGGAAATAGCAATTTCTCATTATTGTTTATATATAAGTTATATATAGATATAGATATAAATGTAGATCTATCTCTCTATATATCACATCTTCTCTATACATTCATTTATCAGTGAACAATTGGCTTGCTTCCATATTTTGGCTGTTTTTTTTTTTAATCTGTTTAGATTATTAACTCATTTTTTTAATTTATTTTTTATTATGTTCAATTAGTCAACATATGGTACATCATTAGTTTTTGATGTAGTGTTCAATGTATCTTAGTTATTGTAAATCAATTGTAAATCATGCTGCAGTAAACACAGGGGTGCGTATGTCTTTTTCAGTTAGTGTTTTCACTTTCTTAGGGTAAATACCAGCAGTGGAATTATAAGATCTATTTTTCATTTTTGGAGGAACCTCCATACTGTTTTCTACAGCTCTAGTTTACATTCACATGAACACTGCACAAGGGTTTCTTTTTCTCCATATCCTCGCCAATACTTGTTGTTTCTTGTGTTTTTAATTCTAGCCATTCTGACAGTCGTGTGGTGATACCTCATGTGCCTTTGATGTACATTTTCATGAGTAGTGATGCTGAACATCTTTTCATGTGTCTGTTGGCTATCTGCATGTCTTCTTCTGCAAAATGTCTATTCAGGTCCTCTGCCCATTTTTTAATTGGATTATTTGGGCTTTTTTTTTTTTTTTTTCCTTTGGTCTCTGTGTGTGTGTGTCAAATTAAACATATTTTAAGTTCACATTTTTTAGTGTGCCTAAGCTATTTTTTGCAATATGGAATTGATTTAGATAAGCATTTTTAGTAAATGGTCTTGCTTTAACCTAGAATATATTAGTTCTTTATACTTTTATAATTTTAACTTTAAAGAAGGTTTTCACTGACCTATTTTCTATTATGTTCAAGTTTTCCTGAGCCATTGCACAAGTATATCTCTCCTTTCTGTTATCACAATGTGATATGAGCCACAATATTTAGAGGATTGAGTGCAATACTCATCTCTGAGTTTTTAAAGACATTTCATTGCTCTCCTATCTTGGAGAAAGAGGAGTCAGTAACAGTCAGTGAATTGAGAGGAACTTGGTTCTAGGTCTGAAGGAAGCTTTCCCTGATCCAGTTGATCATAGGAATATGTGTAGTACTTACTCCTCTGCTTACAAAGAAGATTATCATTTTGACTTTGATTCCCAGGAGAGGAATTGATGTCCCAGAGGGAGTCCTGCATCATTTCTACTCATCACCTTTTCCTATGACCCACACCTCATTAGTTTATACCATCCACTTCATGCATAATCTGATCTCCTACGTCCCTTGGATTTAATTACCTCCTTCCCTTGTCATCTGGTCCAACAGTACCAGATCCAGGTCATTTACTTGAATAGGTTCACAATGACCCTGAAAAGACCAGAGGTAAAAACCT
The DNA here is from genome assembly GCF_964662115.1 of Mustela nivalis. Taxonomy (NCBI): domain Eukaryota; kingdom Metazoa; phylum Chordata; class Mammalia; order Carnivora; family Mustelidae; genus Mustela; species Mustela nivalis. Next base: position 34,496,018 of record NC_139036.1, read on the forward strand.
TCCAAATATTTATCAGTCAGTCATTTGTGGAAAGTCTTTCACATAATCAGGTAATACTTTTCCTTTTCAAACTCATTTTTCTGTTTTAATAGTCCATACAGTTTTCCTCAAAGGTCATCTGTTAGAAACTTACTTTAACGGCCATCATCCAACTTTATCACTAGTAAGAAGTTTAAAAAATTAGTTTAATATAAATGGCACAGAATAAGTCTCCTCCTTATAATGACAACACTGTAATTACTAGCACATTCTCATTATTGAAAGTTGCTTACTTTAGAACATTAGTCTCTTGTATTTGATCTATTTGATGATGGTTAAATACAGTATGTTCATTAGTACTTGCACAGAAGCTCTCTAATAACACTTAATATATTTTCTAAGAAAACTCTAATTACAAATTCTCACAGTGTGTGAAATAGTCTACTTTTGCCAAAGCAGAGAGGATTAAAAAAAAAAAATGTTTAGCGTGATGAAAAGGATTCTTTGAAAGCTTGCAGGGTAGTTGATAACTTCAGTCCTGTAATGGCCCGTGAACACAGCAGTCTCTCTGTACATACAGTACTGTTTACAGAGATGTCATCGTTTATACATTTTACTAAAATACAGTACAATGCATATTTGAAACTTTCACACAGGATTAAAATATATCAAGCCTGTTTTAAGATTAATCTGGCAAAAGGAGTACTGTCATTGTGAAAGATGAGTGGAACTAAGACCTGTTTTAATGTTTTATGAAAACATTATTAAAAAATCCATCATTAGTTGCATTCTCCCTCAAGTCTCTAAGCTCAGTTAAAATACATTAAGCTTATTTTAAAATCAATAAAGTATTTTAAAAGGTTTTTTTTTTTTTCCTGGCACAAAGCAAAAGTGGGATGTATTTATTTTAATCTCACTTAAGCACTAAGGCCTAATCTATCATTTGGGCTCCTGTACTCCCCCAAAATATTATTTTGTAGAATAAATCAGCATTTCAGAGTGTATGTTTCAATTGTTTCCTAGATGGAATAGGAAAATCTTGCTCAGTACTACTTGTTTTTTTGTTTTGTTTTGTTTTGTTTTGTACTGGTTTGTTTCTCAAGGGTAGCTATTTGTTTTCCTATCTGTTGTAACAATCCATTTGGATCCAAACTGAGTCAGACTGGAAAACCAAACAACTCAAGAAATCTGTAGGGACACGGAAGGACCAATTTTCTATGGTTTCACTCACACACAGTACCTAAAACAGACAAAATCATAGAAACGGAAAGTACAAAGAGTGTTGCCAAGGGCTGGGCAGAGGAAAGGAGAATTAATATTAAATGAGTACACAGTTTCAGTTTTGCAAGATGAAAAAGTTGGAGAAAAATGTTGCCAACATTGTGAAATACCACGACTAAATTGTACACCTAAAAATGGCTACGATGGTAAATTTAATGTCATGTGCTTTTTACCTCAATTAGAGTAGCCAGGAAGGAAGGAGGGAGAGAAGGAGGCAGAGAACAAATGAACGAGGGAGGGAGGAAGAGAAGGAAGAAGGGATGGCGGGAAGGAAAGAGAGCAAGCTGTAGGGAGTAACCACATCCTAACCATAGGGACTTTTCCTCACAGCATTTCTCATATTCTCTGCTTGTGGATTCCATTTTCATCTCATACTCTACTGATTTATTCCTTCGTCTCCTCTTCCTGTTGTGTATCCACTCCATACTGTCTGTTTCCTTATGGCTTTGGCTTACTACAGTGATTCATAGACCCACGTCTCTCTACTGTCCTCTCTTTGGAATTTTTAGCTACTGTTCTTAATTTCTTTCTTTCCTTTTTTTTTTTTTTCCTGGTTTGCCCAATATAATTACACAGAGAGAATACGGTAGTCTCAGTTGAACCTTTTCAGCTACGGCACATCATATTTACTTGGCTATCTTAGGGGATAACTGTGCTTGGCAAACTCTGAGTCGGTAAACAGTATCCGAGTGAACTGATTTGGGCAACCATTGGAGGGCTGTCCCATGAGTAGTGGGCAGCAACGTTCCTTGTAGAAGATGTTATAGCTGTAGGGGGCCTTATAACTGATAGATCGGGTTCACCTGCCTTTATGTCCTTACTCCTTGCCTTTTCCTTCTCAGTTGACTTCATTTGTTTTCACCTTGTTCTCAGAATTTTTTATAACTCAGTGCTTTCCACAAATAGATATATTTTCCCTCATCCATCAATTGTCCTTCTCCCTTTCACATATTTACAAACATTCACATAAAAGGTGTAATTTTAAGGTAAAAAAAAAAAAAAAAACCAACCCTGAGCATCACTCACTTTTAGCATTATTTATTGTGCTTAACAGGATACACAGAGAATTCTTGGTAAATATGTGTCAAATATCTGTCTGTTGCAATGAGACAAGTCATGGAACACAAATATAATTGATAAGGAGGTCCTATATATAAGAGGATTGTGTTTACTATTTAATGTCTAACCATTGTTGGGATGATTTCCAGATTTCTTTTACTCTTCATGGTAACTAAGAACTACCCGTAGATATAGAAAGTTTGCTCTTTCTTGCACTAGGCTATTAACATAATAAATATGTTTGCTTATAGCTCTAAGGTCCACTGTTGCCAACTCAAAGAAGTGAGAGATTTTCCTTATATTTTTATCTAAAAGCCAGTTTAGCAGTCAAGGACAATACTCTTTTGATGCCACTAAGTCGCTCAAGCAAAATGTACCCATTTTTTAAAACTGAATCTAGAAGTCCTATGTAAATGTAGTCTTTTTAATTTATACAAGTATTTTCAAAGTCTACTTGAGAGAAATCCCTGTGAGCTTCTAGTCCTCTTCTCCCATAATGAGACACGTACACTTGAACAAGTCACTTTACCTGTCTATTCTCATTTACATATTTATAAAATTAGCCTTTGAAAGATTTTTCACTGTTGATCTTTCCAACAAGTGAAGAGACAAAAATCCTCTGATATGAACTTCCCAACACCAGTTTTGCTTTCCAATTATGGAATCCCCATCCCACTTCATAAAATCATCAATTTTCACTCTGGGTCAGAAGACGGGACACCTGCGAGATATGCCATCCAGAAGGACCTACGCAATAATTAAACTAAATCCCTTTTCCTCCTATATTTGCACACCTTAATGGTTATTATTCAGACCTGTCCAAGAGAGACTACTGGTCTTTGGACTTCAGTGTAATAACACCTCTTCCCAGAGGTAGGACCTCATTCTGCATGGATACAATTTGCTCTGACAGGTTAGAGAGTTGATTTTCTATTCATCCTGTGAAGAATATGACTGCCTCTCTGAGCGTCATCTCCTGTTAGATATTAACACTGACTTCCACCTGGCAGAGATGAGCCTTAACTTGGTTTATTTTTATAAGTGTTTAACACACTTTCCCTTTCAAGAGAAAATTTCTACTCGGTACCCTAGACAAATAATGAAAACACCAAGAAGCACAATATAATAGGTGCTTTGCTTACTAACAGTCACTCAAAACTGAGTAAATGTAGCACATCTGGATGAGCTAAATGCATTTTTCAACTTCTATGATGACCTGTCATTCCAAAATCTGTATTTCAGTTGCTTTTATCCATAGTAACCCCAGCTCAGTCTCTCTAAATGAGGTTCACTTTTCACTATGGTCTCAGAAGCAATTTCCCATGGCTTCTCACAGGCCCCCAAGCTCCAAACATTATTAAGATTTTTCCATATACATTATAAACCTCTCGGCAGTGTAATAGTGAATCATCATAATTTTGTTATGCCAAATCCATAGGTGATAGAAACAATAAAAAAGAAACCAAGAAGGGACTCACACTACATTTTAGCAAATGATTTCTGACCAATGTGACAGCTCTATAAAGTTTTAAGAAATGTGTTCATTCTCTTCTTCTCATACCTTTTACCACTGCTTTTTATCTGATATCATGGGTGAATATCACAAATACACACCTGGATCTTCTACTCTCTTCCCCTGCTTGTGTATGTTAACCCTATCAATTTATAAATATGTAACAAGGTTAAAGAGAACTTGGATACTAGGGACAGAGGATCCTGAATGATACCACACCCCTAACATAACCATTTTTTGTATTTTTGTGTTAGTTCCCTTGCAGACCTTATCTGTATGAATATCTATTTTGTGTCTATAGGAATAGTTCAGTAACAAATAGAATGCTCATATATTTGCTTATGGCTTCCTTCCTGGATATAACACTGTATGCATGTTTTAAATTGTGTTATATTCATAACTGTCTTTTATAGTAACTTAAAAAATATTTTATTTATTTATTTGAGAGCAAGAGAGAGAGAGAGAGAGAGAAAAGAGCAGAGTCTCAATCTCATGATCCTGAGATTGTGATCAGAGCCAAAACCAAAAGTCGGACACTCAAGGGATTGAACCACCCGGAAGCCCCTTACAGTAACTTTTAATATCTTTGATTATCCCTTTGACACAATTCTAATGAACTGCTAGGCAAAACGTATGATCTGTTTTATGGCTTTTGAAATGCACAGCGAGTTTACTTTCTAGAAAGATCATAAGAATTTTTATTGCTACTTGCTAAACTCTGTATGACAATACCTAGTTAATATATTCTCACCAGCACTAGGAACAGGATTTTGCATACTTAGTAAGAATAAATTATATGTCATTTAAATGCACTTTATTTCATTGAAACAAGTTTAATAGTTTACAAAAATCTTTTAAAAATTTATTATATATTGTTACTGCTGAAAATCTTTTTCTCTTCTTGCTTATTTAAGCATTTATTTCTTAATATTATTCTGCACAATTTTGTGTGTTTCTTTTCTATAATAATTACATTAAACACATTTCCTGAAATACTTTTCCTAGACTCTGCTTTTTTAGTTGTGTCTATTATCTTGGAACCATTTTATATTTTAAGTAGTTGACTAGGACTCTTTTCATCTTTAATCTTCAGTGATTCTTAGAAACATAGTTTCATTTTATTTTGCCTACAACTTTTGTTAAATCTAAGATACTATAGGACAAATAGTAGCATAGAGGGAACTAGGAGTTGCTCTATCAACATATGTTAATATCTAAGAAATGTGTTGAAGCTAATGACACAATTGAGTTCTTTTATTTTCTCTCTATTTTGAATTGCTGCTTAATGATATCACTTTAGATATGGGTAACTGAGGACATTATTACTTCCTTACTGCAATTTAGAAGTCATTTTTACAAACTGATATTTGCATAAGCTTATACTAATTAAAATTATTGCTTTAAGCCAAAGGAGTCCTGCATAATGGATGCCATTGTTTGGTGGGACAGATCATTTTGCTTGGCACTAGCCCACAGAGGAAACCTACATCTATGCACAAGCCTGAAGAAATCTATCCTATAGAATACCTTCCAAACCTTAAAGCCAGGCTATATATCTTAAATATCTTCTTTTACTATCAAAAATAGGTTTATTCAAGAATAGCAGAGAATTGCAATTCAGGACATGCAAGCTATGGCAAAGCTATAGGCAAATCTGGAGAACAAAGGAGAGGAACATTCTTTTATAGAGGAAAGGGTGCAGTTGGGAAAGCCTGTTAGGAACAAAAAGTCCATTGAAGTACACTGGGAGTTTGAAGTATGGAGCATTTTCATTGGCTGAAGAGGAAACTGGAGCCCAAAAATGCAAAATTATTTTTCCCAGATCATCCCTGATGACCACCTAGTGTGCGACATATGCCCATAATATTCATATCAAAACAACAGTAATAAAACATTTCTCCATACCCTTAAAATATACCCTGAATGATAGGCTTGCCAGGGGCTCCTTATAGGGTCACCCATAACTTGAAATGAGTTTATACAGGAAATATCAGGGACAGACTGGGCAACATTCAAGAAAATATGTTGATCATATATATCCTGGATATGAATGCACATTTCTTTCATTTGATTTACTTAGTATCACTTTCATCAAAGGAGTTCCTTTTCTAATTACTGCTTAGGATGATATTAATTCATTCGTGGTGGTGATCTGAGAATTTCTCCTTTAACTAAAAGCTGTTTCTCTCCTCATTTACACATAAATACATACACACCTTTCAGTGAATTTTTTTTTTTAATCTCTGCTTCTTCCTTTTCCCACATCCTGGTTCCTCCTCATCTACTCCCACTATCACCCAGAATCATGCAGAAGCTGCATCTACCTGGTCTTTATAGCACTTTCCTTCCTAAGAAGGTCTGGATTAAGAAATTCACCGGTTAGTGCTTACAATAAACTCATGGAAGCCTCCATGTTTTAGTCAGTTCGGACTATGATAACAGAATGCCATGGACTGGGTGGCTTAAGCAACAAATATTTATTTCTCATAGTTACGGAGGCTGGTGCCAGCTGGTAGGGCTCTGATGAGATCCCTCTTCCTGGTTTACCCACAGCCACCATCTTGTGGTGTCCAAACATAGCAGAGAGATATCATCTCTCTAGAGTCTCCCCTTATAAGGGCACAGATCCCATTCTTGACATAATAACCTAATAATTGCCCAGGATGGTTATTCTTATCTCTTTCCTTCATCCTCTGGTAAGGTAGCTGAACTTTGATTGAGCTTGTTGCTTTTAACTGCACATCACCAAAATGTCTACTGCTACTAAGAGCACACTTAACTTTGAAATTCCCCACCTTCCATTTCAAACAATGTTAGGTCTTGGGGACAACTTTAGACCTCTCTTTCTTTGCACTGACTCTCCCCCTTGATCTGAATGTGTGAGCTCCTGCACTGAAGCTGGGTAAGGAGACAGTGGCTTCCTTCCCTTTGAGCGATACCCTTGATTTTATGACCAGAGCACTGGGGTGCAACAGTATCTTCTGGTTTCCTTGGCTTGCTTCTCCCAGTATGGAACCTCTGCTATCTGAGTGAGCTGAGGCAAGGACAATAAAAGTCCCCAAATTCTTTGACTGCCTCTGCTAGGGTCGACGTCTGCTCTACAAATGCAGGGTAAGTGAAGGAAGGGAGCTTTCAATTTCTTGGCCAGTACGGCCAGGAATTCAACCTCAGCAACTTGGAGCTGGGGGTGGGAGATGAAAAATGCTGACAGACTATCCTTACCAGCAAAATAGTCTATCCCTTGCCGTGGGGTTGAGGGAAAGCGGAACCATTTTTCTTGGCCACCCCTGGCTAAATTAGAGCTTTTGTTACCATGGCAAGTTGAGGACAGATTAGGGAGAGAACAGGGACCTCTGACTCTCAATCTTCTTATTGAGATACAGAATTTATTAAGTACATGTTTCTTCCTTTGATGTATACCATCAGAAACATTTCCAGAGACTTTACTTAGAAAACAAAACAAAACACAGTTTTTATCAATTATGGCTGTTTCCTGGACAGTGAGTCTGTGGAGCTCCTCATGCCACCATTCTGGAAGTTGTACCTCTATTCTCCCCAGCAGGACCAATATCCTGAAGTTGTATGTTCATTCAGTCTATATTTTATAATGTATCACATAGGCTAGAAGGGGCAGTGTGTAATGTCTGGTCTATAATTCAGTCCTGCTGCAGGAATCAGCTTGTGTTTTCAGATATGTCAGATATGCCAAGCTGCTGGGGCTGAGGTTAATGCCAGCAACTTCAAATTACCTACATGTCTTGGGAAGTCCTTAGAATACTAAAGCTGGGAATGATGTTAAACATTAATTAATTAGACTGATTGGTTCTTATACTTACGAAGTATGAGAGTTGTAGTGACTTTGAATGAAAAGCTAGGTCTCTGAATTCCCATTCTATCCCATACCCTGTCTCCCATTTGTCTCCATTTTCTCTTGGGCTTTTCCATTTTTTTTTTTTTTAACATATAATGTATTATTTGCCCTAGGGGTACAGGTCTTGAATCATCATCGGGCTTACACATTTCACAGCACTCACCATAGCATATACCCTCCCCAATGTCCATAACCCACCCTTGTTCATCTTTTTAATAATACTATAAAGGTGAGGAAAAACTATGACTTAAACACTTAACTAATTCCTTATTTCTTTACCCTCCCTTTGACACCTAACATGTGTCTTTAATTTGTAGGTTCTCAGTCCATCTTGGTCAATTTGCTAAAACTCCAGAAGTCTTAGAGTCAGTGGCACCTGTTTTCTCCCTCATCTATGCTAGGAGTGCTTCGCTGAGAGTCAGTGGAGACACCTACCTCTCCAGGAACAAAGGAATTGGCTGGCACCATTTCCCTCCTGTGCCCCTCATCATAAAGACAGAACCACCTGAAGGAGGCAGGTCAGTGTGGACACTAGCTGCCTAACTTGCTTACCCCACCCCCTGGCTCTCTGTTGAGACTGCCCTTCTCTGTCAAGCTTGCCTGAATCCCAGCAAGGTGAGCCCCTCCCCCAGAAGACCAGCACCAACTCCTGCCCACACCATGTCTCTCAACCAGAGAATCTACAGGGCCTCACTTCTGATGTAGTTGGTGTCAGGTCTCATTTCACAACCAGAGAAGAGCACACCTAGTTAAAACTCCATGTCCAGGCCAGGGACTGAACACTCCTCACAGCAAGCAAGGAGAGCCTCTGCAGATGACTGGCCTGAAGGATAGAGCAGTGAAAACACAACAGCAGGGTGCACACAGTACACACTGGACACACTCTCTGAAGCACCAGGCCCTGGGCACTACATGACCTCTTCTTCATAAGGATCAGGATCAGGAGACATAACTGACTTTTCTAACACACAAAAGAAGGCAAAGACTAAGACACAATGCCAAGATGGAGGAATTTATAGTAAATGAAAGAAAAAGATAAGGTCATGGCCAGAGATCCAAGCAAAACAGATAAAAGTAATATGCATGATCAAAAATGTAAAGATAATCATAAGGATACTCAATTAGTTTAAGGAAAGAATACAAGGCATCAGTGAGATCCTTACAACAGAGATAAAAAAGATAAAAAAGAATCAATCAGAAAGGAAGTATACAATAAACAAGATTGGAAACAGGCTTGATGCAATGAATAGCAGGCAGGAAGAAGCAGAAGAACAAATTAGTGACCTAGAAGACAAGATAATGGAATATAATGAAGCTGAACAAAAGAGAGAAAGAAGAACAATGTTACACAAGAGAGTTAGGGAATTCAGTGACTCTATCAAATGTAATAACATTCATATTATAGGAGTTGCAGAAGAAAAAGAGATAGAAAGGGGGCAGAAAAATTTATTTCAAAAAATAATAATGGAAAATTTCCCTACTCTGGAAAAGGAAACAGACATCCAAATCCAGAAGGCATAGAATATTCCCATTAAAATCAACAGAAGTGGTGATGCAACATGGGGGCTTAAGTGGGTAGGAGAAGAATCAATGAAACAAGATGGGATTGGGAGGGAGACAAACCATAAGTGACTCTTAATCTCACAAAACAAACTGAGGGTTGCTGGGGGGAGGGGGTTTGGGAGAAGGGGGTGGGATTATGGACATTGGGGAGGGTATATGTGCTTTGGTGAGTGCCGTGAAGTGTGTAAACCTGGTGATTCACAAACCTGTACCCCTGGGGATAAAAATATATGTTTATAAAAAATAAAAAATTAAAAAAAAATCAACAAAAGCAGCCCAACATATTTTAATTAAGTTTGCAAAATATAGTTAAAAGAAAAATCTTAGAAGCACCAAGACAAAAGGAGTTCTTAACTTACAAGGGAGAATCTATAAGGCTAGCTGGAGATTTCTCAACAGAAAATTGGCAAAGCAGAAGAGACTGGCATGATATAGTCAATGTGCTGAATGGAATAAATCTGCAGCCAGGAATACTTTATCTAGCAAGGCTATTGTTCAGAATAGAAAGTGAGATCAAGAGCTTCCCAGACAAACAAAAGCCAAAAGAGTTCATGACCACTAAAACAGCCCTGCAAGAAAGATTAAAAGGGGACTCTGAGTGCGAAGGAGAGACCAAAAGTGACAAAGATAAGAAAGTATCAAAGAAAATCTCCAGAAACAATGACAAAACAAGTAATAAAATTGCAATAAATACATATCTATCAATAATTACTTTGAATGTAAGTGGACTAAATGTTCCAATCAAAATACATAGGGTGTCAGAATGGATAAAAAAAAAAAAAACAAGAACCATCTATATGCTGCCTGCGGGAGGCTCATTTAGACCTAAAGAAACTTGCAGATTGAAAGTGAGGGGGGTGGACAAACATTTATCATCCAAATGATTGTCAAAAGAAAGAGTAGCAATATCTATGTTGGACAAACTAGCCTTTCTTATTCTTGTGTATTTTTTTTTTCTTGTATTGTTTTTTTAACCTGCATTGGTATCAGGGTAATACTGGCCTCATGGAATGGTGTTGAATTTGATCTTTTCCATTATTTGTAATATTTTGATAAAGGTTATCATTAATTTTCTTTTTTTGAATGTGTGGTAGAATTTAGCAATGAAACCATGTGGTCTTTGACTTTTCTGTACAGGGAGATTTTTGATTCCTAATTCAACTTTCATTCTTGTTACTGGTTTAACATTCTTGTTACTGATTTCCTATCTCTTGGATTCAAGATTCATAACTTAATCGTGCTCAATGATGAGTTTTTAGGAATAACCTTTTTTTCTTAGTTACCTGATTTGTCAGTATGTAATTATTATAAAATGTTATCACACCATGTATTTCTGTGGTTGTCTCTTTTACTGTTTTCCATTTCTCATTTTGGTTTTTGAGACTTCTTCTTTTTTTTTTTTTCCTTAGTTAATGTAGTTAAAATATTGCCAATTTTATCTTTTTGGAAAAACTGGTCTTTACTTTCAACATTATGTTATTATTTATCTTGGTCTCTATTTTATTTATTTCTGATTTTTTTTTGTTATTTCCTTTTTCTGCTACATTCCAGCTAAGTTTTTCCTTTTTCTAATTCTTTGTTGTGTAATGTTAAGTTGCTTATTTGAAAATATTTTTCTTAATATAAGCGTTTATAGCATAAATTTCACTCTAACATCTGCTTTTGCTGCATCCCCTAGGTTTTGGGGTATTGTGTTTTCTTTTTCATTTTGTTTTGAGACATATTCTGATTTGCTATTTGATTTCTTATTTGACCCATTGCTTGTGCAGTAGTGTTGTTTAATATTTACATATTAAATATTTGCTACTTACATTGTAGATTTTTCAGCTTTGTTTTATTGTTGATCTTTAGTTTTCTACCATTGTGGTTGTAAATTTGTAATATTTGTTATGTCACTTTGTATGTTATTAACCAGGGGATTCTTCTGTGTAAGAAAATGTGTATTCTATTTTTCTTGGATGGAATGATTTCTATATAACTTTTAAAACCATGTATTCTGAAGTATGCTTCAAGTAAAAAATGTTCTTGTTAAAAAAAATAATAACTTTAACTGAGGGTACTTGTTTAAAATAAAGCATTCCAGAGAAGAGGTAGGTGGGAGGATGGGTGAAAGAGGTGAAGGGGATTAAGAGTACACTTACAAGGAGCACTGAGTAATGATGTATAGAATTGCTGAGTCACTATATTATATACCTGAAGCTAATATAACACTGTAGGTTAACTATATTGGAATTAACATGAAAAAACCTTAATTTAAAAAAGCAGATATAAACTTACACATTGTTATTTTTCTCAAATATTTTCAAAGCATTGATAGATTTTTTTTGGGGGGGAGGAAGCTACTCAACTTATGGAAGCAAAGGATATAGGCAATAAGAAGACAAAACTTCTTGTAAAACAAGATGAGTGGGTTGTAATTGCCTAACTAAATTTTAAGAATGAATTCCTATAGTGGGACACTAAAAACAGACTTGATAAATATTTCAGCGAATTTCTAGTAACAGTTGCTCCCATATTCTGAGTATATATTGTATGTAAATCTAATTTATATTCTCCAAGGGGCATGAGAAGTAATATAAAACTGACATTTAACTATTATAAAGTAAAATAAAAATATTCTTAGTTATTAAAGAACTAATTATGTGAATTCAAAAGGAATTGAGAAAGGAATGTTTATATAATCCTTTGTGTCTGAAGGTCAGTATGGATATACTGAAGATTTTCAGTAGGTAGGATAAAACAACACTCTAAAAGGTAACTAACTCTGGTTTGCCTTACAAAAATTACACAGCTGTTATTTTTAGTAAATAAATATATATATGTGTATACATATATATATATATATATATATATATGAAAAATAGCTGCAAGTTAATTGCCTTGAAGTTGAAAAATGCTATCATTTAAAATTTTCAAGGTATATTTATTTATTTATTTTTTATTTTTTTTTAGATTTTATTTATTTATTTGACAGAGAGAAATCACAAGTAGATGGAGAGGCAGGCAGAGAGAGAGAGAGAGAAGGAAGCAGGCTCCCTGCTGAGCAGAGAGCCCGATGGGGGACTCCATCCCAGGATCCATCTGGATCCCAGGACCCTGAGATCATGACCTGAGCCAAAGGCAGCGGCTTAACCCACTGAGCCACCCAGGCGCCCCGAATATCCAACTTTTGTATCAGCATGAACAGGACTGGAGGAGATTATGCTTAGTGAAATAAGTCAAGCAGAGTTAATTATCATATGGTTTCACTTTTTTGTGAAGCATAAGGAATAACATGGAGGACATTAGGAGAAGAAAAGGAAAAGTGAATTGGGGAAATTGGAGGGGGAGATGAAGCACGAGAGTCTGTGGATTCTGAGAAACAAACTGAGGGTTTTGAGGGGAGGAGGTAGTGTAGGGGGTTCAGTGCATAAACCTTGATTTTAAAAACAATTACTAGAAAAAATAAATTTTAAAAATTAAAACATAATTATTAACATCAATGTCTAAAAAGTTCACATGTAATTTTTTTTAAAGATTTTATTTATTTATTTGACAGAGAGAGATCACAAGTAGGCAGAGAGGCAGACAGAGAGAGAGGGGGAAGCAGGCTCCCTGCTGAGCAGAGAGCCGATATGGGACTCGATCCCAGGACCCTGAGATCATGACCAGAGCCGAAGGCAGAGGCTTAACGCACTGAGCCACCCAGGCGCCCCCACATGTAATTTTAAAGATACTAAAGGTCATTTATAAGTTGTGCACTTGCAGAAAAAAAAAGTCAGCTTCACAATTTGCATTTCTGTAGTTGTAATGAATAATGTTTAGAGGATGAAAATAGCATATGTAAGATGAAAAATTCTACTTCTTGTCCTTAACTTCTTAATTCTTTCCATTGGTCCTGTAGTTTGTAGTTTTCTCTCTAGAGATAGATATTGGTAATTATCTTTTATTTGAATACATAAAGATATTATTCATAGATATTGTGAGTTATTCCCATATTTCATGAAAATCCGTGTATTAAAAATGGTTTTCTCCTGAAGAAAGACATTGAAGTCTTGCTGTTTATGAGTTTCTCATATAGATGCTGTTTTATGTTATCTTTATAGACTGCTTTAGAGATTATAGGAGGAAATTTCCAGCACTGAAATCTGTTCAAAGAGAAGTAATAGGAACTATTGATCTCCTTTTAGAAATCACATTCTACAATACCCAGTTATCACAATGTTTTCCTCTTTTTGCACTTCTATCATCTTGTCACAGAGAGAGAGAGAGAGATCAAGGCACTATAGATTATTAAATTCTGCATGCAAAAAATTTTATTCCTAAGTTAAATAGTTTAAAACATAATTTATTTGCTCATGAATTTGTACTGTCCTCAAGATTCTAGTCTGGATAGTCTGAGATGTTGACTGGAGGAGATCTGACTTGGAGTATCCAAGAAGGTTCCATTCACCTGTTTTGGGTCTCTGTTGGGGTGGCTGGAAGTTTTTCTTCCCCCCACCCCTCATTTCTCTGTGCCTATCCTTCCATCACAGCAGTTGAACAAATTACATGATGCCTGAGGGCACCAGAAAAGCAAAATGGGAGCAATTGCACCTCCTAGGTGTATTATCACTTCTGCCACACTCGATAGCTCAAAACAGGTCATAAGGCTAGCTCAGAGCAAGAGAGGAATGCATAAATTCTATACCCACCCCCCCAGAAGCAGCAATGTATGTATCCAGGGATGCAAGGCACCATTGTTGTCTATCTTTGCAAACCATCTGAGAGAGAAGAATGAAAAATAAAGATGAAACAGAACCTTGCAAAAATGTTGCTTCTCCTTCAATGCTATCCTAGTTCATATCTCCATTACACTTTAAGTCATTCAGTACAGGAGTCAAATTCTCCTGCCTCTCCGTCTTTCCTATTTTGCCAAACCTTAAGTGCACTTCCATAATTCTGTACACATGCTCCCCTTCCCTGCCTTCTTCTACATTAAGCATGGTCCAGCCATCATCTTTCTTCTGGATTATTGAGCTAGCTCTTATCTGTCCCTCCTCCTTCCTTTGCTATATCCTTCACACAATTACAGAGTCATCTTTTTTAAAACACAAAATGTCATGTTACTTCCCTCCTTTAAAACCTTGAGTAGTCCCATATTGCATAAACCATGAAATTTAAATTTCTTATCATTTCATGTAAGGTAATCTCTAATCTGTCTCTTGGCTGCTATCAATCTTTGGTCCTAGCTATTTCCTTACAAATATACAACTTATACTCTTATCATCCTGATCTAGTCACAGTTCCCCAAATGTACCATACTCATGTTTTATCTCTTTTTACGCAAATTTCCCTCTCCCTGGAAAGTTATTCCCCTTCATTTATTTGAAAGTACCTCACTTTGTAAGATTCAGACCAAGGATTTCCTGTTCTCTAGGCTATCTCTAACATACCCAAGCACAACTGATAAGCTTTGCATCTGAACTTTTTCTGTACCAGGTATTTCTAGCACTTAACCTATTGATTTACACATGGTAGGCCTCAGTTAACAGTCAACAAATTGATAAATGTGAACAGGGAAACCTAACACTGTATGACACAAATGAATATACACTGTATTCTTTTCAGGAAGAACAGATCCACACTGCAAAGGAAACTAAGATCGGAGACTAGACTGGCCCATACATGGAAGTTAACAAAACTGGGAAGAAACCATGAATTCAGAACCCCATGATGTATTAAGTTACAGTTTTTATGATACAGGATTATAAAATGGTGCTGTAGTTGAATGACTTTTACCACACTCAGAATCTTCTGGAGGTAACAAAGCAAGATGACAACGGCCACTGATCACTGCAAAAGCTAATAACAAGTCAAGAGTACAGGGTTTAATAGTTATGATTTTAGCCACCGCTGGTGAATTTGCAAAATCTATTACATCTACAAGGTGTTACTGAAACCAAGGATGGAATTCCTATTGCAATGTAATAATATCCATTCTGAATGGATGCATTTTTAAAAAGATGAAGATGCAAAGTAGCAATCAAATATTAGGCTGTAAAAATATCTTCAATGAAAGCAAGTTTTCCAATATCAAATCACATAAACCTCACTAAATCTTGAAAGGTTAGTGACAAAAACCAACATGGATATTTAAAAATAAGTCCAAATCATCCAGCAATATGTTGGCATAAAATACTGGAATCTGCTTTTTCTGGCAGTCACCATGGTTTTATTTCTAATCTAAGATGAACTTTTATGTTGCCTGGGGTCAGCTGAGTCTAGACATGCTCTGGATATAAGGAAACCTGGGACCCTGTGGATCCCGAAAATGTTAAGGTTTTGCTAAAATACATGTGCTGTGTAAAACCTTCTCTCATGGTCCTCCAGGAGCTGCTTTATAGTATATATATAAAGGGAAGGTATTGGTTTTGTGGGACAGGAAGTGAAGAACTATTTCTTAAATATCTAGTGTCTGCCAGGAACTATGCTTGGCATTTCTGCTAACATTTAAGAACTTGCAATAATTGCATGAGATTATTGACACTAACTCTAGTTTATACATAAGGAAATAGAAACCCAGAAAGGTTAAAAAAAAAAAAAAAGTCCTATGCAAGATCACATATTATTAGATGCAGACAGAGGTGGGAATTAAAGTCATCTCTTTATGCTCCTTTAAGTTGGGTCTTAAAAGAAATCCATCTAGTATTGAAACACACCATTGTAGCATTTGCAGAATTATAGCCTGGACTTTTGAAGTATAGGAAGGGAAAGCTGGGTGGTAGTTTCTTAATAGTCTTGTGGAAAAAAAAAATGTTTCAGAGAAATAATGAACAGTTATTAAGACATAAAATTATCAGTTTCAGTTGCTTGGTACCAAATACCCTAATGAACAAATTATTATTTTTGTCTCCTGGATGACTAAAATGAAGCTATGGAGATTAAGTTTTGAATCAATTAGGATAGGCAAGCAAAGGCAACAAAAGCTAATTCCTCAATTATACTGGCTTCTTTTCTTTTGCTTTGCCTCGTCTTCAGGATCTAGGCTGACAAAGAACTACTTTCTGAGAGAGAGAGAATGAGGGAATACTGCAAGCACAAGTGGGCCAATAGGCTTTTGCCCTGAAGGGACGTGACCCACAGGACTCACATTTCATTAGCCAAACATCCTTGGTCAAACCCAGTCTCAGTGGGGAGGGGAAATATAGTCCTACCTCTACACAAAGAGAGAAGTGGAAATGAGTGACCAGAAAGACAGTCCCCCATAAATATCATCATCTAATTTCACATCATGTCAATGAGTGAGCTGGATCCAAACTGAGGCCATTCACCTCTAAAGTCAATGCTTCTTAACATCTGCATTTTCTCTCACGTAGTAATAGTTAGCACTCTGTTTGTAAAGCACTCTACTAAACATGTTGCTTGGATTTTCTCACTGAAATCCTTATCAGTCCAATGAAGATAGTATTTTCAGCATCATCATTTTTTCAAATGAGATTCTGCTTTCCAGGCTTGAAGGGATAACTATCTTATCGAAGTCATATTGCGAATGCATGGTATCTTACAACAGAATCATTTTCTTAATGAATACCAAAGTGAAAAGCAGTGGGGTATAAAAATCTTTCAGATACAGATTAATGCCTGCGTCTTACAGTCAAATTAGAATATATGTTTTGAAAAGCAACATGACGTAATGGTGTGCCGATGTATAAGCATGACTACACACTGAGAAGGGTAACATGTAGAAATTGTAAGAGAAGAATTCACGGTCTTTAAACATCTGTCTACTTAAAGTTCCTCATAGTTCCATTGCCTTACCTCAGGTCCTATTCTAAGCCTCTAGCCCCATGTATTTTTGTAATATTAAGACATTCCACAGCTCTAAGTCATCACCCAAAAGTCAGCTCTCATAACATGGCATTTCTTTCATGTAATTAAACACTAGCTTTTCATCTTGAGTTCTTTCTGCTTTTGAATTTGTTCATTTGCATCCTGCTAAATTATTTTAACACAATGTGCTGAGCCCCAAGCCTTTTAAAGCTCTATCCTTCTTTTGGGGTATGTAGTGCTTGCTAGTTATAATTTTATTTTATTAAAAATTATGCTAATTTATAAGTAATTATTTATAAAAATTATAATAATTTTGTCTTAAAAGCCACAGCTCTTGTATATTATATTCAATAATACAGCAACCACAGCAGGCAATGAACAATTATATATTGCTTATTGTGTATCAAGCACTATTTTTTTTTAAAGATTTTATTTATTCATTTGACAGAGAGAGAGAGAGAGAGATCACAAGTAGGCAGAGAAACAGGCAGAGAGAGAGGAGGAAGCAGGCTCCCCCTGGAGCAGAGAGCCCGATGCAGGGCTCCATCCCAGGACCCTGAGATCACGACCTGAGCCGAAGGCAGAGGCCTAACCCACTGAGCCACCCAGGCGCCCCAAGCACTATTTTTTTAAAGATTTTATTTCTTTATTTAACAGAAAAAGAGAGTTCACAACTAGGCAAAGAAGCAGGCAGAGAGAGAGGGGCAGGCCCTCTGCCAGAGAGCTTGATGCGGGGCTCAATCCCAGGACCCTGAGATCATGACCTGAGCCGAAGGCAAAGTCTTAAGCCACTGAGCCACCCAGGCACCCCTATCAAGTACTATTTTAAACATTACATAGCATACCTCGTCTCATCCTCCCAAAGACCTCATAAGGTATGTGTCATTATAGCCCCAATTCATATATGAGAAGGAAAGGCAAGCAGTCCCAGGGCTGATAAATGATGGAACTTGCCATTAGAAGCAGTCTAACTTTTGAAGTTTGCAAATTTGACTTCTATGATGAAAAATTTGGTAAATCCTCTTTCTTGTTTGAAGATGACTATCTTCTTGCTAATAAATACATTTTCTTACATCAAGGAGATGATGTAAAAAAAAAAATGGAAAAGGGGGCACCTGGGTGGTTCAGTGGGTTAAAGTCTCTGCTTTCAGCTTAAGTCATGACCCAGAGTCCTAGGATCGAGCCCCGCATCGGGCTCTCTGCTCAGCAGGGAGCCTACTTCTCCCTCTCTCTCTCTCTGCCTGCCTCTCTGCCTACTTGTGATCTCTGTCTGCCAAATAAATAATAAAATCTTTAAAAAAAAAAAAGGAAAAAAAATCTATATGCACCTTAGTGTTATATAACAGATTAGTTAGTTGTACTTTATTTGAAAGCATTGTCAAATAAATGGAAAATCTAAAGTAATTAATATGCCCAGTCTATGTAATCATACTACCTTAAAAAAATCTAAGTATCTAAGCTTGTGTTCTATTACCCAATGTATATTTTATTAACAGTCAACTTGTGCCAAGCATTAGTACTATACAGAACAAGACAGACAAGAAATATACACTCTTGCACTTACATTCTGGTTAGAAAGACAGAAAAGAGAAACAACAGAGAAGTAATTAATCAAATTAAGTAATCAGACATTATTACTATCACAGATAAAGAATGGAGTCCAAACTTGTTTTACCACATTAAGTAAATGCTTATAAATGACACATATATGCACTGAACTGAAATAATCCATAATAAAAAATTTAGCTTTTGCTTTTGGATTGTGGCATTGTGCGGGATTTATTTCACCTTTAAATTTTCTTTAATGTGGTTAATTAGGGAAAGACAAACACCCCAACCGAAAAATAGGGAAAGGAAATGAAAAGCTAGTTCACAAAAGAATAAATTTAAATCACCAATTAATAAGAACAAATATTACTTCTTCAGAGAAAATTGCACTCACTCCCTGATTAGGGTAAGTCATTAACCTATACATTTCCCTAACCCTGTGCAACACTTATTATTATTTATAACTATAAAACCATTTTTGTGCCTTTTTAAATTTTGCTCTTGTTTTTTGCTACCTTACATTGTAAGTTTCTGGAAAGCAGCAACCATACCTATTTGTGCACTTTAACAACAGAATGCTTATAACAGATAGACATTTCTTTGTAAATTTGTATATGACATTGTTTTTTTTTTTTTCATGGCCTTAATGAACTGATTTTCTCTCCTCAAAACTCATATGCTAAAGTCCTAACTCCCAGTATACTTTACACAATGACTATATTTGGAGATTGGTCCTTTAGAGAGATAATTTTAAATGAGATCATTAGAATGAGGTCCTAATCCAGTAGGAATGGCGCCTTTTTTAAGAAGAAAAGGGACACAAGGGATGCATTCACAGAGAAAGGGCCATGTGGGGACACAGGAAGAAGATTGCCATTTGTAAGCCAAGGACAGAGGCCTCAGAGAAATCACACCTGCCAGCACAATTGATGTGGACTTCTAGCCTCTAGAACTGCAAGGAAATAAATTTGTTTTGTTTAAGCCACCCTGTCTATGGTATTTTGCTATGATATCCCTAACAAATCAGTAAAATGACTTTTGAGCAAATATATTTAATATGTTTATGATTTTATTATTTTAGCATTATAGTAAAAATAAAGTCTAGTAGAGAAAATAAGAGCCAGTACAAGTCCTCCCAGAGAAGTATGGGTACACCACCAGGGGAATGCAGAGTTATGGGAATTCAGAGTGGAAAAGTCAGAGATCACACAGAGAAAAATTTGGGTGGGATCTTGAAAATTGGGTTGCATCAGGATCTACAACTGCTAGGGATATAGACCAGGAGTTAGTGGGAATAATTTTTTAAGTAGCAAGACCAAATGAGTATATATGCTATGCCCAGGAAGCATGGGGCACAGAATGGAAACACCGAAATTTTATATTGACTGGAGCACAGGATGAGGAAGAGGAAGAGAGACAAACTTCTGGGAAGGACATTTGAGGACAGGGTTTGGACTTGACCCAATGTAGACAAGACGAACAGAAAGAAATTACCTTTCCATGATCAGATCTGATCTTCAGATACACACCTTGGTAGAGGATTCCAAATGTGGAAGGGAGAAAGAGACTTGAGTTAAAATAACAAGTTGATAGCTAATAAAATATTTCAGCCCAAAAATTAATAAGGAATTAAATTAGTGATGTCCAGCCTGTGCTTCGGTAAGCCTGACTCAGGTTGATTTAAATAAATCCAAAATGTTTTCATGGATTTAGGGTCCAATTCTGGAGGTAGATCCAAAAGAAAAAATAGACTCCTTTAAGAAACCCCCAGAAATGCTTCATACTTCTGATTATAATGTGTAAGAGCTGTAGTAAGTCAATGATCCTACTGAAACAATTCAAAAAGTCTGGTTCGACTATAAAAAAAAATCACAGACTTAAGCATCAAGAGATTGTCAGAGATACCAATGAGTAAATAATAAAGGATGATGAGCTATTTGCCAATATTGGACACAGATTTAGAAGTAGTCTGGCTCTAGACAAAGATCCTGTGCTTGGGGGAAAGAAACCAACAGCACTTTTAGTGGATGCCAGTGGCTGATGTGACTAATTTAAAATGAGGACACTAGCATATATATCCTGTTTACCCTAGAGGATATTTACTGAATGGCAGATTGCTGTATGACCCTGAAAGCTTCTAAAAATCAGAGTAAAATCTCTCTCTGTCTCCCAGTGCTTAGACAAACAAATGAAGACTCATTTCAAGCACACTGCTCCTTTCCTTCTCTGGACATTTACAAGATCTTGAAACTATTTGGAGGATGACTTCAGAAATAAAAAAAAAACACACACACAAAAAACACATCAGGTGGTAGAATGAAATGCTCTGCTGTGTAGCTGCACCCCAGTAGACTCTAAGCCAAGGGTGCGTGATGGCCCAGCAAGACCAAAGAAATGACCCAGAGGAAGCAAGTAGGATGTAGGTTTATTGCGGAAAGTTACACACAGGGAGTGCAGGAGAGGCAGACTGGACAAAGTATCCCCTGCTGGAATTAACATACTGGGAGATTTTATAGTATAGTTACTAGCCTAGCAACTGTCTATAAACTTTTCCTTCTTTTCAAGGAGATGAAGACCTGCCATCCAGACATTTTCATTACATAGGAGATGCCCTGGGTTGGCCACCTCCAGAATCCCGGACTTGGAACACTAAACAAATGTGTTTTTCTGCATATCCTGCTTGATGGGGATAGAGCAGGGGAATAAGGTCTCTACATTCTCAAGACAGTGATTAACAGGGGCATCCAGGGTGTGTGCGTAAGAAGCAGCCATTCTGCATGTCCCATACATCTGCAAACAGAGCAATTAACTTAGATCTATTTTATTTTATTATGTTCAGGTAGCCTGCTAGCCGCTTAACAATTCTGAAGTTCGCTAGGGACAAACTCTGGACAGCTGGATGACACTTCTGAAAGGAAGAGCTGGATCTCCTGCAGATTTTTAGGGATGAGAAGAAGGAAATTGCTGGGCTCTCAAAGATATAGGTTGGTTACGTCCTAAAGGCAAATCAGAGATTAACTGAGCTTTATTGAAACTTCACCCCATCCTTGATCCAGATAAATTATTTTTAGAGTAAAGAAGGAAGCCACTATGGTTTTGTTTTGCTGATCTATAAATGATTCAAATATTGAAGTTAGTGGGTAAGAAATGTAAAATGACTATAATTATTATGTTAAAGAACGTAGAAACAAGTTGAACCAATAGATGAACATATGGAGAATTTCATGAAACAACTGGAATACATTAATAAAAAAAATCAAATAGACAATTTAGAAACAGAAATGTCCCGGATATCTGATACTGGGAGTATGTGTGTAATAGCAGATTAAAGGAAAAAGGCAGACTTAGTGAATTCGAAGACAGGTCATAAGAAAAAATATCCATTATCAAGCAAAGAGAAGAAAATAGAATGACCAAAACAACAGGATTAAAGACATGTGGAACACTCTCAAATGAGATCATGGGCATGCAACTGAGGTTCCAAAAAGAGAGGAAGGGGAGTGAATTGCCAGAAACAATACTTGAAGAGATAATAATTGGGAGTTTTCCAAAGCTAATAAAAGAGGTTCACTCAACAATCCAAGAAGTTCAGCAAAACTCATGAAAGCTATACATGGCATGTGATACTCAAGAAGTATTGAGTATCAATACAGTATTATAGTATTGAATATCAATACAGTATTATAGAATTTAAATTACTAAGAAGATAAAAGAAAATCTTAAAAACAGTCAAAGGAAATAAAAGATATCGTATCTTCAAAGGGACAACAATATATAAAAGTGATGATTAATTTCTCAAAGAAAAGAAGAAGAGAAACTTAAAGCAAAGGAATGCCATGTTGTCAGTCTGGTAGGACCACCATCACAGAACACCATAGACCAGACAGTTTAAACAACAGAATTTATTTTTTCATAGTTCTGGACTTTGGAAGCCCAAATCAAAGTGTCAAGAAGTTTGGTTTCTCTGAGGCCTCTCTTTTTGGCTTTCATGAAACAAAAAGTAAAAAAAAAACACTAATGAGCCAAAAGAAGTCGATAAACTCCATTCTACAATAATTAAATGTTAAATATCAATGAACTAAAGATTTCAAATGAAATACTAAGATTATCATAATAAATTACACAAAAAAACTGTAAGAGATACTCTTAGATGATAGATAGATAGATAGATGATAGATATACGCAAATAAAACTTAAAAATTAAAAGTTAAAGAATAGAAAAGTTACTGGGAAAACACAACCTGAATGGAAGATAGTATCACTGGACTCATGTCGCACAAAGGAGACAGTAAAGGAAAAGCATTCCTAGAGATAAAGAGGCATGTTCTATAGTGATGGCCATCAACCTCACAAGAGGACACAAAAATTATACTTTGTGTACATTCAAAATGTGAGATCAAAATATATAAAACAACTATCAACATAACAAGGAGGGAAAATGCAGAATCCAGTGCCATAAAGGGAATATTAGCATGCTTTTCTCCAGAAGTGATAGAATACGCAGACATATATTCATCATGACATAGAGTACCTGAACAGGGCATCTAACGAACGACCTGAGTGATATACAAGGGATCAAATCTGGAAACACATAATATTGACGGGGGTCGAGAAGGAGAAGGGGGACTTCATACATGTTGGTAAAATATAATATTACCTATTATATTTCCTAATCTGGAGGCTGGCTACGTGGATGCTCTGAACTTCATGCATGCATATTTGAATTCGGCATGAAGAAAAAATTCACAAGGACTTCTGCGTATGATCTACTTTTTAAAAATATTCCTAGCCAGGGTTCTGCAGGAGACCAAAATCTCTCTGGTATATGTTTGGTGTCTTTTCTTTTATTTAATAATTCCTTTATTTAACTCTCCAAAGGCACATAATGCCTGCATAATTATCCCTAATTTACAATGATTCCTCGTCTCACTGGTGGTTGAATTCCATTATTCATACATTATACTACCTTCTCATCAAAACGTCCTTTTTTTTACCCCCAAAACGTCCTTTTTGAATAACCTAGTCTCTCACATGTAAGTGAAAGAGGAGGGCTAGAAAAAGCAGCCAATGTTTTATAAAACAGTCACGTATCTTGTTTAATTATAGAAAAACTTTTTTTTTAAAGCCTAACAATAGGATTTGAAAGAGATACGTAATTCAATATCTATGTAAGAAAACAGAAGACTCAGTGAGGTTACAAAGACACTATTCGAACTCAAATTTTCACTACAACAAAGTTTACATTCTTTTCACTTTACTTTTTTTATATAATAATTGTGCTTCTCAATTAATGATCAATAATGACTTAATAGATATTAATATCTGAGTAAATGTTGAATAAAGTTTCCATTTCAAACAGAATTTTTGGTAATAGACTGCAGAAATAAATGATATGATAATTATAGGAACTGATATAAGTAAGACCCATGGGTGAGATTTTAAATCAAGAAATCCCTTCTGCATTATTTGATTGTTAGTTCCAGATATCTGGGGATCCCATTTATCTATATTAAAAGTAAGTCTGGTCTCATATGAATTTGTGCTAGGCATTGCCTTTGAAGCCTGATCTTTGGCTTCAAATTTATTTAGAAAAAAATAATACCATAGCTTCTGCATAGATTAAGTTCATACAATTTTTATAGACTCATTTTAAATGGCAATCAAGACCTACTTAAAAATATACTATGGAGTTATTAACACATAATACAATTTGCTACTCATAAATTAAATTTGGGATGTTATTAAAGATTCATGCAATTATAATTCTGTATCCTGGCTTTTAAAAATACCAGGCAATTTTGCAAGGCTCCTATAGATAATTAGGATTTCCACATTTTTCTGTAGGAATTTTAGCACCTGTTCATCATCGGAGTTGTTTTGAGTTTGTGCTTTTCTTTTTTTTTTTTTTTTAAGATTTTATTTATTTATTTGACAGACAGAGATCACATGTAGGCAGAGAGGCAGGCAGAGAGAGAGGAGGAAGCAGGTGTCCTGCGGAGCAGAGAGCCTGATGCGGGGCTCGATCCCAGGACTCTGGGATCACGACCTGAGCTGAAGGCAGAGGCTTTAACCCTAAGTCACCCAGGCACCCCGAGTTTGTGCTTTTCTTGATATTAATTAAATATTATTGGCTTTCCATCATCATTATCAAACAAACCTGTTGTGGGTATTTTGGTTAACTATTTACATGATGGCATATTCATACACATGTTTTGCAGTGGGGTGTGTGACTCGCCCACAAACCTACAATGAAAAAGATAATACATAGTCACAAGAACAAATGGCAGAGACATTTCACTGTTGATGGATTGCCAGTGAATTTATTTTATTCAATCTATTGCAATATACTATCAAAGTAATGCTAACAATTGTAAAGTCAAATACAGATTAAAATTAAGAGGCTTAATTCTCCTTGTTGAAGCTAAGAGATCTCTTCCCTCCTTTTTCTTAGAGCGTTTACTTTAGAAAAATGTGTAATTATAAGTGCTTTCTCCCTCTTTGAAATGTATATAAATTCGTTTTTTTTTTTTTTTAACTCCTTTTTAAATGAACATATTATCTGTTTCAGGGGTACAGGTCTGTGATTCATCAGTCCTGCACAATTCACAGCACTCACCGTAGCACATACCCTCCCTAATGTCCGTCACCCAGCCGCCCCATCCCTCCCAACCCTCCACTCCAGCAACCCTCAGTTTGTTTCCTGAGTTTGAGTCTCTTAAAATTCTTTTGAAAACAAGACAGGCTTTTGTCAGCTTTATTCCCCAAGACTGTTCTTCTGAAGAACCTGAGGGCCATTATTACATTACCCTTTGAAAGGTAAATGCCATGGAAGATAGTATACCTTTCTTCCAGTTTCTTTGGAACCACAGGAGTCTTAACTTTGGTGGATGCCTTGCTTCATAGTGCAAAACTACTTCTTGTCATGAAGATGGGAAAAGGTTGTGTTTCCTTTGAATCAAGCCAGTCAGCTAACACAGATAGATACCCCAATTACCAGGTGAATTTTGGATGACCATGAGTGACAAAAGGCGCTGAGGTCTAGTTATTGTTTATCTTGAGAACATTTATGAAATGGGTTGTATCTCGTTGGCAAATACAGAAGGGTGAGATTTCTTTCTGTCTTTGCAATCTTTTAATGGATTTCCTATAAATTTATTCTCTTTCTCTTGTGGAGAGGTTTTCTAGGTTGGAAGAAGATTTTAATCGTATTTTTCCAATTCAGCTCTCTAGGTTATAACTTACAGGGTTTGACAATAACTGGTAGGGCAGATGGGATGAAAGTTCTTTTACCCTACCTAAGTTGGGTCAGTCAATTTGAGAACTGAGGTGCCTTCGATCCTTGCCTCGTCAGTGTATCTATAGATTCCTCCTTTTTATCTTTTCATTACAGAATGTTGGCAATACTAAGAGTTCTGCTAAAAATACTATCAAGAGTAGGGGGTGCCTGGCTGGTTTAATTGGGAGAGCATGAGACTCTTGATCCTGGGGTTGCAAGTCCAAGCCTCACATTGGGTGTAGAGATTACTCAAAAATAAAATCTTAAATAATATAAAATAAAAATACTACCATGAATAATAAAAACGGAGAGTTTTCAATCTACTATGTTCTACTTAGTTATGACAGTCAGTGCTTTTCTTTTGGACTTTAAATTATTGAACAAAACTCTTACAAATATGGAGCGCTTTCCTTGCAATCTATAATTTATACTTAGGTGTTCAGTTTTAACATTTCCTAAAAATTTGTAAAGAGATTCATTTTGTTCATGGGCTGATAAGGGGCATTTGCTTAAAAAAAAAAGCCATTTCAAATGATTTAAATGAAAGTCGAATGAAAAGTAGGCTTAAATATTCCATTTTTTCTACTGCTTAACAAACCCCTTGGTAATGTATCTATTTTAAAAGTGAGTTCTGTGACCATTATGTGCCACTATCATTATTGTTGTAGTAGACTGAGTCTGTTTGAAGTTAAACCATGAATATTTTAATGCAGAGTTTTCTTTTGACTCATTTGACCAGTAAGATTGGCATTTTTAGCAAAGCTACTTTACTTTTAATATATTTCTTATCTTCTTCAATTAAGAAGGTGTTCTTCCTTATCTATGCTGTCCTTGAATTTCTTTTTTTTTTAGTAGTTGTCCTTCATAATGAAGCATCATACTTTGTCTAACTCAGTTAGTTCGATGAGTGTTTACATTGGTCAGGTATGATCTCAAACACTGGGGGAACAGTGTGACATGAAACAGACCAAAAAAAAAAAAAAAAACAGTATGACATAAAACAGACAAAATCAGCAAATTCTTACGATTCATGAGAAAAGCCCCAGCAGCAAACTGTTCTGACAAATTACTAATGGGACTGACAAAAAATTCCACTTGGGAACTCAACGCTAAAGGAGATGCTTGTGAACCTAGAGGTGAAAGGCATTGTGCCTGGATTTTATTCTATTCATCAACTCCCTCCATCTTCCACAAGTGTTAAAAGCAATGTGGGTGCTTTGCCTGAAGAGGAGAAAGAATCCAAGACTTCCTCAGTACGGTCTAACTTATTAGAAAGCACCTGGTATCCCAGGCGAGTGGAAGTGTGTGTGCATATGTGGCATTATCAATGTGAGGCTGTGGATAAACCTCCAGAAAGTAGGGGAGCACAGAGTAGTGCTTTTGTTCTATAAAAGAATCATTAATTTAAAAAAAAAAATGTTATGTTAATATGTAACACTAAAATTATTATTTTCAAGTAAATAAATTAAAAACAGATTTTTTCCAGTTTTAATTCCTAGTATGGTAAATATCAACAGACACATACCATAGAACAAAAGCACTTTGAGATCCTCAATAATTTTGAAGGGTGTGGAGGGGTCCCCAAATTAACAGGTTTGAGAATCCCATTTCTAAATGTGTTCTTTGTCTGAATATGGGGATAAGAAGCTACAATGAGTCAAATGAGTCAGTAACAAGAGGATATAATCTTTGGGTCATTTTGGAACTAAGGCATCTGTTCTTGGGCCGAACTAGCATCACTAATCCTGACATCCAAGTGGATACTGGCAGTAGCAACAGGAGTGAAAATCACAGCAAATGGGGATAGGCAGAGAGAGAGACCCCAGAACTAACACATTTACTAAAGTGCCCATGAACTTACCAGAATCATTATAAAAATGAAGAATTCTATGTCACAGAATTTCTTCAATAAAGAGGGAAGTGGGGGCACCTGGGTGGCTCAGTCGGTTGAATGTCTGACTCTTCATTTTGGCTGGGGTCATGGTCTCAGCATGGTGAGAAGGACCCCTGCATCAGGCTCTGCGTTCAGCCCTAAGTAGGCTTGGGATTCTCTCTCCTCCTCTGACTCTGCCCCTCCCCCTGCTCACACGTGCATGCTCTTTCTCTCTAAAATGGGTAGATGAGATCTTTAAGGGGCACCTGGGTGGCTCAGTGAGTTAAGCCTCTGCCTTCGGTTCAGGTCATGATCTCAGGGTCCTGGGATTGAGCCCCACATTGGGGTTCTCTGCACAGCGGGGAGCCTGCTTCCCCCTTTCTCTCTGCCTGCCTCTCTGCCTACTTGTGATCTCTTTCTCTGTCAAATAAATAAATAAAATCATAAATAAATAAATAAATATGGAAGTACACACTGAAACCTTACCCCATTGGGTTAATGAGTTTGAAACTGACCGGCAATTTAAAGTTTTTATTTGTTTGTTTGTTGGAGTTTGTTTTATTTTCTGAGAACTGTTTCTCCCTCATCAGTTATTGTGTCTTTTCAAACCCACTAATACATATACCAGCTGTCTCTGCTGAAGCCTGGACTCAAGGTCAACTGATATGACTCAGGCCTGTGAACAAACAAGGCCCTGCATTCTTTACCTGAGATAACGAGCCCGAGGCCCCGTCCAGTTTTTATCAGCTCTTGGGGCATGCCCAGAGCCCCTTCTCCTTGTCCTAAGATAACCTACAGCTGTCAGAGGTGGAATTTTGCCTTGTTCTGGCATTAAGTCTCCACCCCATAGTGAAGAGAGGGTGTATATTATCTGTTTGCTCACTGCGCATGTTCCTTCTTTTCCTCAGAAATAGTCGACCATTTCTGCACCCTTTTCATTAATTTGTGTGCAATCTCAACCTCATGATGATTAAGACAGAGAACTTGTTCTCTACACCTTTGGGGAGGCAGGTTTGAGGCTTACCCTCCCATCTTCTTGTTTGACTGTCTCTTGAATAAACCATTTCCTTGCTGCCTACTTAATGTCTCAGTGACTGGCTCTGCTGCTTGGGTTTGGCTGCAACATCACCAGGATAGAATTGTTACAATACCAGCAATTACTTTTACTGTTGTTCATTGTTATTTCAAATATCTTGATTATACCCAGACATGTACACATGCAGTGTTGAAGATGTTGCTTAGACTTTCTGACATTTTACTTCCTCATCTACAAAACGAAAGGAGTAACTCTACCTGCTGCAAAGGAATGTCATACAAGTTCCTTAAGATAATGCAAGGAAAGTTGACAAGGATAACAGATACTACGTGGAAATCTTAACTGTGGTTGTAATTGGATGGATTGTGGACAGTTGTAGTTTTTTAAAATAGATTCTTACTTTTCCAAAATTTCCACAGAACACATTGACTTTTGTTTTAATTCAATTTAAATGAAAAAAAGTTGTTTACTCCTTGTTCTCCATCTACTAACACCTGTCTCCAGCAACTACAAATCTGCTTTCAGTATCTCTGAGTTTATGTTTTGTTCTGTTTTGTTGTTGTTTTTAGATTCCATATATAAGAAAAATCATTAAGTATTTGTCTCTGTCTGACTTATTTTGCTTAGCATAATGCCCTCAATGTCCACCCAGGTTGTGGCAATTGGCAGGTTGTCATTCTTTCCTATGGCTGAATAATATTCCATCACCTATGTGAAAAAATAGTGGCATTTCTCATATATATATTGATCCATTCATCCACTCTTGGACACTTGGGTTGCTTCCATATCTTGGGTATTGTAAATAATGCTAAAATGAACATGGGGGTGCATATATCTTTTTGAGTTGGTGTTTTTGTTTTCTTTGGACATGTACTCAGAATTGGAATTGCTGAATCTAGTTTTAATTATTTTGAGGAACCTCCATGCTGTTTTCTGCAGTGGCTACACCAGCCTGCATTCCCACTAACAGTGCACAAGTGTTCCCTTTTGTCCTGTTCATTACTAACACTTTTATGTCTTTTTAATAAAAGCTCTTCAAAGACAAATTAGCAATTACTTTTGCATTATAATATATTGAGAGCCCACATATATTTATCACTTAATTATCCTACATAATATTGCTTAAAAAGATTTTATTTATTTATTTTTCAGAGACAGAGTGAGCACAAGCAGAGGGAGAAGCAGGCTTCCCACTGTGGAGGCCAAGAAAATTAAGGCCATCCCACCTCAAGTTTAGCTGATGTGGGAAACAGAGGGAGAAGAAAATCATTAAAATTCCTCACCTAGTGACAAGCCCTTGAAACAGACAGAGTGGCTCTCCCCTGGGGACTTAACTGCCCTCACCTTGAGATTTTGCTAAGGACAATCCTAGCCTCACAAACCCCCTACCCTGACGGTCCAACCAGAATCCTATAAGTCTATTTTAACAATTCCTTTAGGAAACTTTATCTCTAAAACTCCAAGATAGTGTCGAGAATCATTCCCAAGTATATGACCCACTGATATACATCTAAAGGGTCTCACAAGAAGATTTTTATTATTGGTAATGAATAACCTTTTCCTCAGACAACAGCTAGCCCCTCATGGTCCTGGAGACTTCACTTCCAAAATTCCTTAAAGTCTTAAATCATCCATAACCCCCTTTGTTCTCATCCACCGCCAAGTCCACCCCTATTCTGCCTTTAAAAATTCTGACTGTAATCTGGCTCGGGGTCCAAGTCCCTACTCCTCTGTGTCGGGTATCCTTGGGCCCAAGCTTAAGCTTGTCAAATAAACCCTCGTGTGATTGCATCTGGTGCTTGGCTTCTTGGTGGTCTCTCCGACACGAGAACTCGGGCATAACACCCACTGCGCAGGGATTCCCGATGCGGGACTCTATCCCAGGACACTGGGATCATGACCTGAGCCAAAGGCAGTCTCTTAACCAACTGGACGGCCCAGGCCTCCCATCTTAATATTAAATAAACTTCAGAGTTAGTTTTCATTATTTACTCCGTGTTTACTGATACTCAGGTTATTTGCCAGAGGCCACAGAGCTGGTTAAGTGGTAGAGCCGAGAATGGAACTCAAGTCCGCTGATTTGAAAATCTCACTCTCAGTTCTTTCCTTCCTTCCTTCCATCCTCCTTTCTCTTCCTTTCCCTTTCCTCCCCCCCCCCCACTCTCTCTCTCTTTTTCTTTCTCTCTCGCTCACTCTGTATTTCTTTCTTTGAAAACAGTGGCCATATCACCTTTGAAACAAGTATCAGTAGAGCATGAGAATAATACCTCTGAAAAATCTTTGCTGTGACAGATTTAATTACTCAGTACAAATGGGCAAAAAAAATGACAGCAGTAAGTCAAAAAACGGTCAAATCATCAGAGAGTATCTTTGTACAGAAAATTGCAGGGAATTGTTAGTACTTTTCTTGGCTTGCATGGGGAACTAGCTACCTCTGGGGATGCTTCCCTTTTCTCTTAAGTATTATTATGCAATTTTAATCCAGTAAAATACAGATCATTCAAAGAATCCTTGGGGGGGGGGGGAGAGTTCGCAAAAGAGAGAATTGGAATGAAATCTGGTGTATAAAGAGAGGTAAGGCAGTCCCATTCTTGCTTGGATGAGAGGTGATTTGGAGACTCACTCTGGGCACCTGGACCCCCTGTAGCACCAGCGGGCAGAACTGCTCCCAGACTCCTGGCTGCATCCGTGACGCCCTTCTCTTCCCACACCTCTCAGGGCCCGGGGCCGTTGACTTCCTTCATCTTATCTTGTGAAAGATTTGTTTGAGAAGACAGTGTGCATTTTTAGTAGGTTTCAGCTGCCATAGCAAAATACCACAGACACCGTGGCTTACAGAGAAATCTGTTTTCTCTCAGCTTTGAAGGCTAGAAGATGTTGGCGGGTGTTGGTTTCTTTGGAGGCCTCTCTCCTGTTGCAAAAGGCTGCCTTCTTGCTATGTCGGCACATGATCTCTCTTCCCATGGTCTCTCCCGGTGTCTTCTCCGCATGTCCTAATCCCTCTTCTTATAAGGTCTCAGATGAATTGGATTAGACCCCCCTTGATTATAAAGGTCTCATTTTAATTTAACTAATTCTGGAAGGGTCTTATCTTCCTAAATACTCACGTTCTGAGATCCTGGGGGTTTGGACTTCAACACATGAATTCTGGAGAAACACATTTCAGCCTGCATATATGCACAAATCACTGGCTTCCCATATAGATGTGAAAGAGGCATTTATGATCAATATACATTTTTAAAACTGTTGAAATCTCATCTCTATTATTTGCATGTACATTTGTATATCCTTAATATACATTTAATGTGTGTCTGTACCTTTAATATATATTTATGTTTAATATACATTTCATGTTTAACCTTTAACAAACATTTGTATGTTAAATATATGTATATATTTAATATATGTGTATCTTTAATTTTTTATTTTTTATTATGCTATGTTAGTTACCATACAGTACATCATTAGTTTTTGATGTAGTGTTCCATGATTGATTGTTTGCTTATAACACCCAGTGCTCCATGCAATACATGCCCTCCTCAATACCCATCACTGTGCTCACACATCCTCCGCATTCCTCCCCTCTGAAACCCTCAGTTTGTTTCCTGGGGTCCATAGTCTCTCATGGTTTATTTCCCCCTCTGATTCCCCTCCTTCATTTTTTCCCTTCCTTCTCCTAATGTCCTCCATGCTTTAAAATATAAGAATGGGGGCACCTGCGTGGCACAGGCAGTTGAGCGTTCAACTTCTGCTTTCAGCTCAAGTTGTGATCTCAGGATCCTGAGATGGAGGCCTGAGTTAGCCTTCACACTCAGCACAGAATCTGCTTTAGACCCTCTCTCCTTCTCCATCTGCCCCTCTCTGCCCTCTCTCTGTCTTTATTCCCCTCTCTGTAAAATACTTAAAAAATAAATCTTTTTAAAAAGCAACATACAAGAACCCATATTATACAAGATCTTTAAAACATAAATTCTGTGACCTGCCAGACTAGAAGAATGCTAAAAGCCTTCACATTTTCAGAGTATTGAATTAGTGATTTAACTTTTTTTAATATGATGCTAACACCTGAAATAGAAATAATAACAATTAAAAAAAATAATAATAGCTCACCGTCAATCCAGTCATAGTTTTCTCCAGGGAGGGAACTTGGTCGGTAGAGTGACTTTTTGCCAGCTTATGTTCCAGGGTAATGTTTTAAGTTCTGAAATTCTGTGCAAACCTCACGAGAAATGCCCTAGCAGGAAGCAGGTTATTGTATGCTCTTTGGCTTTCAAAGTACCAAGGGATGGAGTCTGTCTTAGGAAGAGACTGTACTGTAGCCAGCCATGCCCCAGAATGAGACACTGTTTCTCTGTTGTTCAGCCTTTAGCCCAAACTTGAGCCCAACTTTAGCTGGATGTGCAATGTTGCTGTTTGCTTCAACCGAGTGTCAGGTGCATCATGTAAATAAATTACAAGTGGAAACCTAATGTTTGTACTGATTTTCAATTGCCGGCTATCTGAAGGGAATAATAGAAACATATGTTCCCAAGCCTACTGCTCAATGTATTCACATAGTGAAGTTAAAATGTTTGGTTAGGAAATCAATATTGTTATACTAAGCATCACATATAGTAAACTAGAAGTATTGCAAGAAGCTGTGAACTCGCTTAAAATCAATGTGTATTCAAACCAGGGAGGAACAAAATAGATAAAACCACAACTTTAAATGGTAACCTAGGGAGAGTTAACCAGCATCCCAGCTTTTGCCACTGCAGGGAGAATCAATGAAACATACAAACAAATAATAAAGTAATTCAATATTTGAGGTAGCATTAAGATTCATCTGTAGTAGATTTAAGGACACTGACTACTATACAGTATTGGCAACTGTATTAAGAAACCTCTGTGCAATGAATACAATACCATGAACAGAAAATGCATGAGGACAAGAGATTTAGAACTCTACTTGGCAAGAATAACAAGATTGGAATAAAAGATGGAAACATATACTACTGTATATTATGGTGATTTCATTTAAAATATTGGAAGTAAGACATAGAAGATGGCCCTCCAAATTCAAGCTTTAAATTGAGCATCCCTAGACTCTTAACCTAGCAGAATGTATAACATATTTGCTGTAGAAATGTGTTGTTTGAAACAGAAGTATGACAATGACATAGAACAAGAAGTTACAGAGCTCATCTAAAAGCCATTGCTTAGACAATGGTTCCAGACTAGTCCATGACCTATTGGAATAATGGGGTGAGCTGGCTTAAGGACCCCCACTTTTTTTCATTTTGTTTTGTTTTCTTTAAATTAATGTTTTATTAAAAAAATTACATTCAAGATTTTTTTTTAAAGATTTTATCTATTTATTTGATAGAGCGTGAGAGAGAGAATGACAGGGGAGAAGGTCCGAGGGAGAAGCAAACTCCTCATGGAGCTGGGAGCCTGATGCGGGTCTCAATCCTGGGATTCCAGGATCATGACCTGAGCCAAAGGCAGTCGCTTGACCAACTGAGCCACCCAGGCCCCCAATTACGTTCAAGATTAAAGAAGAACTACACAGAGGTGACCATTATTGGCCTTTTGGTGCATTGTTCTCTAATTTTCTTTTTACATAGATTGGTTGCTACTTTTTTTTTTTTAAGATTTTGTTTATTTGACAGACAGAGATCACAAGTAGTCAGAGGGGCAAGTAGAGAGAGAGGAGGAGGCAGTCTCCCTGCTGAGCAAAGAGCCCGATGCGGGACTCCATCCCAAGACCCTGGGATCATGACCTGAGCTGAAAGCAGAGTCTTTAACACACTGAGCCACCCAGGCGCCCCTGTTCGCTACTTTTTAAGCATGCAGCTTAATCATAATTTTATATATTTTTAAATTTTAAATTAAGTTAATTAACATATAGTGTATTATTAGTTTCAGAGATAGAGTTCAGTGATTCATCAATAATGTCCAGTGCTCATTACATCACATGCCCTCCTTAATGTCGATCACCCCATTATTCCAGCCTGCTACCCTCCTCCCCTCCAGCAATGCTCAGTTTGTTTCCTAAGTCATGCCCACTTTGAATCAAGTCATCTGGGTTCAGTTGATGATTTGGTTACCACTTACTGTTCTGTGATGTTAGGAAAGTATTCAACCTCCTTTTTTAAAAAAAAATACTTTAAAAATATTTTTTAAAAAATATTTTATTTATTTGCCAGACAAGAGATCACAAGTAGGCAGAGAGGCAGGCAGAGAGGGGTCAGGGAGTGGGGAGCAGGCTCCCCAATGAGCAGAGAGCCCATGTGGGGCTCGATCCCAAGACCCTGGGATCATGACCCAAGCCGAAGGCAGAGGCTTTAACCCACTGAGCCACCCAGGTGCCCCAATATCTTCTTATATCATAAAGGTTTTATGAGAATTTATTTTATTTTTTTTTAAAGATTTTATTTACTTATTTGAGTGAGAGAGTACAAGCAGGGGGAGTATCATGGGGAGTAGGAGAAGCTGGCTCCCTGTTGAGCAGCCAGCCTGAAGAAGGGCTTGATGCCAGGACCCTGAGATCATGACCTGAGCTGAAGGCAGACACTTAACTTACCGAGCCACCCTTGGGCCCTGGTTTTATGAGAACTTAAAAGGAATTTAATGTGGTTAATATAGATTGTTACACTGCAGTCCATTACAACTGTTATTACTACTGGAAAGATCATCTCTAACTGGTGACTGATCCAAGATTTTACCCCAATTTCCACCTCCTCAGAGACACTCTAATCCATGCTACCCAAGGATTTCCAACCTTGTAATTATCTTTTTCAGTCTACTGTTTTATTTACTCACAATATTTAAAACTTATTTCCTTATTTGTTTTGGAGCAAGGTTTTTTTCCTTTTCTATAAAAACCCGTCTTTCATTGAAAAATAAAGTATCTTAAAGCAAACATTGTTTCTTGCCCCTAACACAAAGCCTGCCACATAGTGGGTGCTCAATAAACTCTAGTCGAATGGAGGTGTAAGTGCAGGATGTTAGTAGCCAACATGTATTTATATGTATTGACCCAAGATAATCCCTACTTCCAAACAGATGTAATTTTCTTAGCCTAATGTCAGCACACTCTTCCTGGGTGATACCCATTTTTATTTCCTTAGCAATTTGATAAAGATACTATTTGTGTTTCTGATCAGTTTTAATTAACTCTAAGAAGGAAAACAAATAATCTGTAATTTTCCATTTGTAATGCAGGTTGCAGGTCTCTTGGACAAAGTGAGTAAACCTAGTTGACAGGTTTTGAGCCTTTTTCCCCAACAGTACTAAAAACTCTTCTGCAGATATGCACATGTTCCTTACTGACAATATTATCATCAGGTGAGAGCTAAAACTTTAATACCCATTGAAGATAAGATGAAACAGCAGTCCAAAATGGACCAGGGACAAAATCCAGCCCACCACCTGTTTTCATATGGCCCAAAAGCTAAGAAGAATGTTTACATTTTTAAATGGTTAAAAAATCTAAAAAAGAAAACTAATATCATGTGACACTTAAAATTATATGAAATATAAGTTTCATTATCCATAAATAAAGTTTTATTGAAACACAGCCACACTGATTTATTTATGTACTGCCTATGGCCAATTTTGTGCTAGAGTAACAGACAGATTTAAACAGTGGCAATAAACATCCCACGTCCAACATAGCCTAACATACTGAATGTCTTAAGCAAATATTTACAGAATATTTGGAGAAGAAATGTGTTAATCCCCCAGTGTATAATAATACATTGGGAAGACACATCACTACTGTTAGAAATGAGACTCTAGAGGTCAGAATCATTTATAGTTCATGAATTTAGGACCTTGCGAGTCTCTGACAGTCAAAGATATGTAGCAATAATGATAAGGCAGAAACAGTGATAGAGACATTAGCTTATTCATGTGTCAATGACAAAAGAATTGGGGATTATATTGTCCTTCTAAATGACTTTTATATGAGTGCACCTCACCACTCCAAAGTTTTGTCTATATTTATCTACACACCTTAGAGAGCTGATCTTTTTTTTTTTTCAATTTTTCTAGCCTATGTACTTGTTACATTCAGCAGATAGCAAATTTATTATTGAAGGATAAGCAAACAGTGTGGCTACAATTTAAGATAACTCCCAGGACTCAACTTTCTAAAAACTTGTGTAGCATTGAGTTCACAGAGCAATTTTTGAGACATTTAGATTTTTATGTTTTTAATATCTGATGAATACCAAAGCTTAAAAAGACGACAAAATCGTATCAAACTTGAGGGTTTTCACACCAATAAGGCAAATGAGAACTTGTAGTCTTGTAGTCATTTTGATAGTGAATGATTCTAACTGGTTAAGAGTCATGATTCTTTGGTTGAGATCCATTTTTTTTTTTTTTTTTTTAGAGAACAGGTATTGATGTGTATTTATTTTCCCAAATGTAACTGCTTGTTTATTGTTTTCTAATATTTGCAAAATGGAAAAAAAAATGTCCAGGGTCTTAAAAGTACAAAGTCTGAAATAACAAAAAAAAACTATGAAATTGGAAATTTAGCTATTTTCTCCTAAAATAACCTCCTTTAGTGCCCTCGCATGTGCCCTGACTTAAAGGAGTCACCTTTTCTTCTCTTAGAATGTACTCTTGCTGTTTGTTTCTCTCTGGTTTGGGTTTTTTTTGTTTTTTGTTTTTTGTTTGTTTGTTTTATTTTTTCCTCCTTGTCTATAGCTTAGTATAAGTACTCTTTTTGGAATGATCAATGATATTTGTCATGCATCTAATTATAGAATTGTGGTAGTGAATTTATAATTATTGAGAACAGCCTCTATTTTATTCAATTAATGAAGACTCACAAATCATTATACCATAAGCACTGATTTAAATCTTTGATCAAAACAGTCTTTTGTACAAAGTGATGATCTATAGATTGCTATCTACTTTGAAAATGATTTGTGGGGTCTCAGAAGAGTAATGATGTAAAAACAAAGATGTGGCAATTATAAATTCCGTTTTGTAATCCTGTAATTAAATATAAATTTTATGGACTTAATGATAAAAATGAAGCAAAGAAGCTATTTTCTTTATCTTTTTTTTAAAGCAAAAAGAACCTTCTATACACATGGAATTTTATACACAATGTGATGGACAAGACAGATAAAAGTGGGGCTGTTTGGGTTGAAATACAGCAGGGTTCCCAGAGCCCTATCTCAGCTGTCAACCTAAGGCAAATCTGTAGAACCATAGAGTTCAGCATTACATAGTATGAAATCACCGAGCAAAAGTAATCCACTGTAATCCCATTTGCTATGTGGAAAATATTATACACAACATTAAACAAAGTCTGTATTTTTTTTGGCTGATTCTTTTTATTATCTGTTCCTAAAACTTTGCAGTCTTGTTAACTAGAGACATCTCCCACTGCTGTGATCGAAGATGCATATCTCCGGATTCCTTCAGCCTACAGCTGAAGGTGGCCCAACATTTTCCATAAAGAACCAGGTAGTAAATATTTTAGGTTTTGTGTTCATACAGTATCTCTTGCAAATACTCAACTCTGTCACTATAGCTCAAAATCTGCTATAGACTATATAAAAAAAAATGAGTGTAGCTGTGCCCAATAAAAATCTATGTACAAAAATACTCAGTGAGGCATAACATCAGCAAAAATGGCAGAGTAGGTAATTCCAAGGGTTTCTCTCTCCAAAAAAAAAACCACCAAAAAA
Source organism: Mustela nivalis (assembly GCF_964662115.1). NCBI lineage: Eukaryota > Metazoa > Chordata > Mammalia > Carnivora > Mustelidae > Mustela > Mustela nivalis. The sequence goes on from NC_139036.1 coordinate 34,534,503, forward strand.
ACAATAAAAAGCTGTTAGAATCAACTTTGTCAGAACACTGGAAAATATTCAAAGGTTAGAGTATCCAACTGAATGCTGAATCAAGAAAAAAGCAATTTAGAAATGATAGGAAATATTTTGAACATTTTTACTGTCCAAAAACATTTCTACTGTTCAAGAAAGGTGGAACACCCACTTCTCTAGCTCAAGATGGTCTTGAAGACAACAGCTCCATGTCCGAATGTGGGACTCTGGCCCTAGGTTATGGAGGGGGCAAACTAGACATTATTCTCAAGGAATTGTGGTTGTCTGTTTTGACACATTTGAGGCTACCTGAAGGAATGACACAAGGTTTAACCTTCATTTTACGTAATTCAGAGTTCTGGGTGCAGAAAAACCACCACAAAAAGAACATTCTTTGAAAACACTGTAAAACAAATGAACATCCCAGCATCCCCTGAAGATTACAGTTGAGGCAAACAATAGACATGCAGAAGTCTGGAAGGAAAAGCTGAGAAGAACATTTCTTTGGGAAAGTAGGAAATTGAAAAGCACCTACATTTTAGGGAATTTAGAAAGCCATATACAAGCCCAAAGCAGGCCACGTGTGCAGAAAAGCCATGAGAAAATCCTAAACTTTCATCTCAGGCTAATCCCTAGGCTTAGAGCAGCAGGAAGTGAAGACAGGAAGAATTGTAAATGGCCTGGTTAAGCACTGAAATAATGCTCCTACACAGAGCAAATATGCTATGATCTGGAGAATTTTTTCTCTTTTATTTTTTAAAATTTATTATTATTTTTTAGCTTTAGTTGCACAAGGAAATATCTGTAAAAATACTAGCTGACCGCTAGATAAATCATCAGAGAATTTATAGAACACATGTGACAAAAATACAGGCTACTTTATGAAAATAGTTTGCAAAATTCACTAAGCAAACAAGCTACTATAAAGCAAAGCCAGAGGGTGGGTAAGAATCTGAGTTCTGGTTACCACATGATAATATTCAAAATGTTCAGTTTGCAACAACAATATGAAAAGAAAATAAGAAACTATAGCCAATCACAGGAGAAATTAACAAAAACTGTCCCCAAGAAAACACACCCAGGAACTCAAATATGTTCAAAGAACTAAAGAAAATCATGTACAGAAATCTAAAGAAAACCAGTAGAACAATAGATAAGCAAATAGAAGATACTAATAAAGACTAGAAATTAAAAAGAGGAGTCAAACAGAAATTCTGGAGCTGAAGAATGCGTAACTGAAATTAAAAATTCATTAAAGAATATCAATAGCAAATTTGAGCAGGCAGGAGGGAAAAATCAGCAAACTTGAAGGTAAATCAATTAAAGTTATCCAGTCTGAGTTGCAGAAGGATCAAATAATGAAGAAAAATAAATAGAACTAAGACATATGTAGGACACTGTGAAAAACACCAACATAGACATAGTGGAAGTCTCTGGGGTTGAGACAGAGAAAACAACAGAAATAATCTTTGGAGAATAATAGGGGAAACATTCCATATTTCATAAAAGACATAAATCTACAAATCAAAAAAAATCTCAATAAACTCCAAGAAGGATAGACACAATGCTACATGCTGAAACACATAATTGAATTGTCAAAAGACAAAGAATTTTGAAGGGATAAAGAAAGAAGCAATCCATCACATACAAAGGATACTCAATACGGTTAACAAACAATTTCTCAGTGGAAAACATCAGGATCACAGGTGACTGCTTACCAAGGGCAGAGTTTTCTCAAGGGATAATGAAAATGTTTTAAACATACAGAGGTGGTGGCTACACACTGTAAATTACTAATTTCATTACTAAATGTCATGAAACTGTTTACCTTAAGATGGTACATTTTACGTTATGTGAATTTCATCTTTAAAAAAGTAATGACACCAACAAAAACCCAGTAATAAGGTAGATTTGGCTTGTAGACATAATTTGATGACTCCTGACCCAAACTGTTATTTACTGAGTTCCAGTAAATGTCCAGTTTGCAACAACAAGATGAAAATAAAATAAGAAACTATAGCCAATCACAGGAGAAATTAACAGAAACTTGAATTTTCCTGAACTCAACATATATACATACATATGTGGGATATATGTACCTACATATATGGAATTACATATATGCATATATGGAATTAAATATCTTTATCTAATTAGATTCCCTGAATAAGAATATTTTGGAACTATATGTTGTTTTTTAATTCATTCTGCTTCTATTCTAGCAATACTATTAAGTTAACTTTTAATGATCGAATATTCAGTATGAATTCTGAAAAAGAAAGGGTTGGTATGGTTTAAATAAATGATGGCTATAACATTTATGCTCCCATTTTACATTAGATGCTCAAGTTACTATAAGTGCTACTATAGTCAAATTAATATGGTATTGTACAAACTACTATGATTTAATTAATGTGGTATTGTGTTTAGAATTTCCCTGCTATGAAGGAACATAAAATATGCTAATATTGGGGTGGGTTATAAAAATAATTCTGTAGTTGTCTTTGAAGATGATGGCCATTTTTCCGTAAATTTTCCATAACCTTGGCCAAATGTGGCCAAATCTTTTCTAAACACTCATAGCATGCAATCTTTTCTATTTTCTAAGAAGCATATGTTGAGTTCAGGAAAATACAAGTTTCCTAGGAGCTCAATAAATAACAATTCTCTTCTCCTTTATCCCTGTTTGGAATGAACAGTTTTATCAGGGAGAAGCTGTAACAATTCATTTAGATATAATAGTATTTTAGAAGAATATTTAAATGAAATAAAATTTGAATAGTCCTTAAAGATTTTTTTCCTAGTTCTTTTGCAAAAAATAGAAAGATTTGGAGATAACAGAATTGAAATAAAAGAATATAGCTCCTCTCTTTCTTTAAACATAAATATTATTTTAGCTACATAAAATTTTTGAGAACACTAAATCATAGAATCATCTGAACACCTACCCATAACATATATTTATATTTCTTAAAACAGAAATCATATGGATGCAAAAAGAAAACTAAATAATTCATACAACTGACGTCACTGCCAACAAATGAATATTTAGGATTTTATACTCCTAAAATATATTTTAGGAGTTATATTCTTTAGAAGTTTTTATTCATATTCACAGGTTTTTGTTTTATTTTGAGTATATCTAATGAAATAGAAAATAATTATGCAATGGTTTTATGTTATTTAATATACTCAAGTAACTATTAATACTCTTGTGAGAATATTTTAACAATTTAACAAACAATTTTAAAAAGGTGGTTTAGCATATTTGCATATTTTATTTATGTGTTTCAGTTCTCCTCATATCTTCACAAATTAGAAATTGATGTACTGATCAGAAATTGATTTGTCATAAGATACATGTTTGGTCATAAGGTCAAAGAGATGATACTCTAGTACCTTGTTTTATGCTGTATTAATTACTATTCGTATTTGTGCAATTCTTGAAATGTTGGGAATATATTCAGTGGTTCTTAGACTCCCCACCCCCACCAAAAAGACCCATGTCTTTAGCTATTAGATAAATCTTCACAGGAATTTGTGGCACTCTAGGACATTCCTGCATGAGAAGAGTACAGGACTTCATACTAAAATGCTCACATGCCCTTGGGATTCTCAGCCTTGTTCCCAGATTCTCATGATTATGAGGATAAAATATAAAGGTGAGGAATTTATCATCATCATCATCATCATCATCATTACTACTCCTACTACTATTATTCCTAATGGAAACCAACAAAAGTGCCATCTACATGTTAGCATTTTGAGAAATACTTATGGCAAACAACTGCAATATGGAAGAATTAAAGTTTGAACTGCTCAAATCCCCAGCTAAATAGAAAGAACAGAGAACAATTTCTGTAAAACTTCATGAGTTCCCTGTAACTATTTGCTGTATGGTTTCCTCTCACATTATGATCATTAGATAAATGCCAAGGTCTCGGCTATGGAACTGCTCTTCCAAGTAGCCCTCAAAACACACAGTAGAACCCATCAACTGGTGTTCTCTCCTGGTTGAAGGAGTTAACAATCCAATCTTGCAAAAGTAGATCTCCTTCAGGAGTCAGGAATTGCAACAAACAGAAGATTCTAGGGCAGTAGCCTCAATAAGCAAGGGTATTATAAAGATAATAAATGAGGCTATCTTGCAAGGAAACCCAGGATTTCACTGGTTATTCTGCCTCTACAATCGGTTATCTCATACTATCCAGTAAAGGAATAATATATACAAATGTATTTGTTCTTTAGGCTCAATCTTTTTTTTTTTTAAAATTGGAAAGGAATATGAACTTTATTCAGGAGGCCAGCTGCGTAGGCTCAATCTTCTATTTACGAAAAAAAAAATCCATTGAAAATGAACCACTTACTAAGGTAATTACAAGGAGGAAAATAAGAGAGCAGGAATAAAATACAAATTACATTTCAGAATGGTGGAAGATTTAACAGTTATATATATATATATATATATATATATATATATATATATATATATATATTTTTTTTTTTTTTTTTTTAAGATTCCTTCCCTCCCTCCTTCCTTCCTTTTTCTTTCTTTCTTTTTGAGAGAGCACATGTATAAAAGTGGGGGTGGGGTGCAGAGGGAGAGGGACAAGCAGACTTAGTGCTGAGCACGGAGCCCCACGCTGTACTCCATCCCAAGACCCTGAGATCACAATTTGAGCTAAAATCAAGCCATCCAGCAGCCCCTCAACAGTTATATTTCTCATTCTCCTAGAATTCAGAAAAGAAAACCAAAAACAAAAAAATAAACAAAGAAATGCCAAGCAACATGAAAGGCGGCACCTGGCAATCCAATGAGATTACAAAATATTGAGGAAAAAAAGCTCCAAAGGTATTGCGGAAAAAATTAGAAAGCATTGATTCTGTAGATAGATGTCAATTGACTAACGGGCTGAATTATTTAGAAGTATATCCAAACATGGCTGGAAGTTTAGGGTTTTGAGATAATCTAATTATCTTCCAAAGAGAAAAAAAGTCAATCATAAAAGAACAGTAAGATGATTGGGAAAAGAGACACCTTAAGCTTTTTCTTTCTTTTTTTTTTTTTAAAGATTTTATTTATTTATTTGACAGAAATTACAAGTAAGCAGAGAGGCAGGCAGAGAGAGGAGGAAGCAGGCTCCCTGCCGAGCAGAGAGCCCGATGCGGGACTCGATCCTAGGACCCTGAGATCGTGACCTGAGCCGAAGGCAGCGGCTTAACCCACTGAGCCACCCAGGCGCCCTGCTTTTTCTTAAGTAATACTAAAAAGAAGAGGACAATGGAGAAATCATATAAAGAACTTTGAGCTGAAAACATCAGGGCTTGTACTTAACCATGCAAACCCTTTTGCTCCAAGTGTGGTTCTTGGAGGATAGGGTGGCTGTCACTTGGGAACTTGTCAGGCATGCAGAATTCAAGCCTTGACCCAGACCTACTTAACCAGAAGCAGCATGTGATGAGATCCCCAAGTGGTTCATGTGTACATTCACTTTAAGAAACACAGCACTAGAGTATGTTTTTGGGTGTGTATTTGTGTGTATATTTGTATATTAAATCCAGGTTCGTCAATTGATTGAGAATTCATTCTGAAAGGTAAACAACTCCATTGGGAATTTTCAAAGTACTAATATTGTAGAAATATTCTGTTGGGATAATGTTCATCATAGGTTATTAAAAGCAAAACAGAACAAATTGAAACAAAGAAAACCCTGCATGATTGCCAATTCATTCCCTTTATATTACAGACTTAACTTCTGTATTCTTGCTCCGAAAATATTTTCTTTTCCTGAAAAGAAGCATCCAGCTACTTATATTTTAGATTATACTTGAAAACCTTGTGGATTTGAGAGTTAGAAGAAGTCGTATGTAAAACTTATCACATTCTTGTTTTTTAGAACCAAGAAAAACTATTCCAAAAGAATAAAAATATGCATTTCAAGTATTGCGTGACATATCATGAGGCCAGCTGAAATTGCAGTCCTGTATTATTAATACAAGGTGTTCAATACCTTGTATACAAAGACATGCTATTTTTGCTCCTGGTTTTCTTATAGTAGAAAGATCATGACTGATTTAGAAAAAAAATAAGTTAAAATGTGAATACGATTTCTATTTTAAAGAAAGAAGATTAAAGATGACCAGAAAAGAATCTTGATGCTTCTTAAAATATACCAAGACATCAAAATCCCTTAGTCTCAGAAATGTCATTAGGGTTGACTTTATTTTTAATATATTTTACAATTTGTTTTCATTAATGAAAGCTTAAACCATGAGAGTCTACAAATTTATATATTCATGTATTGATTTATTTATTCATTGTCTCACTCAAAACTGTTTATACTGGTGCACCTGGGTGGCTTAGTGGGTTAAGCCTCTGCCTGCAGCTCAGATCATGTTCTCAGGGTCCTGGGATCAAGCCCTACATTGGGCTCTCTACTCAGTGGGGAGCCTGCTTCCCCCACCTCTCTGCCTGCCTCTCTGCCTACTTGTGATCTCTCTATCAAATAAATAAATACAATCTTTACAAAAAACTGTTAAATACCATCATTGTATAAATTTGGAATTACATAAACCTGTAGTCTGGTATAATTTCATTGAGCCTATAATCAAGATTTTGCTGCAAAGCTCCTCCAGCAGGTTTCTGGGGCTCTAAATACCACCATATCATCTAAATATCATAAGAAGTGTATGCAGCTAAGTCTTGATACTCAGGAGAAGACCTTGGTACATAAATTTACAGTGGTAATACCAAAACATCCATCTCCTTGTCCTAAAAGTGACACCAGAGTGACACACTTATGTGGTTATTCAGATGGCTCATAATTTCTTCCATGCTTGTGGGTGTGTGTATGCATATTAACAACATGCATTCTGACACCACCCTTCCCCCAAGCCCTGTACAACAGTATATAAAACTTCTTGTAAGTATACAATATACTCGTGTTTACTCTTAATCATAGAGTTGTCTATATCTATGAACCTCATTTGCAAAGCCCTTATGAATAAAGCATAATCCAATTATGTTTTTTGCAAATTGTATAATCGGTTTCCTTTTAAACATAACAAGTGTTTTATTTGGCTTATTAAAGATAGATATGTGTTGCTTTCAAGTAGTTTTCATTCTACTGAGTGAAACAGATCATTAAGAAGATAAAGAAACAAAACAAGACAATGACAGCAGCCATGATTTGTTACATAAGGTTAATAATGGGGAAAAAAGGGCAGGGAAAGTGAGTACATATGACAGCCTCAGTCATGGTCAGGAAGGTTTTTACTGATCAGTTTATATATCAATAAAGACCTGACAGGAGTGAGAGAATAGCCAGAGGGATATCTAGTGGAACAGCATTATAGGCAGAGGACAGTGCAAAGACCCTGAGGCCCTGAAGAGGAACTATGCCTTGTACGTCAGAGGAGAAGAAATTAGGGCAGTGTTGGATCAGAGAGAAAAGAAGCTAATAGGTATTAGTGTTTCTACATCTCTTGATTTTGTTTTCATTTGTGTTGCATTCATTCTCAGATTTCTTTTTTAATTTTTAAAAAGATTTTGTTTTTATTTATCTCAGAGAGACAGTGAGAGAGAGAGAGAAAGACAGAGAGAGAGAGAGAGAGAGAGAGAGAGAATGAGTGGGGGTTGGGGCAGAGGCAGAAGCAGATTCCCGGCAGAGCAGGGAGCCTGATGTGGGACTCTATCCCAGGACCCTGGCATCATGACCTGAGTCAAAGGCAGATGCTTAACCCACTGAGCCACCCAGGCTCCCTCAGGTAGAATTCTGCAAAATGCACCAGCAGAAACAGAACTACCTCCTATTGTATTAACAATCTCAGTGGAAACACAGTTTTTTTCTTCCGAATATTCCTAGCAAAAGTTGGTCAATGGCTTTTAAGGGCTTATCCTGCATCAGGGGCTCACAGAATCAATCACAGAACAAGAATGCTACTTTTCCAGGTGGCCAGGCGCTGGTCATGAGCAAATCCCTGTGGCCAGATGAGACTCACCCAACCATTACTGTGAGGACCAAGAGTGGAGGTAGTTGGGTCCACAACAAAAAAATCGAGTTACTGTTTCTTAAAGTAAAAGGGATGGAAACCAGTCAGGACCAAACAGCAGATGTAGACATCACACTATTATAGTTTTAAGTATTCCCTTGATACGGTGTTCAAATGAGACAGTTGGCCAAAGAGCCATTGAATACACATTTTAATCTTTATTTTGCCAATAAGAGAAAAAGATAATAAACAAAGAAATGGGTAAGAAAAATGCATCACTAAATCATTATTTAGTTATACATATATGTATTGTCTATAGGTCCAAATGACAAAATCAAACATAATTTATTCATTGAGCTAATGGATTTAATTGTGTTGAGAAAAGATAGCATATATATAAAAGATTTATTACATGATTTTTGAGCTTTAATTTGTGCAGATGTGGGATCCAGTTATGAATAGTTCCTAAAATATATTACATTTGGATTTTAGTCTCCACAAGCTATTCTTTGCACAGGAACTGAACATACAAAGAGTACCAATGAGATATTAGGCACTATGGAACTTTAAACAAAGTACATTAAATGCTAAAGCAGAGCTAGAATTGTGGAGAGGTTTTATCAGTCATTCTTATTGTCTGGATTCCGGTTTATTAGAGCTCCCTAAAATATTTTAGATGTTCCAGATTTTTAAGTGTCAGAGTAATATTTGCAAGTTGCAACACTCTTGCAATATAATGCTTGTTAAAATCTAAAGGAATTGAATTACAATAGCTATGGTAATACGTAATGTTTTCTTCATACCTAAAGCAACAACTGGCTTCCTCTTTTTGTAATATCAAGAGGTTCTTTCTCTTTAGATTTGTCTTAGTAGGTAAGAGTTCAGAATGGTATTTGTGCAAATAATTAACACAGAATAACGGGAATGTACAAACTAAAGGCGGACTGCTCTCATTTCCTCCCATCATTCCTTTTCGAATGTCTATTTAAATGCTGTAATGCAGGCAGTGCCTCATTCAGAAATTAGCTGTGCTCCAAAGACTGAGTACACATAAATTTGCATAATAGGCATTTTATCATCTAGAAATGATTTATTACAGGTGACCAGCTCTGCAGATTAGCCAATGATCATATTAATGTAAATTCGTTGCATGCCTAATTTCTGTCAGACACTCTTCTGGGCGCCGGAGATAGAGCAAGAAATTAACCAGACTGAAATTTCTGACCTCTTAGAGCTTCCATTCTACTGGAGTGAGATAGGGAGTAAACACTTAAATAAAACGATATCACAGACGGGGAAAAAAAATGAAGCAGGAAAGAGTTTGAGGAAACACAGTATTTTATATGAAAAACAAACAGAGGAACAAAATATGCACTTTTAAAGACCAGGCTTCAAATATATCTCATAGTCCAAGACTTCACAAGGTCACCTTGGATTGGAAGTAATCTGTCCATTACTTCAAAACTTTGAATGTGACTCTTGATAGTTGAAGTCTGCTCATACTTTTGGGGAGCTATTTAATTTTTTTTCCTGTCTCTGTATTGTAGAGTATGTCCGAGAAAGTGTATAGCGTTGGAAGTATTTTTTTTTTTTTTAGTGTTGGAAGTATTTTTAATGAATATGACCACCCTTAGCCAGAGAGATGAGTTGTTTAAAGTTATCATTTACTAATATATTAGAATGGTTTCCATATTCTGTCATTCATTAACCCTGATTTTTCTACATATATTTCTTAGTTATTGGGTTTTTTTTCTGTTTTTAAAAATTGACTGGCTTTTTTTTAAATTCTAATTTTTCCTCCCATGGGATATGAAGAATATATACTTTATTTCTCTTCTTTCAAAGTTACTCTTAAAATTAAATCTAATAAGCATAATTAAAATTTTATTCATTCTTTCCTCCAGATAATTACAGGAATCTGAAATACTTGAAATACTGAAATCTCTGATCCACAGTCTGTCTTAACACGATTTCTGACTGGTGTTTTCACTCTACCTTGGTCTTTCCCCTGTCAACAAAATACACATTATTATAATATTTACACCATTAGTTTTTGTTTAGATTTATCTACAAATTTATCAGTGTCTCTGCATACCACTTTTTCTCATAGCTCAGTTCTTTTCTTGTGATTTCTTGTTCATTTGTTCCCTCAAAGAATCTCTTTGAAAATTTATGTAAAAGACTGAGTGGTAAAACTCTGAGCTTATTTTTGTTTGAAAATATCTTCATTTCAGCATCTTTTCGTGTAATGGATTAATTATTTACACAATCTCGGTCTAACAGTTATTTTCTCTTTGTGTATTTGGAAAATAATATTATGCTACCTTCTGGCTTCCAGAAAAAATAACTTAGGGTCGCAGGGTCTTCTTGGTGGGTAGTCTGTCTTTTTTCTCTAAGGTTCTGGGACCTTATATTTGCCTTTGTCATTATTCTTAACTATGATATGGCTACATAAGGATTTATTTATCTTGCCTAAGTTGTCCATATTCCCCAAGTCTGAGGATTCATTTCATTCTTTAATTATAGAAAATTCTCAGAAACAATCTCCTAAAATATTGTATCTTTCTAATTTTTTTCTACTATCCCCTAGAATTATGAATGGAATTATAATTTATCATGTACCTCTTTTGAATTGTTCTTTCATATTTTCTATTTCTGAGTCCCTGGGAGCTGCATCTTTGGTAATTTTTTTATATTCATCTTCCAGTTCAGTAATTCTCTTTCAACTAGATCCAATCTGCTCTTTCAAACACACATTGCATTTCCTGATTCCAGTAAGCATAACTTTCATTTGTAGAATTTCTATCTTTTTCTGTTTTTTTTCTAAATTGTTCTCACTTTCTATAGCACTTTGCTTTGTTCTTGTATCTTTTTATGTCTAATTATTTTTTTAAATATCTTATATTGTTCTACCTAATTCTATTCCTTACTGTTTCTGATAAAGCATTTTATATTTTTCAAATGTTTTATTGTGAACTCACAATTATTTGCTCTTCATTGGTGATACGTTCTAGAGGACAGTTGTGTCTGCTCCCGCAGGACTACTGCTATGATAAGGGCATTTGCTAGTGTGGAGTTACCTGTATCTTCTGGAAAGTAAATTAAAACACCAAGTCCAGGTAAGAGCAGACAAGTGACTTTAGATTTCCAGGGGGAGATACTATCTTTTGACTGACAGTCTGATTGACAGCCATGCTGACATAATTGAACTTCTTGTGTTTTTCTGCTATCGGATAGATATTTCTAATATATACCTTCGCAAAAGCTCATGAGTCCTATCTTTGTACATGGGTATTGGTTCCTTTCTGCACCTTGTGCATTTCCATGGATTTCTCTCTTGACACCCTTATAATGACTATAACCAAGCATTTTGTGTCAGGATGGTGAAATGCTGAATAATACTCCGTTGTGTACCACCTTCTCTTTATCCAGTCTTTATCCTATCATTCATCTGTTGATGGGGTTGAATATGGTTATTATCTTGATTGTGGTATTTGCATATGTCCAAACTCATCAAACTGTACACATTAAATACGTGTAATTCTTTGTATATCAATTATACGTCAATTAAGCTGGTGAAAGATGGTGAAACGCTCCCAGGAAAGTTATGACCTCTCTGTCAGTTTATCTCTGGGTACATATTTGTTTCTTCTTTCTTTTCTTTATTCTTTCATTTTAATTCCAATGTTTCCTCCCAAGGTGGGGGGGGGATTTATTCTTTACTTTTTAAAGCCTAAACATGCAATTAAAAAGGTATTTGTCATGTTTGAAGTACTAATTCTAGGTATTTTACAACAAGAAGTATTTCCTAATTTTTAAAAAAATTCTTCCATTTTGTCAGAATGACTATTTACATTTTCACATAAATTATATGATCTTTTATGAAATTTTAGAGATCAATCAGATGTCAGGAAATACCTGGGAGACCATGCCTGAGAACTGACCACGCAATCCTTAATTTAATCATTCAATCCCTCAACTAAAAAATGTATTCTATACACCCTGCACAAATTGGTCATGATGATAAAATAGAGAGGGGAAAGATAGACATGGCCCTTGTCTTCTTTGGTACTTCAGTATATTAATTGTATACTCATGCAATTACATGTATAACTAGAACTGTTACAAATGCTATGATATTAAGGAACTTCCTACAACAGTGGGGATTATAAGCAGGGGTTAATAGGGAGCTAATATTCTCAGTTTTGTTTCTAAGTTTATTATGTCTGTAGAATGGAGCTGGTGTTGCTACCTATTACTATTTTGATATTAGTACCGCCCACTATTTAAAAGACTAAATGAGTTAATAGGTGGGGAGTACTTGCAATTGGGCTATGAATATAGCAAATACTAAATTAGTACTGATTGTTATTATTACTTTATTTAACTGTTCTGGTAACTCAAAGAAGACTTCGTCAATTAAGTTTAGCTATGGGAGAGAAGTATGAGTTAACTAGGTAAGTATCAGTTATTATTGCTTTATAACAGCCATACAGCTCCCTTTGGCCCCCAGTCAACATAAAATGTAGTGGTTTAAAAAATAGTAATTCAGGGTGTGATTCTTTGGGGTAAGAATGATGACTGTGGAGTTTCCAATATCTATTGGAGACAGTAACTGATTGTCTCCAATAAATTGATGCATTTAGTTGGCACCTAGACTGGAAAAAATAATCTAAGAAACCTTCACTCACAAGTCAGGTGGATCAGTACCTCATCAGGTGACCTCTCTCTCACTCTCTAAGTGCCGTCTTACAATTCAATAACCTCGCCCAAGCTTCTTTAAACCATGATGGCTATCTTCCACAGAGAATGTCCTAAGAGGACCAATGCTAAGGTGTAAGGACTTATTAGGCCTTAGCTCACTAGTGTCCATTTGGTCAAAGTAAGTTACCTGGTTAATCCAGAGTCAGTGAGGGACGGGCTGCAAAAGGATGTCAATTATTCCAGCTGTGGAGTTTAGGAGGTTTATGGGGAACCACCATGTAAGCATCTACTGCAGCAAAGAAAGTAAGAAAGTAAAACAAGGTTTCTTGCACTTAGAAGTGCATGCATAAAGATTCAGAGACAGAGTAAAGAGCAAAACACAAGAAAGAAGGCCAACATGGTAAAAAGGTGGAGTTTGGAGAGAGTGTGGGTGATGGAATGGTGCTATAATATAAGGTAGGACCTGCACTCTGCAAGTGCGTGTTACACAGAGAATGGTGATAATATTTCAATAAAAAATATCATTTTTTTTCTGTGACATGTATTTCAAGAAAGTAGAAAATAACTGATTGGTTTATGGGATATTTCACTCAAGACGCCTAGTTAATTATTACCTTGGCATTGATACAGAGGAATAATAAATTCAAAATATATTTTGAAAGTAATATTAGAGGGGCACCAGGGAGGCTCAGTCGTTAAGTGTCTGCCTTCAGCTCAGGTCATGATCCCAGGGTCCTGGGATGGAGCCCTGCATCAGGCTTCCTGCTCAGCAGGAAGCCTGCTTCTCCTTCTCCCACTCCCCCTGTTTGTGTTCCCTATCTGGCTGTCTTTCTCTCTCTGTCAAATAAACTTTAAAAAATCTTAAAAAAAAGAAAGTAATATTAGAACATGTGGTAAGAAAAATCTACTAATTATGCCTAAGCTTCCATGTTGAGTGACTAGATGGATAATATGGGTATTCAGTGAGACATGACATATTGGGAATAGGCCAAGTTTAGGTTATAAAACTGAGAGTTTGATTTTGGACATGTTAAGTTTAAGATGCCATTAAATCATCTGTGTGGAGAGGTTAAATAGAAAGTTTGAAATCTGAGTCTAGATGTCAAAAGAGAAGACTGGACAAAGAATAGAATTTTGTTGTCCCTCCATATGTAAATGTGACCTTAAAGTAAACATGGATAAAATTTAATTAGAGCACAGAGAGAAGACATTTCCATGGACCAGTTCCTGCCTGAAGCATTCCAACATTTAATTGCAAAAGGGTCTTTGGGGATAAAGGAAAAACTAATAGTTTTATGTGACAGAAGAGAGGGAAGAGAAAATTTCATCATTCTTGGTAAGAAAACATATCAGCCAAAAGCAAGCAAGCTGTAGATAGGGGAAAACATCCCTTTGTTTCAATGCCATGAAAGCCATTGGTGATAAGCTGGACTGTTCTGATGACAGCCATGTGGGAGAAGATTGAGGTTGAAGTGAAAGATTTCTCCTTAAACTCCTCCAACTCTTTCGAGATGTTTCACTATGGGTGAAAATAAATTGGGAAATATCTGAAGGAGTGTGGATTTAAATGAGGATTTTGTTTGACTTTTAATAAGAGTTAAAGAGAACATTCCAAAACTAACTGAGTTGAGAGACTGTAGAATTATAGGAGAGACCATGTAAGTTTCCTAAAAGAGAGAAAGAGAGAGAGAGAGAGAGAAGAATCTGGCAAATTTTGAGTACCAGATAAACTATTTCAACATGGTCATCATCACTGTAAGGGTTATATTAAAAAAGGAGAGAAAACATGGGTGGAAGCTTACTTCTATGAAATGAAAGAATGAGGTTGGGTGCAGATGTAGATAGTATTCAGGTAAAGAGTTCCAAGATGATGGCTTTTATTTTCTGAGTACATTTGGATGCAAGTTCATTGACAAATAATTCAGAGCAGAAGATGTAAATATCTAGAACACTGCTATCATGCATCCATTCACTAAACATATATCGGGCATCTGCCATATATCAAACATTAGTCACTGGAGATGTCACGATGTGTCACGATGTGACAGGTCTCCAGAAAAGTTTGATAAATAATCTTCAGATCAAATTAATTCTCATTGTGATACATGCTTTTGAGGGAGGAACATGCAGACACTGCTCTGAGCTCCTATGACCAAAGACCTAACACCGTAAGAGAAGTTGCTGAAAACTCCCTAAGTGTGTAGCATTTTAGCTGAGATAAAAGTAGGAGTTAGCAAAATGAAAGAGTGATTCAATATTAATCCATTTTTAAGAAAACAAATACATTTCGAAGACCTAATATATACTGGTTACAATGTTGGGCATTAGAGACAGAGAGGAGAGTGACACACATCACACCATTGCCACCTGTCACGGGATGTTTTTACAAAGCAATGTAGACAGACTTTGACCTTCCCTTTCCTCTCCTTGAAATGTTTTTCTGCTAGCTATCCATATGGCTTGCTCTTTCACTTCCTTCAGGTTTCACCCTAAAAATGGTATCTTTTCTTTTTTCTTTTTAGTAAGCCTTTTCTGAATATTCTGTTACTTCTTATCCTCCATCTTCCCTGTATTAGTCCACATTTAACATTTAATGTATTTTGCATGTGTGTCTTACAGACCATCAGTCTCCCATTTTAGAACGAAACACTCATGAGGTAGGATTTTTTTTTCTATTTTCCTCGCAGTTATAACCCTAAATTCTGTAACAGTGGTGGACGTCTAGTTGGTAGTCAATAAATATTGATTGGATGAATAATTATAAATATAATAAGTGAGTTGAGTGTTATGAAGGAAATTATAGCAATAAATAGTAGAAGCAATACAAAATTTATCTTTGCCTGTAATCTTCATTTTAAGTATTCCTGCCATGATAGTATATTAAAATATCTCTATCTAATACTCATGAAGATATCTACTGTAGTAAAACCTTGCCTTCTCCTTCTCTGCCCTCCTTCTCGCCATTTTATGAGCAGCTTAAGTTTAAAGGCGGCAGTTTAATTAACAGAAAAAAGTGCTTAATGAACATTACCCACAGAGTATACGTCAAGGCCTGATTGTAGATTCCCATTATCATTCTGTCTGTGCATCTTCATAAACACACAGCCATTGAAAAGAAAAAGAGCAGATAGATTGCTTATACTGGGAGCCCTCATATTGATCCCTTGTGAATTATCACCTGTGATCCCTTATAAATTATAGCATATTGCCCAAACACTGGTTTCTTAGCAGAAAAACTCCTAAATTTTTCCTGGCCGAAGCTCCCTGCTCTACCGTGTGGAGACTCTGCTCTGTGTGCCGTATAAACTGTAGCACTGTGCTTCTTTTGGGAAATTCTAGAACCCCAGTCTCCAAGGTGTGTGTGGAAGGAGGTTTTCTCCCCACACCTCCAAGCCAGTTGTGGTTCAACTCCATTCGTACACTCTCTACACAAGGATAGTCTTGGATCCCACAAGTTAAGGGTTCAGTCTTACAAGACCGCATCCTCTGCACTGCAGATACCAGATTGTCATCTGTGCTTCTGATAGACTGATTATAAATCAGAGGTGCTCATGACCTTCTCCTTGGGCTTGATTAATTTGCCAGAGCAGCTCCCAGAACTCAGAAAACCCATTTACTCACTAGATTACTGGTTTACTATAAGAGGCTATAACTCAGGAACCGCCCGTTGGAAGAGATGAATAAGGCAAAGTGTGGGGAAAAGATGTCAAACTTCCATGTTCTTTCCAAGCATGCCATTCTCCCCAACACTCCATGTGTCCACCAACCCAGAAGTTCTCTAAGCCCCATCATTTTGGGTTTTTACAGAGGCTTCATTACATAGCATGACTGACCAAATCATTGACCATTGGCAATTAAACACAATTCCCAACCCCCTTCTCCTCCCCAGAGGTCAGGGGGTGGGACTGAAAGTTCCAACTCTCTAATAACACAGTTGGCTCCACTGGCAACCATCCTTAGGTGGGGTCCTAAAGTCACTCCATTAACATAATCAAAGACACTATCATTGCTCTCAACACTTAGGAAATCCTAAGGGGTTTGATTGCTATGAGCCAAGAACCATGGAGATCAAATATATATGTGAATATATTTTAGTTACCTGAATGGCCAAATATATATATATATATATATATATATATTTCTTATAAATCACATTATTGCAGCTTCTTTTGCCTATTTCTATGGAATTTATTTTGTTTTAAATTAAAATGCTAAAGTTAAAAAATAGATTAAAAAAACCTTTCAATATGCAAAGTACATCAAGGACTCTATTTTCATCATTTCCCCCAAACAGTTCAGTTACTCTACCGTTTAGGTGAGATATTATTTGTATCTCTTCAGCCCACCCTAGATCTGGGTAAAAGGATCCAATAACTATTATGCTGTTTTTTTTTTTTTTCTCTTTAAGCTTTACGTCCAATTATATGTGTTTTGAGTATATTTTCATCAGTGAACTTTGAATCGCATCTTGTTCCAACTCCTTTGTAAAATAATAAACTATGTAGTTCATAACAGGAAATGTTCATTCTGCTTCTTTTTCTTAGCCAATGAAAGTGAGCTGATTCCTGAAAATTTTCCTCTGACCTTGGTCTTTAGGAATCCCAGAGGTAAATTTAGCTCACATGTTGAGAACCAAACCTCCACACTTCAGAGACAAGATATAACACACACAGACAGAGTCTGGGATAAAGAGGAATGACAGCTTTATTGCTTTGTTGGACAAAGAGGGCTGCAGCAGGCTTGGCCTTCAAAACTGCAAGCCCGCCCAGAGGAAGGGGGCTCTGGGCGTTTTACAGGGAAAGTCAGGATCAAGAGGGCCTCACTAGGAATTGCGTATGTCCTGCCAGCCTCCTTAGTTTTTTCAGGGTGGTACTGGGCTCCTGAAGCAAAAAGCTAAGAGGGAGGAGCAGAATTTTGTGAAGAAAGGGAAAAGATTACTTAGTTTAAAATCCAGCTTCTGAAGCTTTAAGAGACCCATGTTTTTTGTTTGTTTGTTTATTTTTTGTTTTTAAAGATTTTACTTATTTATTTGTCAGAGAGAGAGAGCACTAGCAGGGAAAGAGGCAAGTAGAGGGAGAAGCAGGCTCCCCGCTGAGCAGAGAGCCCATGCAGGACTTGATTCTCGGACTCGATCCCAGGAGTCTGGGATCATTATTTGAGCTGAAGGCAAATGCTTAACCCACTGAACTTTCCTTTTTCCTGACTTTTGTTCAACTTGGTGCATTTAAGCAGTTTCAAAATAATGCCGGCATATTTGATATAACTCAGAAATGTCCTCCTGCATATTGTTCAAATTCCCTCTTTATCTTTCTTATGGACTTGTTGCCAATTCATATGTATTCTACTCAGCACTTTACATGTATATCATTTAATCCTCAAAAGAAGCATGCAAAAAAGTTGCTTTTATTAATAAGAACATTTACAGAAAAATGTTAATAAGCACACATATAAATAAAACTCCACATGCATATATATGTGCATGTGAGAACACAGACATATTTGGGCACATGTGTTTATGTAGACATATTTGGCTGCCAGTATGCCAATGATGTCTTATTGTAAGTTTTGGGAGATGTAAATAAAAAATAAATTCATAGGGAATAATTACTTTCCATTTTGCATGGACTGGCCCATTAGTTCAATAATGCCTTACTGTTCACCTTCAATTGAGCTATTGTTCATGATGCTAATGTATAAAAATGACCCCCTAAAAAAGTAACTTAAAAATGCCAACATTTTCTATAATGGAATACTATGCAGCCATTAAAAAGACAAAATCTTGACATTTGCAATGACGTGGATGGAACTAGAGGGTATTATGCTGAGTGAAATAAGTCAATCAGAGAAAGACAATTATCATATGATCTTCCTGATATGAGGAATTTGAGAGGCAGGGTGGGTGGTCGTGGGGGCTAGGAAGGGAAAAAAATAAAATAAGATGAAATTGGGAGGGAGACAAATTATAAAAGATTCTTTTTTGTTTTTTATGATTTTATTTATTTATTTGACAGAGATCACAAGTAGGCAGAGGGCAGGCAGGGGGGGTGGGGAAGCAGGCTCCCTGCTGAGCAGAGAGCCCAATTCAGGGCTTGATCTCAGGATCCGGAGACCATGGCCTGAGCCAAAGGCAGAGGTTTTAACCCACTGAGCCACCCAGATACCCCACCATAAAAGATTCTTAATCTCATGAAACAAACTGAGGGTTGCCAGGGGGAGGGAGGTAGGGAGAGGGTGGTTGGGTTATGGACATTGGGGAGGGTATGTGCTATGGTGAGTGCTGTGAAATGTGTAAGCCTGATGATTCACAGACCTGTACTCCTGAGGAAAATAATACATTATATGTTAATTTAAAAAAAGTGCCAACATTTTCATTTCTAGATGTTTCCATATTAGTCCAGCAAATTCAAGTGGACTTTCCATTTTCCATTCAAAGCAATCGCAGCCTTTTCATTCATAACATCTTTTGTGCAATTGCACACCACCTCATCTCGAAATATTTACAGCATTAGTAATTTTATCCTTTCACTCTCTCTCTCTCTTTTGTTCTCCTTCTGTATTCGTATTATTAAAATGCAGTCATCCACTATCAGACTCATTCTACCATCCTAAATATACAAGTTTCAATCATTCTGGCATTTTCATTTATTCAAATTACATCCCCAAGTGTAATTGATTCCCAGTCCCCTTCATTTACTCTGAGCTAGAGATTTCTTTAAAATACAGATTTTATGATACTTTTCCACCTTCTTGTTACATTTCTTAATACACCAAGGCCCTGAGATACAATTAAATAATTTGGACAGAACTTGAATAGTCCCCCTGTGTACGTCTTAGTTGGAGTTCTGTGAAGCATTTTAAGTCATGAGATTTCCTAAACGCATTTCTCTGCTTTAATTTCAATGGTATTATTAAGAAAGGAAGAGGAAGAATTAATTACTTGTGTTTGCTATTTCTTTTATATTTAATAATATACTGTAGAGAGAGGAAATGGTAGTGATTACTCGCATTCTTTTTAGATGCCTTTAACAGTAATGTGTAAAAAAATAAAAGTCAAGATTGTGACTATTATAGATGATATATAATTTCATGTTTCAGAAGAGTGGGCAATGGGATGAGATGAGGTGATTCCAGAAGTGAGCAGAGCTGCACGTGAATATCTCTATCACTGCGCGACCCTGTTTAACTCCTTGGCGCTATGAGACTTATTGAGGTTTGTTTGTGTGTGTTTGTTTTGAGGGAAGTGTTATAGAGCTCTGGCTCTAGAGCTTCCTTTAATTCATCATGCTTCAGTTTCATAATTTAAGCATTACACCTTTTTTTTTTTTTTTTAACCGAATGTATTTCTCATTGGTCTCTACTGGCAACACTTCCAGGTTGGGATTTGTGTATCCTTGAAATGCCAACGTTTTGTTCACCATCCCCTTTTCTTACACATTCATCCACTCATTCTTTTGTAGTACTTTGTCTACAAAGTACTGTTACAGTGCATCAGACAAAGTGTGATAGAAGCCTTAGATTCGATCTGTATCTGACATAGGTTCACTCAGACTATTACACTTTTGCATGACAGAAGAGGTACAGAATAAAAGAAGAAAACGGTGTCCCTTGAACATTATCATCTAGGTACTAGGTTTTGAAGTAGGTGTTTTATGTATGTCATCTTATTCAAATCCTGGACAAATCTATAACTGTTTTCCTTTCTTTCATTAAAAAGTTACTGAGGTTAAGAGATGAAAAAAAGACCTGGGGATAAGGTGAACAATAATGTGAGTATATGTAACACTACTGACCTATACATGTAAATATTTTTAAGATGGCAAATTTTATGTTGTGTGTATTTTCCCACAATTAGAGATAAAAAAAAAAATACTGAGTGAACTAAGTATTTGGCTCAATGTCACCACATGTAAGTGACAAATCTTGGATTAAAATTCAGTTTAATTAAGCTTTTCTTTTCACTCTACTCTATTACCACACAAGAGTATTATCCTAAGAGGGACATCAGCAACCTTCTCTGGGGGTTCAAATGAGTAATTAATAATGTATTTGTCACATTTCTACTGCTGGAATCACCATCTTTTTTGAAGGGATCTGGGGGAGTCTCTTTCACCACAGTGTATGTTTCCCAAAGGAAAGGACCTTCTCTTGTGCATCTTGTTATTTCACACTTTGACCTTATCCCTGGAACACCACATACACTCAACAACCCAATGTTAGCAAGATCTTGAGGGAGCTGATGTTAGAAATTGACCTCGGAAGATGCATAGAACTTCACGAGGTGAGGCCAGGAGGGAAAGGGAGAAATCCAATGGAAGGGAAGTACTTGAGAAACAAAGCTGTGAAAAAGGGGAAGCATGGACATTGAGAGTAAAAATCTATTTCATTTCTTTACGCGGAGAGTATATTTAGATGAGCCCTGGGGGACATGGATGTAAGATGGAACACAATTGATCTTAAATATGATGAGTTTCAACAGGCTCAGATCCAATGACCCAAATCTCATAAATCTGGCTACTCACTTCCTGGTCTGAGAAAATACCCAGGGTTATTTAGGTAGAACAACACAAAATAAATTAATATTAAATGATGAACAACCTAAGCAATAATCTAATGTAAGCTTGGAATTCTCTCAATCAAAAAATATTCTAGATAAACTTACGAAATAATAATCAATGGCAATGACAAGGAAAGTTCCTTGGAGAGAATACACTGCTTAAGTATATGTCCTGAGTAGAAGACAGTATTAGAATGAGCATTAGGACCTGAATTATTCCAAAAACAATACCTTTCAATTAACTAGAGTCATCTGTTACTCAGCATGTATCTAAATCTTCACCACGATGATGACTAAAGTTTATTGTGTGGATTCTGTGAGATCCTTAAGTGTCTTCCACGCAATCAGAGAACCATTAAATTATTGTTATTACCTAGACAAAAATTATATTCTACCATAGCCTATTTCTTTAAAAAATGGTATTCCACACATAATGCCGATGATAGACTTGTTAATCAGATACTTGATCAGTCAGAGCATTTTATTCTTCAAAGCTGCTGAATATTAAAACTGTTATTGTCCTCCTTCTATGCCAATCTCTGAGATACTGAACTTGGGCAGCAAATTTAGTCGTCTTTCAGCTCTGGGCAATATTATCGTGATGATCTTTTTCTTTCTGGTAAGATTTGTTTCCCAGATTCAGGCTGGTATGTCAACCCCATCTGTATTCATCTACAGCATCTTCATGACCATAATATATATCATAACTATTAATTATGCATGGATTGTAGAGGTGGCTATATCTTTAATATTTTACGTTAGTGTTTTTAGTTGACAGGCAAAAAGTTTAAAACTTTTAAAAAAGACATTGTCATCTATTATTAACATGAGCATCACCGACAACTCTCAATACGCATCTCCTTTTGTTCATATTTCAAAGAGTATGCTAGATGCCAGCTGTTGTCATTTCAGAGCTTCAAGGGCTGAGAAACTATTGTTCCATATTTTTTTATCTCCATATTTCTCACATTTGGTCTTTTGTCAATTATTGTCATTTAACTATAGTTATCAAAACATTTTAAAAATGGTCAGAGTGATGATGTTTGACTTAATCAATAAGAGAAAGTTCATCTCTATTAGATTTAACAGGCTTATAAGGAAGTTTGAAAACTCAGATAGAATTGCAATGAAACATCAAAGAAGCTATAACCACCTGATGAAAACAACGGAGGTCAAAGGAAACTTATATGAAAAAATTGGGAAGTCATTAGTCAATATGGTTTACTTGTAATATGGCAGGTCTTTACTACTCAGTGAATAGTCCTATATAGCCCCGCCTCCTTCAGTTATACGAGCCAAATGGCTAGTCCAATGGACCATGAGCAGAATGGACAATGACCAATGGATTGTGAGCAGAAGTGACATGTATCATGACCTTTGGTTCAGGTCATGATCTCCAGGTCCTAAGATCAAGCCCCATATCCGGCTCCCAGCTCAGTGGGGAGTCTGCTTCTCCCTCTCCCTCTGCTTCTTCCCCTGCTGTGCTCTCTTACTCTCTCAATGAATAAATAAAATCTTTTTTTTTTTTTTAAAAAAGGAGAGATAAACTAGGGGAAGACAGGCAAGGATCATGCAGAAGTGAAAGGTCATAGACATTCTGTAAATTCAGAGGACTGAAATAATATAGAAACCAAATGTTTTGAGACTTCAAATTATTTTTTAAAAATTGGACTAGATTTAGCTTTGATTTAGGGACAAAATCAGATTCAAAGTACAGCTTTCCCATCTAAGAACCTCAAAGTGACTACCAGTGCATTGAGGGTGGGAAAGCAAATCTACATAGCAAATCTTTGAACTATATCCTGAAAGAAGCATGGGATGTGATTATCTCCATACAAGACGAACTGAATAAAGTGAACTAGAAGGTCACTCAGTTTTGAAAAGCGTGTACTCTTCAAAAAAGAGTGATGATGAATAGATTTGAAAGGTTTATGTCCATGTAACAGCACTAGCTAAACATTCTTGTTCTTAAGTCCTGTCTTCCTAATTGCCACATTCAGTGACAGTGAAAGGGACACTTTAAATGCATAATAGCAGACTAGTGATCTAATGCTCAGATTATTATGGCTATTAAAGGTCAAGAGCTATACAGAGGGAGGGCTTCATCTAATTAGTCAGGCGTGCATGTCATCAATTTGTTCCTTGTTTAAATCTCAAACATGCTTTTTTTTTTGAAGACTAATAGTATGGTGGAACAGAAAAAGGAATGAAATGTGATTATTATTCATTTTTTATGCCAAATACATAGCCATCCAATGACCCACACGACTGAAGCCACTGAATATGAAGTTCGATCTTTGTTGGCTTATGTCTGAAAACCGTCAAGGAGGTAGGAGGAGGTTGGAGCAGCAAGTAGAGCAAAATCCTTGATAGGATGACAAGCATGAAGCCAATGTTCTGGTTTACGCTGAACTTGATTTACCAAATGCTCTTCATTTTCTCCTTATATAATTATACAAAGTGAGCCAAAGACTGCAATTGGTGGGTGGGCTTTTCTAAGTCTTTGCCTTGTTAGAAACTGATACTATCTAATAGGGAAAAAAAAATCCCGACGGTTTAAGATCTCATGCAAAGTTGAGGGCTTTCTGATTCATCTCTGCATTATTCCAAAGGGATATGATTTTCATCTCCCCCTCAAAGAAAGGACAGCTTAGCATACTGTTCTTTGCTAGTACACGTCCTATCTTGAAGCTACCTGTGACACAAAAATTGTGATTCCATTTGAGTACATATTTTTATAACATTCAAAATAGCACTAACTCAACAAAAGTTTTCAACCTATCTTGTTCTTTGCACCCTTAGAAACGATATCCAGACTCTCAAAGCTGGCATGTACCTCAAGAACCCCATTAGATAATCAGACCACTGGCCTCTCCATATGACTGCAATGGAAACAAAGTCCCAGAAAATGGTGTTCCTTCCCTGACTGAGGGAACTCAACATTTTCCCACTCATTGCAACAAGTGAAGCCTGGGCTAACACCAATGCTTAACAGCAGTGCATTGAGGATGCTGTCTAGTTTCCCTGAAATTATAATGAGAGGAAAGATACCTGTGCAGGGAAATGAAAAGACATTCCATTCTACGACAGCCCTTACACATGAATATCAGAAGGAATCCCAGTTTGTCCCCAGACTGTTGAAGTAGGATGTATCAGCTGCTTTGCTAAGCTATGATCTGGCGAACTGTCTTTTCATTCAGCTGTGGAATTTCAAATTCTATTTTGACAGTCATCATGTTATAGTAATAACAATTATAATTGATTTCTAATATTTGTTGAATTTTTCCTTTATGCTGTTAACAGAGGGGTCAGCAAGTCCATTTTCAAGGTAAGGAGATTGAGGCTTAGAGAGACGAAGTCATATTTTCAAGGTCACTTAGACACAATGGCAGAGCTGAGAATTAATCCAAGTTTGCTTGGCTTAATGTCTACTTTTATCTATTAAAATGTGGAGCCTTGGGCACCTGGGTGTCTCAGTGGGTTAAAGCCTCTGCCTTTGGTTTGGGTCACTATCCCAGGATCCTGGGATCAAGCCCCACATCAGGCTCTCTGCTCAGCGGGGGGTTTGCTTTCTCCTCTCTCTCTCTCTGCCTGCCTACTTGTGATTTCTCTCTGTCAAATAAATAAATAAAATCTTTAAAAAAATAATAAAAATGCAAGTTTTTTTATTATTACATTTAATTTGAAACATAGATGTGATTCAAATATCAAATTACTATAAAATCTATACGTCAAGTGTTGTTCCAACCCTTGTCCCTTTCTACCATCCTGCCCTTGGTTCCCTAGAGATAACAATTTTATTAGTTATATGTGTAGATATTCAGTTTTTCTTTGTACAAATAAAGAGAAGTCAAATGTGTACTTATATCCTTCCCTTCCTTACACAAAAGTAGAAAATTATGCATTGCCATTTTAAACTACTCTCACTAGTGTTATTGCTATGTTCGTTTTATTTGCATTTCTATTGCCCAGTATCCTTCCTGAATTTCTAACCTTATTTTATCTTAAACTTGTACTGTCTTTGATAGAGTTTAAAGATTACTTAGGAGATATGAATTCTCAAAACAAATAAACACCTACTTTTATACTTAAATTTTGTTTGGCTGGCTCTTTTGCCCATTGATTGATTTCTAAATCTTAGGATGAATAAAATCTGTGGTCAATTAAATATGTTAGTAGTGTCTCTCACAAACTGTTTCAAAGGATGAGAGACACAAATTAAAAAATATTTATATGTCTGCAAATCTTCACCGGGGAAGACAGAATGAGAATGTTAATACATACTTTTCTCTGTGTACGTAAAATAATGATATAATAAACTTTAGAAATCCTCAGATCCTTAAATAAGTTAATTTATATTCAGAACCTGTAAAAGAAAAATACTGTGCACAATATCTAACACATTATTTGAAATTCTGATTAATGTTGCCAAGAACCACTGCCCCTCGAAATGCAGTTTGGGTGAGAGTGTCTCAGGAAGACTAGTAGCAACAGGGATTATTCTGAGTCCATCAAATTTCAAACTCTGTAGAACAAGTTCTAGCATCATTGCCTTGTTGGGCTTGGGCTGTTGGTGAGGTATCTGGGTAGGAACGATCCCAGGACAATTCCAATTCAATACATTTTCCTGGAAAATCTACATTTTCAGTATATCCAAAGTGTTATATGAATAAGATATAATTACAAGCAGATTAAATCTATTATTAACAGATTGCAGTTTAGTTTAGAATCTTTATAATCTCCCTGCCTACCCAGGATACTGCCATAGAAAAATGACACTAAGGTAAAAAGTAAATCTATCGATTAGCAGTTTATTTTCAAGTATTTTTGGTATAAACTCTGCAGCTAAACACTAAGAGGAATCTTCTTAACATGCCTGTAATTAAGAATTACCTGGTGATGAATTGAGTTCGTTTACTATACCATGATTAAGGAAGCCACTTTGGAAGACAGAAATGTCAGAACTAGAAATAAGCATCATGAATACCAAAGGATTTTTGTCTTTGTATAGTATGTCAAGGGATTAAGTTTTATATATAAAACCCTTTCCCCTACAAATTGATCTTTAAAAATATAGTAAATCCCTGTTGAGTCTTAGAAAATATGACATTTCCAAGTATAGATTTCAAATGAGTCATTCATGTTTAAAAATGCCTCTGTAGTCAAAGATGAGATAGATCCCAAATAAGTAAAATAAGGTCAGTGCAAAATCTTGGTGAAGAAAAAAATTCATTCTAATAAGTGAAGTGTCATTTCTTTGGCCCCCTCTAGAAATATATTACATTTAATCGCCCTTGGCCCCAGTGTAGTATTTAAAGAAGACTTTTTCCTCTTTGAGAATGAATGCAAGTGCATTATTGGTGCCATTTACTGCCTGGAATACAACTTTCTTGTCTTATCCCAAATGGTGAGAATCTATGTTTCAAGTTTCCCTTCATTACTGCCTCTCTCATAAAGCCTTTCTTAAAGTCTTCCAATGGGATATTTCTAGTTCTTTCCAACTTAGCAGAGAATTGTTTGATGGTCTTTTAGAATTCTTGATACACTCAAGTATATACTTACTTCTGTATCTTAGACTCTAAACTCCTTAAGGACAAGCACAGCTCTGCATTTAGAACAACAATTTACAATGATCAGGAGCTCATGAAATGCTAGTGAATGAGTTGGCTTGAATATAACCCAACACTAGCCAACCCTGGTCTGGTAAAGAGAGGGAGAGGGCCTTATGTGTGTGCATTTATGCACATTAGTTTAACATTTAATGAACTTTAATTTTCTCAAACAACTCACTTTTGATATTTAGTAAGTAAACACAAGTTTCATATCTATGAAATAACAAGATCACAGAGTATTCCAGTTCATTTAAAAATATACAAAAAAAAATTTACAATGAAACCAAAATAAGTCAAGCAGAGAAAGACAACTATCATATGATCTCCCTGATATGAGGAAGTGGTGATGCAACATGGGGGCTTAAGTGGGTAGAAGAAGAATCAATGGAACAAGATGGAATTGGGAGGGGCGCCTGGGTGGCTCAGTGGTTTGGGCTGCTGCCTTTGGCTCGGGTCATGATCTCAGGGTCCTGGGATCGAGCCCTGCATCGGGCTCCCTGCTCCGCAGGAAGCCTGCTTCCCTCTCTCTCTCTCTCTCTGCCTGCCTCTCTGCCTACTTGTGATCTCCGTCTTTCAAATAAATAAATAAAATCTTTAAAAAAAAAAAAAGATGGAATTGGGAGGGAGACAAACCATAAGTGACTCTTAATCTCACAAAACAAACTGAGGGTTGCTGGGGGGAGGGGGGTTGGGAGAAGGGGGGTGGGATTATGGACATTGGGGAGGCTGTGTGCTTTGATGAGTGCTGTGAAGTGTATAAACCTGGTGATTCACAGACCTGTACCCCTGGGGATAAAAATATATGTTTATAAAAAATAAAAAATTAAAAAAAAATAGTTGGTTGGCATACCACATAAAGTTTCTTAATATGCCACTAAAGTTTTATGAACTGCACTTATAGAAAGAACAATCTACTAGGTCACCTTCTGTTGTTGATTTATTTTGGGTGACAAAGTATTAGGTGACCAGCAAGTTGTCCTTAAGTACCCATCATATGCCCAGCGTGTTCTGACTCAGGTCAAGGACAGAAAAGGAGCACAAAGTACAGAGAGTCATGGTTTCAGTGATGATTTACAGACTCAGATCGCTAAGAAAGTTCCCTCATCCCAAAGATAAAAAAATAGATTTAACAACATTTTGTCTCATGGATTTGTGCTGGGTAATATTTTCTGAAATGTAAGATGATTCAAATATGCATTCTTCCTGGCTAGACCATCCTCTGTCTCCCTAGTTTGGAGCTTCATGGGCACTATCTTTTCAAAATCTACTTTCCTTGTTTTATACTCATGGACATCTGATATAGGTTGTGCATGTTTTTATTTCTTCTTTTTAAAGTACAGGTTTATTTTTTTTATAATAAGTGTGACTAAATAGAGTCATAAAATGAGAAAACTGGCATCAAAATGGGGGAAGAAAATGCTTCTGATAAACTTTCATTATTGTCCCTCATATATTAAAAAGACAAAGTTTGTGGCTATGTATGAATTGCTTTACCCTCATCTTTATGCAGAATGATTTTGAAAATGTTAGTGATCTAGTAACGAGACACCTGACAGTGGAAAATAAGACTCTCTTTATTGGATTGGAGGCAAGGCTAAAAAAGTAATAGCCTCATTATTTTTGCACTAAGCATCCCCAGATTAAGTGAACCTTGCATCCAGCAGCTGAATCAATGTTTAGTGCAACTGCAGAGTAAGACACATTGCTTGTGTTCCTGAAGTTTCAAAAGTGGACATATTTTTCATGTCTGCTATTTTGATGTAAGACTCAATTCTAATAGTATTTCAACAAAAATATGTTTTGGGGGAATTAGTTTCCTCGTTGATAAGATCCTGACAATGATTGATGCTTGATACTTCTAATCCATTCATAAATGCTTCAGTACTTTGATTGCCTTTGGAAGTAAAACTAAGACCCAAGGAGAAATACTCTATTCCTTCGAAGCATGGCTTGGGCCTGTAATAGCAAAATTTAAGTCAGCGGCAATGTAGTTCCGATGTCACAACAACTGAAGCTGTGGTTTTTGTATTTCACCTCCAATACGAAACTCTGATTTCATAAACTGTGCGGCACAATCTTAATTTTTATAATTACCATGCATTAATGATTATGTAGATCATTGAAATACACGTCCTTTGGTTCTTCGTGCGGTGTTGTGAAGTATGACAAATTAGATGTAAAATCGATTCCAACTCTTCAGAATAAAAATCATCATTCTACTTCACTGTCATGATGCTTACTGCCTTACCCTTCTTGGATAGGTGCAAATAAGCATAATTAATCCTTTAGGTCAAAAACGTAACCAAATAAAATCCCTGATTTGAATTTTCGTAAATTGAGAAATCGGCTCTATTTTTGAGGGGGTGGTTTAGGAAGGTCTCTTTGGAGACTAATATTCGAGTAGTGTTGTGAATAAAGGGAGGAGATAAGTTACTAAGAAAGACTATCCTCAAGAAAAGGAAATGACAAGTCAATGGTTGTGAGTCAGGTTAGAATCTGGTATGCGCACAACCAGCAGAAACTCCAAAGAACACAGTGAGCTTAGGGAGAGTGGCTGAAGGTTAAGAGTGGTGGTTATGGTGATGTATTTACATTTTGCCCTAACAGGATGGGAAATACTTGGAGTTCTTAAGAAAGTGACAAGATCTGATGGGCATTCTAAGATTTTTCTGACTGCTGGGTGGAGATCAGAGAATAGAGAACAAGGGATAAAGCAAGGATATGAGTAAACGATTTGTTTCAATAGTCCAGGTGAGGACTAGGTAAATTTTAAGAACTGAGGGCCATGTAGCGGTTAATAAAGGGTCACCTCTGCAACATGGGGGCTTAAGTGGGTAGGAGAAGAATAAATGAAACAAGATGGGATTGGGAGGGAGACAAACCATAAGTGACTCTTAATCTCACAAAACAAACTGAGGGTTGCTGGGGGAGGGGGTTTGGGAGAAGGGGGTGGGATTATGGACATTGGGGAGGGTATGTGCTTTGGTGAGTGCTGTGAAGTGTGTAAACCTGGTGATTCACAGACCTGTACCCCTGGGGATAAAAATATATGTTTATAAAAAATAAAAAATCAAAATATTAAAAAAAAATAAAGGGTCACCTCTGGGAAATTTTTAAGCTAAGGCTGAAAAGAAAATGCTAAAGGTTAAAATGTGGGCTCTGGGAGAAGAGAAGAATTTGGCTGAACAATTGGATGGGTGGGGGCACTATTTCCCCCCAGTACCTAGGGCTAGACTGGTGGGAAGCAATTTAGGGGATAGGGACAGCTGAAGAAAAGTCTAGTTAAGACCATGGGAAAAAGGTGGCTGGGAGTCAGAAGTTTA
Source organism: Mustela nivalis (assembly GCF_964662115.1). NCBI lineage: Eukaryota > Metazoa > Chordata > Mammalia > Carnivora > Mustelidae > Mustela > Mustela nivalis. Next base: position 34,564,691 of record NC_139036.1, read on the forward strand.
AGGAATTGAAGGCCAGTGTTAAATACTGACTTCAGAAATCCTAACAGCAGCAGTATAAGACACAAGGACAGCAAGGCGGCATGTGCTAAAATCTTCAGTGACCCAGAGGTTAATACTTCTCTGCATTAGTGAGGGAAGGCTGAGAGTGTCCATGAAAGACCCCTGACAACAGGTGCTTCTAATGAGCTTTTAAGGGGAGGCGGGAAAAAGAGTAAAGACGGGTCTGGAGGCATAAGCTAAGATGAAGAAATGTATCTACTCTTCCCTGTGAGCGCTGAGATCCTCTGAGATGCTGAGAAATTAAAAATGGGAGAAAATCGGGTCATCTCTTGAAAAGCTTTTGAGTAGAAGGGAAAGACACAAGGACTTAGACTTTGTTGGCAAATGTGTACTGTGTATCTTCTCTGTGGCCTGCAGGTATATTTTCCATCTTTTCCTTACCCTGTTGTGTGTGTTGGGTGGCTGACTTGTATGGACTGCATTCCTTATCCTCCAGCTTCTGGTTGGATTTGACCAACAGGCGATTGGAGGGGAAAAGGAGAGAGGGGTCATGGTTTTTTTGTTTTATTTTTGTTTTTGTTTTTGTTTTGCATCCTCGGTTACACTTCTGTTGGGTTCTGTGTGAGCTATTGTGTTCCTTACCTAAAGATCCCAGAATCTGTTATGTGATCTTCTACACACAGCTCTCTTATTTTCCATGTTATGTTACTTGGCCTTTGCCCTCGCTCTTTCAAGTCTAAGGGTGGCGATGCTCTAACATTATTTCTAGTCCTGGTGTGCTGCACCATACCTTGTGTTTTGGTGGTCTGGCCCCACCTTTGCAAATAGCATTCTCAAATTACCGACTTGTTACCTACTGTAATAAGGACAACATACAGTGCCTGGTACTAGAGGTGGCCCCAGCGAGGGGGCCTTTAAAAGGCATTCTGAAATTAGGTTGCTCATAGATTTACGATTACCTCTTTTGCTGCTGAGAAACGGGAGGGACTCATCCAGGGTGCGTGGTAGCAGGTAGTGAGGCTAGGTGCAAGACACGTGCTTGGAGATCAAGGGTCTTGATGGTCTGTTACGATAGCCACAATGGTAATTATAAAGATTATGCCATCGGCTAGCTTACGATGAAGGCCATACAGTACAACCAATTTCTGACACACTGACGGTTTCTGATTAGACTGTCAAAAGGCTTGTTGAAATAATTACTGGTACACAGTTGTAATTATATAGCAATCATGATCCTATCCCTGGTTCTGCTGTATGTTCACTGCTTTGGGTGCACTAAAGGTTTTGGTGTTTAAGTCTCTCTAACTCTTCATACATGCTCTGGGACCTCAATTAACCTTATTCAATTCTGATATTAGAAGTTAAATTAAGGCAATTTATTACCATGTAAATAAAGGTTACCAACATGTTTCAATGATAAATTAAGAAAAAGGGGCAGTTACTGTGCTATGGGCAATACTGAGCGACCTATGAAGTCTCTGGCTTTGGTAGCTTACAGCACTTCAAACTTTGTTGGGCGAAAAAAGAAAAGAAAACAAACAAACAAACAAACAACAAAACCCAAAACTTATCTTTCATGTCAGGTACAATTTCTTCACCCTCTCTTCCCTTTTCTCTCTGGTCCCAGAGAATTAGAATGTTGTATGCTAGAGTCTGAGTGCTGGGGCATCCGTGTAACTCCCTGAGACAAGTTGATTTATTATCTTTAGGTCATGTTTTCTTCAACTATAGAATTTGATTGTACTATTTTCTTGTATTTTTGTAAGAATGAGATAGGATAAGGAATGTGACTAGAGTAATGCTCAGAACATAGACAATGGGCAATTCTCAGCTCCAAATCCTCAATCCTCAGCTCCAAATTTCACCTTGGGAAAAATCACCCAAGCTTTATGAAGGTTCTTTATGATTTATGAAGAGAATACATCAGAAAGCATAGATGGCTAAAGCGGTAGTGAGTGAGTGTGTGTGTGTGTGTCTGTGTGTGTGTGTACGTGCACTCAGGATGTTCTACAGGCTTTAACAAATATTTACTTAACAGTAGAAAATACTTCTTTAGACAGAATATTCATCTGAAATTACAAAAGTGCAATTCAGGCCTTGTTAGGAATAGAACTGTCTCCTCCAAAAGATATATTGATGTTTTAACTCTCATTACTTGAGAATTTTACTTTATTTGAAAATAGGATTGAGGGGCTCCTGGGTGGCTCAGGGGGTTAAAGCCTCTGCCTTTGGCTCAGGTCATGATCTCAGGGTCCTGGGATCGAGTCCCACATTGGGCTCTCTGCTCAGCGGGGAACCTGCTTACCCCCACCCCAACCCTCTTTCTGCCTGCCTCTCTGCCTACTTGTGATCTCTGTCTGTCAAATAAATAAATAAATAAAATCTTAAAAAAAAAAAAAAAAAGGATTGTTGTGGTTGTAAGTAGTTAAGCTGAGACCGTCACGGAGCAGACTGGGCCCTCATCCTATGTGGATGACAACCTTAGGAGAAGGTGGTCACAGGATACCATGTGCCAGTGAAGGGAGAGATTACAGTGAGGCAGTTGCAAGCCCAAGAACCTCAAAGATTTCTGGCAATGCACTCGAAGTGAGAAAGGAGCCCGGAGGGATCGTTCCTACAGGTTTCATAGAGAGCATGGCCTGGCTAACACCCTGATTTCAGACTTCTAGCCTCTGGAACTGTGAAAAAATAAACATCTATTATTTTAAATTACCCAGTTCACGGTACTTGGTCACGGCAGCATGATGAAACATACACAGAGCTAAATGTTAGACACAAACGGTTTCTACAAATAGTAGGAATCGGTAGAAAATCGCTTTTGGAACTGTGCTTTGCTGTGCTGGATCCCTCAGAGAGACGTGATTCTGAACCATCGAAGGCCACTCCTGTAAGATGACAGCCACAGACACGAACTACATCCTGCATAGGTCAGAGCATGTTGGTATTGGGTTAGTTTTGCTTATTTTCCGCTTATTGATCTACTTATTACCCTTTCCCCCCTAGTATTTAACCAAGCAGATGATGCTTTCAGACATTTGTCTTTGTTACTTTTAAAGACTCTCATCGGTCCAAATGATGACTGAGGCAAGTCCAAAATATTTTATTACTATCTCCCGAAAAACAATGGCTGATTGCATCCTTACCCTCCAAATTCAGGGCTTTCACAACAGATTAAAAATAGTGGTGATCTGGTAATTACCAAAAAAAAAAAAAGCAATGATCACACTATTTATGGGAAGTTAGATATTATTTTAATAAAGATATGCTGTTATACAAAGCCCCTTCCTCTATTGTTCTTCACGACCAACAGAAAAACCCAGAAAAGAAGGGGCAGGTACGTGGCTTTTGCTACAGAATCAATTAACTTTTTAAATGGGAACACATTGCTATACACGCATGTTGTTTAGGTCAGAACACAGTGAACAGAATCAATCTGGAGATGAATATTAACTGTCTTTCAATTAGTGAAAGGCATTTCTTTAAATCCCCAGGGATCATTCTTATACTGCTGATGCTGGTATTAGAGGGGTATTTCTTATGTTCTTCATGGGACAATGTCTTCTAGATAAGTGCACTTGGAGAAAGGTGAGATAGTGCCAAAATTGATGAATTATTAAAGCCTAAGTATAGCTTCCATACAGGAGACCTTGTAAAGCATTCCTAGCAAGGTAATTTGGGAAGATAATCAAGCCATGTAAACTGGTAGATCATCCAAGAAGGAAATCAGATGTAAAATGAGAACCACAGGAATCTGAATTATTTCAGTATGGCTGCTTTATTTACAAATGGACTGGGTAAAATATCTCATTAAATAAAGAGTAATTTTCCAAGGGGAAGATTAAATACCCACAACACACGATAAGAATAAACATAACAAATACCAAACATTCAGCTAGAACAAACTGTGAAATTAGTTTTCCTCCGCCTAACAGAGAACAAACAACGGTCTTCCATGTTTATTACTTATCAAGTGCATTCCTCAGGGAATAATTTATTCCTACAAAAGCTTTAAATGACCGTTTGTATTAGGTTTCCTTCACATAAAGGCAGAGTGCTAACTTCCATGCTTTTAATTCAATTATAATGTGTGGTCTGTTATAAAGGAGAGGATAAATTAGGCTTTAGCAATATTTGCCAGTGTAGCGTGCCATCATGTGTGGTCTGCAGACCGGGCTGCTCCTCCAGTTACTCATTCCCAGAATGTAGTAAGTACAAAGATTCTAAGTTTTAAAAACCTTTCTAGCATTTTAACATCATCCCAACATCTAAGCCTGTGGTCAGTGGACTCCTCTCATTGAACAGGGTCTAGAGTAGTTTGTATGTCCTTGAACTTCCATGAGTTGCATACAGTAGGAGTTTCCTACCAATGATGCATAGATGGACCGTGAGTTGGTCTGTGACAGAAAAACGAAACCAAAAACCAAATGTCCTGTGACACAGACAGCTTGAGAAGCACTGGGATAGTGAGAATGGCGTGGAGTTTGGAATCAGAAAGGTCTAGGTTCAAATCCAAAACCAAATTCCTTACTCCATGTGACCCTGAGGACACTACTTAACTTCAAAAAGTGGAGATGGGAATTCTTTTCCTAGAGGTCACGGAGGACATTAAATGGAAAACTTGCCTGTGAATAACAGTGACTCACCAGTGTTTCACAGGCACCCCACTAACTTCTGCTCCATAATTCTGTCCAACATTGAGGAAGGTATCACCCCCATGCCCAGGATGACCAGATCTAGTCCTCTAGGAGGAACAGCACAATTTCTAATGGAACCAGTAAAGTAGAAGAGCTAGTAAAGCTCTTAAAGGTAAAGATAGTAAAGCAAGGATGAAATTCTCTGCATAAAATGGAGAAACTGTAATATACTGTGTGTGTGTGTGTGTATGTGTGTATTTAACATTTAAATCATCTTTTATTTTTTTTAAAGATTTTATTTATTTATTTGACAGAGAGAAATCACAAGTAGGCAGAGAGGCAGGCAGAGAGAGAGAGAGAGGAGGAAGCAGGCTCCCTGCTGAGCAGAGAGCCCGATGCGGGACTCGATCCCAGGACCCTGAGATCATGACCTGAGCCGAAGGCAGCAGCCCAACCACTGAGCCACCCAGGCGCCCCTTAAATCATCTTTTAATCAGAGACTAACAAATTGACTGCAACCAGGTCTGAAACCCTCCCTCACATTCTTCAATGAACTAGGTTTTCTTTCCAACCAAGTTCTAAACATGGGTAAAGGCATTATGTGATTCCTTTTGCTCTAGTCCATTACTTACTTCATATGAAAACCTGGGTACAGGTGACCAGTGATGCCCATTAAAGCTTGCTTTAGAAATACCATGAGAGACTGTGGACTCTGTGAAACAAACTGAGTGTTTTGGAGGGGAGGTGGGGGGGTGGTTGGGAGAGCCTGGTGGTGGGTATTAAGGAGGACACGTATTGCAAGGAGCACTGGGTGTGGTGCATAAGCAATGAATCTTGAACACTAAAAAAGTAAAATTAAATGAAAAAAAAAAAAAGAATAGATCAAGAAATGAAAGACAAATGCCTGAAACCTGATATGAAAAAGAAAACACAAAGTTTGGGCTAGTATTTAAAAAATGGGATAATCATATAATCTGAGAAGCTACTAGACAGCCTTCACCAATCAGAGCCCTATATACTGTGACTCTCCCTCCTGGAACTGTAATTATGTTAAAAAGCAAACAACCAAACAAAAAGTTAGTAAACCTAAAAGAAAAGTACAATGGATGGGTAATATGACTTTAAAACATCTCTTAAAAATCAAGAAGGCTGTAAGGTTATTTATTTTTTCTACTATAGACACTATTTGGTCTTAAAAACAAATATCATTTGGGCCAAGAGGGTAAATAGGGAGTTCCCAGAGAAAGAAATACAAATGACAAATTTACATATGAAAGATGTTGACTATGTTCATAATTAAGGAGATAAACATTTAAATGGTAATGACATTTCTTATATGTCTCATATTTCAGACTGGCAAAGATGAAAACATTGGATAAAATACAGTATTGATTAGCATGTTCGTTCTGTTGGTAGGACCCAAATTGGTACAAAAACTCAAAAGAAGAAAAAAATAACAATAGCTGTCAAATTTTAAAATAACAAATAACCTTTGACAAGGAAATTCCATTGTTGGGAATTTACCATAGAATAATCTTGCAAAATTTTGGCCAAACGTATACATGAGGATGTCCGTGGCCTTTTCACTTCCAGTGTAAAGAAATGGAATAACCCAAATATCCATTAAGATGGAACTAGAAAAATAAATACGGTACATAATATAAAATGTCTGAGCGGCGTGGACCATCCCATTTTAGTTAAGTGAGGTGTACGTGTGAATATGTGGAGGTGTGTTCTGTGTACAGGGGAGTTGTACAAAAGGACAGGAAACAGATGGTGCATTCAAATAAGTATAATTTGAGGAATGTTTGCTAAAAAGATGTTTTTAAGAATGTGCGTGGTATAGGGACCTAAGGAAGAGTGCACACCCTGGAACTGAGTTTCAGTGGAGACCTTATCAACCTCTAGGCCTGATGATGGGCAGCAGGCAGCAGTTACCAAAATCTAGAAGCTCAGAGACTTGTAGAAATGCCTGTCTTTTTTTTTTTTTTTTTTAAGATTTTTATTTATTTGACAGAGATCACAAGTAGGCAGAAAGGCAGGCAGAGAGAGGGGGAAGCAGGCTCCCTGCTGAGCAGAGAGCCCGATGCGGGGCTCAATCCCAGGACCCTGGGATCATGACCTGAGCTGAAGGTAGAGGCTTTAACCCACTGAGTCACCCAGGCACCCCAGCCACCCAGGACCCCCACAGAAATGTCTGTCTTGAGAGAGGATCTATATAGGAAAACAGCCTACTCCAGCAAGACAACAGGGAGGAGACTAAAGGAATAAATCCTCCGTCTTCACTCCCATTGCTCCTTCTGTCTTCCTTTTGGAGTTTCCGATTGGCTCAATGCAATTAGAAGCAGAGGCTAAGGGAGCCTACTAAGAACAGGCTTTTGGAACAGGGCTGGGATGTGGGGAGACCCAAGGAGGGTATGCAACACAGCATGTGTACACACACGTGTGCATACACATTTACATATATGAAGGAGAGAGATCTGCCTGTCATTGTTATATATGTCCAAGTATTATGCAATGAAGTAAGATTTGAAATGAATATAATTTTATACTTTTCAGAGTCTTTTTTTCTTATTTGATGGATATGGTTTTCACATTTCGAAACAACAATACAGGTATTTTTATATAAAATAAAAAAAAAAAGATTCGTGGAAATAAGATAGAGGAGAGGAGACATGATCCAAAGCTGGAAGCAGGTTTTCCTTAGCCGTCGTTAAGCCTGTCCAACTGCGCAGGAGCTCATGCTGTCTCTAGTGCTTTGTAGCAAAAGAAACCAAACAAAGGGAAAGCTTAGTGTTAAGAAGTACATTGTGGAAAACCTCCCCAAATGATGCAGAAGCAGAAGGAATGAGAATTAAAGACAAAAAAGCTATTTCCACTTAACCTCAAATCATGATTCGAAATACAGAGTACACCAGAACCCTATTTTCTCAAAACAGAGAGAGATGATTCACTACCATGGCTTATAGAAAAGTCATGGAACCCAGGACAAAATAAGGTTAGAAATGAGGTCTAAGATAGAGAAAATTGCACCTGTGTTAGCAAAGCTTAATATGAATTACACCTAAATAAAGGCTGTCATGAATTTCTAACTTGTTTTCCACGAAAATATTTTTTGTTTTTGGATAGAGCAACGAGAAAGCAGAGATGTGACGTGTTTCAATCTCAGCTCAAATATCCACCTGTATCCATGACCTTGAAAATTTGCCACACACTGTCTACAGATCACCCATATATCCAGCAGCATGAGGCATAGTATGAATCAGATCACTGAGATAAAGTAAAAACTCTATAGGGAATGAGGCCTCTGATTTTTTTTCATGTACCATAAGTGAATTGCTAACCTAGTTTTATTTACTATAATTCTGAGAATATCTAAGGGTACCTGCAACTTGGCCCTTGCTCTAATCAAAAATAGAAGGTACCCTGAGGCTTCTGACGGTCTTTCCTCACTGATGACGCATTCGTAGACACAGCATCACCTCCAAATAACATTGGACAGAAAGGCTGTAAATAGCCCTTGCCCTTGACCGGGCCCTGTCTTTGTTTTTGTCTACCATGACTGCTGATTTGTATTATGTAATATTTTAGTTTGTGAATAATGTATCTTCAATCTTCAAAAGCAGCTAATCTTTCGAGAAACACTAGGGCTTTTACTAGATACTATATCCCTGTACTAGGTACAGTGTCTAGAGGCTAGAGATAGACCAATGAGCAATGCAGTCATAATCTCTATCCTCGTAGAGTTCAAGGATAAGTGCATGTGATGGTTATTTTATGTGTCAACTTGATGAAGTCGTGGTACCCAGATATTTGGTCAAACACCAGTCTGGATGTTGCTGTGAAGATATTTTTAGATGAGATTAACATTTTAACCAATTAACAAATTGGTCCATTCGGAGCAAAGCAAATTACTCTCCATTAAGTGGGTGGGCCTCATCTAATCAGTTAAAGGCCATAAGAGAAAACGGACTGAGTTCCCCCAAGGAAGGAAGGAATGCCCCTACACTACCTTAAGATCCCGGCTATAACAGAAGTGCTTCCCTCAATCTCCAGCTTGCCTGTGGGTCAGATTTTGGACTTGCTAACCTCTGCAATTGCATGAGCTGATTCCTTAAAATCAACTTTTCTCTTTCTCCCTCCCCTCCCTTCCTCCTCCTCTTTCTCTGTTTCTCTCTTCTCTCTCCTCTTTTATTTAGACATGAGCCCAGGAAGGGTGCTCTCACTGGGAACTGAATCCGAGTTGGCTAGCTCTTTGATCTCAGACAGCCAGCCTTCAGGTCTGGAGGAAATTAAGTTTCTGTTGTTGAGGGCCCTCAGTCTATGGCCTTCTGTTACAGCAGCCTGAACGGAGTAGGATACCAGCAGAGCCAGGATTCTTCCTCCCTCACAATGTTCTCTAGGGACAGAAATATTTTTCTGGACATTTAGGTAAGTAGATCCTACCTTCTTCCACATCTTTTGGAAAACGAATCTATGTCTGTCTCTCTACATACTACATACTCAGCGACTCTTCTGGCCACATGGTCTGTAAACCACTGAGGATCCTGGTGTTCATCTTTCAAAGGACAGCATGTCACCAACTAAATGCTTGCTCTAAACCCTGATCTGTTTTTCATCCTGAGAAACTAGTACACAGGATGTGTACTAGTGAAAGGCAGATCTCTAGAACTACAGTACACAGCTCTAACTTACAGCCCCACGTTCCTAACCTCTGTATGCCAGTGGGTTTCTCATGGCATAAATTTCGTTAAATCAATATATGTTAAAGAGAGAGAGATCTGGCTCTGGTTCATGGAAACACTGAAATAATAATGTGAGTTTTAATATACTCTAAAACTTGTTATTTTTGACAGCTCTCTTCCTGCCAATATACCTGGGTATCCCTAGAAATTACTGGAATGCAGTGGATGCAAGTGTTTGTTTAGGTGTTTAAGTAACCATTCACCAAGAATGCCTTGATATATGTGTAGTGCCTTAAGAAAAAAAAAAATACTGTATTTATTTATTTAGAGAGAGAAAGCATGAGCTGAGTGAGGGGCAGAGGAAGAAGAAGAGAGTCAGAATCTCAAGCAGATCCTTTGCCAAGCATAGAGCCCAATGCGGGGCTCGATCCCAGGACCCTGAAATCATGACCCCAGCCTAGAGAAGAGCCTAATGCAGGGCTCGATCCCACAGCTCTGAGATCATGATCTGAGCCAAAATCAAAAGTTGGACACCCAACTGACTGAACCATACAGGCACCCCACTTCTTTGAATACTTCTGGTCTTAGTTGACTAAGTATTTACTACAAATCACTAAGTCACAGAAAGACAATTTTAAGAAAAAAAATTATATATATATACAATTCATTATCACTATTAATCACACTTCTATGGATATAAGTCTTTTTTTTTTTTTTTTTGGCTTATAGTGGACCCAGGCCTTGTAATAGGTGTTTCATCGATCTGGTTTAGTCAAAATTCATTTAATCACTTCTTCGAATGGATGTTTATCATCAGCTTTTGAAGGCTTGTTATTACTGTTTTTCACTATGGTTCTTTTAAATATTTTCAATTTGAAGCTAAGAAATGCTTTCATTCTGGCTTGCCTCGGCAACTTTTGTTATCAAAACGTTTCTCTAGAGTCAGCATTTCTGAATTACTTTTCACTGTGTTCAGTGATCAAGAGCCTTTTAAGTGGAACAGTTGGTGTAATCATTCTAGCAAAAAAGCACATTTCTGGGTAATAAGTGACCCTAAAACATTTGCAACTCGAAGAGATCCAAATGCAGGAGAAGACAGTCTAATGCAGTTCTTCGTATAATCAGGTAGAAATGATTCTGTATTATTGTAGCCCACACTTCCCCAGGCCTCTCCATTTTGGAGCTGAAACAGAGGTCACTGGGAGAAGAATTTTGTCTTTATCTGCTCATAAACACCAGCTCCCTGCAGTGTCTCCCCTGTTACCCCCTTTACTCAAGTTCTGCTGGCAGCCCCTTGAAGATTATCTCTGCAAGTGCATTTTTTAAAAGTATGACCAACCCTCACTGGCAGCAAGAAAGAGGCTTTGTAGATTCTGCTAAGCTCTGCTATATTATTGCCATTTTACCAGACACTAAGGAGCTACCTGCTAGGTGGCTTTTAACTCCTCACTAAGCCCCATAGACCTTGCTAGGTATTTGGAAACTTTGTTTTCTTTGGGGATTGTGTTAGTTTCCTAGGGTGGCTAAAACACAGTAACACAAACTGAATGCCTTAAATAAATAAAATAAACAGAAATTTATTATCTTATAGGATATAGGCTTGAAGTCTGAAATGAAGGTGGAGGCATGCCCGTGCTCTCTCTGAAGACCCCAGAGAGAATCCTTCCAGGTGTCTTGCCGGTCTTCCAGTCCGGCTCTTGGTGGTTGCGGTCAATCCCTGGCATCTCTGGCTTTTAGATAACATCACTAGTCTCTGCCTCTGCCAGCATGTGCCATTTTTCTTTTATGTAGGTTTGCATCCAGATCTCCTTCTTCTTACAAAGGCATTGAATTGAATCATGGTACATCCAACCCCAGTATGACTTCACTTGCACTTCATTACACTGGCAAAACCCCTATTTCTAAGTAAGATCACTTTCACTGTTACCAGGGCTTAGGACTTACACATATCTTTTTGGAGGACACAATTCAGCCCAGTACAGGGAATGTGAAGTCATTAAACAAATATTTATTGAGGGCTTGCTACGTGTCTGGCATCACCACTGCCTCTCTTGTTCTTATCTACATCTGCCCACATGTGACTTTCGTGGCCATCACTTCCTTGGGGAGCAGCCAGACCATGGATACAGGGATGCCTTTCAGATGCCAGGGCTGCACGTGTCAATGGCAAAAGGACAGGACTACGTCTCTCTCCCATTGGTAATGATTCCTCTATAAAGGAGGGGAAGAACCAGTGCTGTTCGTGCCTAAGAATCTTGCAGGGTTTTATGTAACGTGGTTCCTTCCCTTTTGACTTCTAGCCTTCCTCCTACTGAAGGTGGGACATTAACCAAAAGACCTGAGTTATAATCAGGGAACACGATCAAACAACAAAAAAGTGTTTTCTCACCCTATGGTTTTAAAACTGGTCCTAAATCCTCTCCCCAGGATCTTTTCTTAAGAAGAGGTCCCAGACTCTCTTCCAATGGACCTCTGGCCATGCTGCTCCTAGACACAGTGCACGGTCACGACTTACGGCATGAATATCATTCAGCCTTCTGGACAGTCTGCTTCATCGCAGGCGATCTGCCCCATCTCTCCATCTGAAATGCTAGTGGCACTCACTATCATGGGAATACCTAATGTCATATTTTGAAAATGCAGGTCTAGTTTCAGACAGATATCTCAGATCTTAAAAATGTCAGTTCTTAGAAAGGGATCGAAAATCATGATTCTTGCACGCTCGCTGTTTGCTGGATGCTATAGCGAATCCGCGTATATATCTGACTAGGTCCTCACAGATATTTATGAAATAAATAGAATTATCAAGTCCACTGTACAGTCTGAAAACTGATATAACTATTGTGAAATCGATCAATCAATCAATCAACTGCCAAGGATACATAGCTAGAACTTTTTCTTAGCCTGCTGGTTCTTAACAATTTTTGCATTTTGCTTCTGCGGTTATCCTTCCTGCCACACAGAGCACAGGGTGCTTAAAACTCTATAACTATCTGGTGGGGTAACTTTTAAACTTTTAACTTTTCAAGTTGATGAATAATCAGTAAATAAAACATACCTTGACTGCTGTAAGAAGCTGCGTGTGGGAATAAAGCAGACATGTGCAACCGTGTGCGGGCAAACAGTAGGAGTCCCACATTCGGGTTTACTGCTGAATTTAAAGGCGTATCATCCCAGAATGTGTCACTCTCATAATCAGCCACTGAATTGTTTCACACGCAAATTGCATCTCCTAGTGCAATGTATACATTGTTATCCTCACAACTAAGGTTCATGCTCTGTTGGCTCCTCCATCTGGGGCTGTATGCAAATACTTTTTTTTATGCACACATAAATTTCCCAAACACAAATCCAATTTATTGGTATTAGCATGTGTTTTCTCCCTCCAAAATGCTGAGAGAGACAATTTATGTTGGATACTTTGTAAAAACAGAATTAGATGTAGATTCAGAGCTAGAGCTGTCTCTCTGTTAGAGTAAAATATTCCTTCATTCTGCTTCTTTCTTTTTCTTCTTTAATTTCTTTCTAAATGGGTCAGATGGGGCTAAAGCCGAACTGGGAAGCTTTATTTGTTTGACATAATTACTAATTTGGTAGCAGTCTCTTTTATTTATGACTGGTGATTTTTTTTTCATTTTTCTATTATTTTTTTAAACTTTTTACCATGTTGAGCTAACATAATTTATCCCAGGCAGCAGAGAAAAGAAAATATATGTCCTCAGTTTCCAAACTGATGTCCCTCTTCCCAAGTTTACTATAATATAAGGAGCCTGCCTTCAACAAGAACATCAAGTGATAAGGATCCATTCATTCATTCAATGATCCATTCAGCCATTCATCCAGCACCAACTGTATTGCAGGCCCGAGCCACCAATTAATTATGTGTCAGACACTGGTAAATATTGAAGTGACTTCTCGGGCCATGGACATTCCAGGACTCTTACTGTGTTACTGTGTAACTCAGGCTTGAACTCAATCAGCATAGACAGATTTCTAAACTTGACGTTAATCTTTAAGGTGAGAGAGATATATTTACCCTAAGTATTGTGAATATTTGTCAATGGACAAGACATTTTCTCTCTCTCAGCACTCATTTTCATCTGTGAAATAATAATAAGATTGCTCCTTTCAGGCCCAACATTCCTTGACCCAAATGATCACCCACTGAGAGCCCATGTTTATACCAGTCTGCTTATGTTTATAACTTCCTGTGTAAAGTTTTAAAAAGTTTTTTAAAACTTAGTCAAATTTTTGATCACTGTGAAAATTTTAGATATTCCACATGCTTAGAAAAAGGGAAAATAGCAGTTGTCCCCAATTATATATTCCAGAGATGAACAGTCAGGATTTTAGCTTTTTGTTTTGTTTTGAGTTTCTTTCTGGTGTTGTTGTCCTTCCATAATTTTATGGGGAATGGTATTTTAATTGAAAATTTCAGAATAATTTTTTTTTTTTTTTGGTTATACAAATATCTCCATCTGGTCCCCAAGATTTTATAGTGGTTTTTAAAATTGTTTTCTACATATCTCTAGAAGTTATTTGGCGTTTTTCCAGATTCTGCCGTTGGGTGGGAAGAGTAGAAGGAAAACACAAGCTGTCAGGTTTCAGGGTGAGTGAGGGCTTCCCACTGGATTCTAGTGACGTTTAGAATATTATGAGAGGGTGGGATTATGGACATTGGGGAGGGTATGTGCTTTGGTGAGTGCTGTGAAGTGTGTAAACCTGGTGATTCACAGACCTGTACCCCTGGGGATAAAAATATATGTTTATAAAAAATAAAAATTAAAAAAAAAAAAAAGAATATTATGCGAGCAATGAACACATTACTGAAGCATTATTGGGATTAATTCCATGACTTCTGCCTGAGGATCTTCACAGAAAGACCATTTCACAGTCCAGAATGAGAAAAATTTTTATATATGTATAGAGATACATCTATCTTGGAAAAGAAACTTGATTGTTGAGCTCCTTTGCACACTTTCTGATTCTGGTTGTCTGAGTTTATCAGGAGTCAGGGAAGCACCATTTATGCAACAGTGACTTCCAGGAAAATGATTCACAATAAAAATAAATGAAGGTCTGTGTTCAATCCAAGAGAAACATTTGCTCAGCTGGAAAGTCAGCCAAGTGGAATATATGCCTGCTCACCTCAGATTGTCCTCTAGTCATCCTGTCTTTAATTATATGCTAACAGTGGGGATGTTAATGCTTACCTAGCTGTGGTACAACTTTAGAATGTTGTAACCTTTCCTGAACTTAGAAAATTCTTCCTACCTCTTCTTTTACTTTGTAGAGTGGTAACATGTTGTGTTTTTGTTGTTTTTAACCTCCCCCTGCCTTAGCACCACCCATGAACACTATATAAAAGTGCAGTATAGAGACAGGCCTTCCCTTGTAGGGTAGTAATGATGGTAGAGAAGATATTTTGAGGTATGCAAAAAGGATGGAGGACTCCTCAGTAATCATTCCTTTGATTTCTCTCCCTAGTGAGTGAGAATGTCACCAACTCTTATACTGAGCCAGATGTCATACATTTGGTGTTACACGTAGGTGAGAATGTTAGTGTTCTCTGGTCTTTATTTTATTTTTTCAGTCTTGACCTAAGAAACTTTAGATCTGTGAGCAACATCTCTGTTTTTCCTATTTTAGGACAGATAAGAACCAGTCCTCTTAAGAAGCCACAGGTAAGGACACATTGTCTTTCATTCTGGATGATTCCCTAGGCCACTCCATTTTCAATCTGTTGCTACCTGTCTTCATCCTCCACTGTTCTACCAAAGCTGTTCACCCTGAAGGTCCAAAAATCTCATCTCAATCTTCAGTCTTCTTGACTGGTTTGTAACATTTAAAACGTATTATCCCTAGGTGCTTCTTTAAACACTCTTCCGCTGGCTTTGAGATGCTGGTCCCCTCCAGTCCTCCTTGAACCTTTCTGCAAGTGTCTTAGCCTCTCCCTTCCCCTTCCTGTGACCACATCATCTACCCAAACTCGATGTCACACAAAGTCTTCAAGAGAGTTCCTGAAGTTGGTATGGTCAGAACATCTCCTCAAGAACTTCGAATGAATAAGTTCATATTTATAGGATTAAAGTTTTTTTCTCAATAGTGGATGAACAACTCTGAACTTGTCATCCCGCAGGCCCTTTACATTTAAGGGTAAAAAGCTAACCGTTGCCTACAATGTTCCCTAAAAGCTTCAGAAAAGCTGGAAATGTCTCCAAGCTCTGTCTTCAGGCCTATTTTCTTCCCACTGTTATCTCCTTGGTTCACATTATGATTCCATCTATAGACTCTGTGTCAAGAATGGTGAAGTTTCATACTTGCACATTTTTATTTTCTGAATTTCAGTTTCTCTGGTACTGGCTGAGGATGTGATGAGTGTAATTCTATGGCTGTTCCTTTAGTTCATGGTTCTGTACTTACCTCCTCAAGTTTTCATAGTGAATAGCTAAGATGATGACTTTAACGCAAAAACACACACAAAAACTGTACCAGGCATCTTCCATTAGTATATCATTAACATTATTCATGATTAATTAATTCTGGACTGGTCATTTTCTAGTAGTTGCCTCATATGCAGCCAGCCATATTCTTAGCAATAGTAGGAAAACGAGAGCCAGAAGCTGCTTTTATTTAACTTGACCTTCAGTCATTATATTCCAAGGTGGTCCATCAGCAGGTACAGTCTAGCCTGGACTCAAAAATAATCTAGGGAGCCTAATTTAGATAAAACAGAGTCTTTGGCCTATTGCTCATTGCCCAGTACCCTCTTTTGCCTTCCATTTTCAATAGGTCCTTGCTATTAAATGTTTCACACCAGTTGACTATTTATTTTTCTATGCCTCAGCATCTCGTAACTAATTGTCTTATTTCTCAGGAAGCCTTCTGTAGTTGTGCCTTCCCAGTTGTGCCTTCTGGCTAATTAATTGCTTATTAATATGGTGTCAGACACTCTTTTTACCTGGTTTTTATATGTCCACTAATGCGATCAGTCTTCCTTGATCTTAGACTAATTCCTTGGGTGTCTGGGTGGCTTAGTTGGGTAAGTACCTGCCGTCGGCTCAGGTCATGATCCCATGGTCCTGAAATGGCTTAATGCATCAGGCTCCCTGCTCAGCAGAGTCTGCTTCTCCCTCTGCCCCTCCCCCTGCCCATGCTCTCTCTCTCTCTCAAACAAATAAATAAAATATTTAAAAAAAAAGAATTCCTATCTTTTTCAAGAGCATCTAACCTTATTTACAATTGCTTGCATTTATCTTTCTTGATTTATACATATAAAAATGCATAACTATACTTTATATAACACTTTGTAGACATATTTAATAGAATAAACATCATTACCCTCACCCAACTTCATCTCATGCATACCTCATATATTCCTTGTTTCACCATTTTCTTCCAAGTTACGTGGTTTAAAATTTTTCAGTGTCACCATAGGTCCTACTGCTCTATCCCTCCCTAAATTTAGTTGTTTCTACAAATTCTGCCGACTTCACCCCATTTTTTCATTCCCAAGCCATTTTCCATGACCAGTTCCTCATCATCCCTCATCTTCATTTGTGAAGTACTGTCTGAAATGTTTCTCACCATCTTCTCCTGTCATTCAAAACTCCACCAGAGTTACTACGATATAACATAAAGTAGGGTGTCACAGCCATCAAGAGGCAGAAAAATCCTTTTTCTTCCATCATGATTGCCTGTAGGGCAATCTGAGATTAGCAAGGTCTCCAAAAGCTTCCGCAATTTCCCTGTTTACAAGTACAGCCATTTCTGTCCTTACATCCTTCTAGAGTAACAGTCCATTGATATTCCACACTTTTGCTTCTCAATTCTCTCTATTTTGGATATTCTTCACAAAGTCCCAGTTATCCAAGGCCCAGCTCAAATATGATCCTTTTCCATGCAGAACACTGAGCAAAATTCAGATTTCCCTTATTTTCTCTTAGTACTTTACCTCTATCTCTGTTATATATTATGTATAATAAATCATAAAAAAAATTATGATTTCCTACCTGGATTGAGGCAAACTTAAATGTTGCTTTCTCTGCAGTGCCCAGGACAGTGTTTTGTGCATAGAAATAACAGCAAATATCTGAAGAATTCATGAAATGAATTAGCTTATGTAATACTCTTTAAAATGATGGGAGTAATAAAGCTACATGACACCTATGAGTTCTGTATCTTCCTTGTGATTTCCTTCTGTGTCATAACACTAGGTAAATTTTATACTCCTTGTTCTTAAGATTATTATTCACTCAGTGGATTCAGAAGTATGAACCCACTTTCTTATCCTCTTCTGTAAAATGGGGATATACTGGTACTTACCTGATTCCTGTTATAAATGTGTATATACATGTAAAATATATTGTCATTTACAGTGCTGCCTGTATGCATTATAATAATTAGAAGTTGAAATACTCAACTTTGACAACAATATCAAACTTCTTCTAACCTCCACATTAGATATGAGTACACCAATTGAGATAAAAGGAAAAACAACACTAGTTATTCCCTATCTCATCAAGGTAGGTATTTAAACACTGATAAAACTGTAACTTTTTCCAAACCTCATAACTAAAACAAATGAAAATGAAAATAATAATATTAAGTACACAGGAACTTTAAGGGATATGTTAATAAAAATGCAATGATTAATTCCATTTTACAAGTGAGAAGGGTAAATAACTGATGGAAGTTTGCATAGTAAATATGAGAAGGAATACTTGAGTCCTGATCCATCCAGTTCAACCAGGCATTCATTTAACCATTTGTAATGTATTGCCCATATAATGATCCACTTCTTTTTAACTATTATTATTATTATTATTATTATTAATGTATTTACTCTCATTATTCACTCTCTCCAGTATATTTTCTTCTAGATCACCTTGTATCCTGATAATGGTTATTTGAAGGTCATGGTAAACTTGGCATACAAAAACCTGGCATATGAAAACTCCATTCATACTCTATAAAAAAGATAATTTTTTTATATGAGAAATGTGATACTGGGTGCCTGGGTGGCTCAGTCACTTTAGCATCTCCCTTCCGCTTAGGTCATGGTCCCAGGGTCCTGGGATCATTTTTTCATATGTCTGTTAGCCATTTGTTTGTATGTCTTTTTTGGAGAAGTTTCTGTTCATGTCTTCTGCCCATTTTTTAACTGGGTTATTAATTTTTTGAGTGTTGAGTTTGAGAAGTTCTTTATAGATCTTAGATATCAGTCCTTTATCTGTAATGTCATTTGCAAATATCTTCTTCCAGTTCTATGAGCTACTTCTTAGTTTTGCTGACTGTTTCCTTTGCTGTGAAAAAGCTTTTTATTTTGATGAAGTGATGAAGTCCCAAAAGTCCACTTTTGCTTTTGTTTCCCTTGCCTTTGGAGATATGTCTTGAAAAAAGTTCCTGCAGCCAATGTCAAAGAGGTAACTTCCTATCTCCTCTAGGATTTTGATGGATTCCTGTCTCACATTGAAGTCATTCATCCATTTTGAGTTTATGTTTGTGTGCGGTGTAAGGGAATGGTCCATTTTCATTCTTCTATATGTAGCTGTCCAATTTTCCTAGTACAACTTATTGAAAAGACTGTTCCCCTCGCCCATTGGATATTTTTTCCTGATTTGTCTAAGATTAGTTGACCATTGACTTGAGGGGTCCATTTCTGGAGTCTCTATTCTGTTCCATCGGTCTATATTTCTGTTTCTGTGCCAATATTAGGCTGTCTTGGTGATCACAGCTTTGGAATAGAGCTTGAAGTCAGGCAACATGATGCTCCCAGCTTTATTTTTCTTTTTTATCCTTCCCTTGGGAATTCAGCGTCTTTTCTGGTTCCATACAAATTTTAGGTTTTTGTTCCAGCTCTTTGAAAAATGCCAATGGCATTTTAATAGGGATGGCATTGAAACTGTAAATTGTTCTGGGCAGCATAGACATTTTAACAATATTTATTCTTCCAATCCATGAGCATGGAATATTTTTCCATCTTTTTGTGTCTTCCTCAATTTCTTTCCTAAGTGTTCTGTAGTTTCTAGGGTATGGATCCTTTACTTGTTTAGTTAGATTTATTCCTAGGTATCATAAAAACCATCTATGAAAAGCCCACAGCGAATATCATTATCAATGAGGAAAAGCTGAAAGCGTTTCCCTTAAGATCAGGAACACAGCAGGGATGCCCACTCTCACCACTATTGTTCAACATAGTACTAGAAGTCCTAGCCTCAGCAATCAGACAAAAAAGAAACAAAAGGCATCCAAATTGGCAAAGAAGTCAAACTCTCTCTTCACAGATGACATGATACTTTATGTGGAAAACCAAAAAGACTCCACGCCCAAATTACTAGAACTCAAACAGCAATTCAACAAGGCGCCAGGATACAAAATCAATGCACAAAAATCAGTTGCTTTTCTATACACTAACAATGTAATTGTAGAAAGAGAAATTAAGGAATCAATTCCATTCACAATAGCGACAAAAACTGTAAGATACCTAGGACTAAACCTAACTAAAGAGGTAAAGGATCTATATTCTAGAGTTTTCCGTATACGTATTAAATGGCAATCATTAAGTGACCTATCACTTTAACATTGATATGATCTTCTAAACCAGTGTTCCTTAGCCTTAAGCCACCAGACTGAATACACAAACAAAAAACATCAGTGGTCCCCCCAAAGTCATGGTCTGAGTGTACTGGTTTCTCCTACACCACATTTATAGTTTTCAAGGTATAAATAATCTGTTTACAGCTTTCTTTAGTCATTCAAAAGACTTTCTAAGTCTCCAAGTCTAACAACAGATCTGTAAACAACTGCTATTCACCTAAACACATGTTTTGTTGTTGTCTGCGACCTTGAATCTTATTCTCTAAGACTGGCTCCTGAACAATGGAAGCAGAGCTCTCACAGATCTTTCCTGGACCTTGCTGTTCATATTTGCTTAAATTAAAAGTCTTTTAAACCAAGTGTTTCTTACAAAGCAATCCTTCATTTTAAAATAAGGGAGAAGTTCTGCGGAATTCTTAACTAATTATACAGCTTAAAGAGTTTAAATAAGATATGAGGAAATAGCCTCCCTTGACGGGTGACATTAGTGCACAATCCTTGACTTGTTTCTTAGTGTTACTCATTATAGCTCTTTTCTGTTCGATTTCAACAATTTTTCCCTTCTGTGAAAATATTAGTCTAGAACCAAATGTCTTGAGTTCAGTGACATACACTATAACAGAGAAGCAACCATTCTTGTTTAAACTGTGAGAACACTGTAAAGAGAAACTTCCCCTTTTAAAGCCAGCAAGATCAATTAATTATTTAAGCTCTAATATCATTAACATTGCAACATGCTTGCATAAAAAAGAACTAATGGGTTTCAGTTAGTAAACACTTCAAGATAAGTTGTAATCCTGTCAGCATGATCACGATATTTGCAAATTAATCTAGAATCTAAAAATACAAGACAATTAAGTAAAGTCCATATTTAGACTGGAGATGGTTTATGAAACTGTCATCAGTGTGGAATAGCTTTGACTTTGCAGAACTATATATGAAGAAAAAGCTGCCAAAAGCTTCATTTTGCACCAAGATAGCATTGTCAAGATTTCAGATCTCCTTGATGATTTCAAAGATAAGAATTACAGTGAACAAAAACCTCTAAAAGGCAAGTAAAACCCATAAACAGGCTGTTTTTTAAAATTTGGATTTGTTTTCCTTTTTCTTAAGTAGGCTCCATGTCCAGTGTGGAGCCCAGTGTGGGGCCTGAACTCAGGACCCTGGGATCCTGAGCTGAGATCAAGTGTCAAGAATCAGACCCTTAACCAACTGTGCCCACCAGGTACTCCTAAAAATGCTGTTTAGAACATCATGTATATTGCAGTGTATTAGTGTCTACAATGTCTCAGTTTTGCATATAAACAAATAACAATAATTGGAAAGGTTTTATTTTTAAGTATTACCAACTCATCTTTATTATCATCCTCCAAAATATACGTCTGTTAAGTACAATGTTAAGCCAAAGAAGGTATTTTTTAAAAGAAGAGTAACAGATTCAAAGTGCTTAAATTAATAACATATAGCACATGAATAAATATATAGTATTTCATGTATACTTAGAAATAACTACAATCATAGCCACAGAGATTTTACACATTTTTTAAGGAGCTTAGTGGGACATTTGATCAACTAGAGTTTTGGAAGAGGTTTGTTTTCAGTAGCTTCTTTTGTTTTTCAATTTAAGGGTCTAGGAAGAACTTGTATTTTTTACCTTTAATAAGTAATTATCCAATTATCTTAAGGTTAGAAAATATCTAGCTAATTTATTTCCTTTTGCTCAGATTTACTAGGTTTTCTTTGTAACCTGCTTTACACCTCTCAGTAGAATTCAAAGAATCAAAGAGTAATACCTTGTAAGACTTGAGATTTGAAACACATCAGCATGCCATGAGTGGTATACTGATGGCTCTGTCTAAATTTAAAGCCCCAAAGGATTTATATATGACCATAAGCTACACATCAGTTAAGTGCCTGGGTTTAAATATGAGGTTTAACCTTTGATAATTTTTATAAAGTACATTCGAGTTAGCTTTAATTAATTGCACAGCCACTAACAAATCTACTCGATGTTGATTTACAGCTTTTCAGCTTAACAGTTTAGTTGCAAAGAAAATAAAATGAATGATAAATCAAGTTTGTGTTCCCCAAATGCAATTGCTATAATGGCTAGGATGTTCTATTTTTCTCATTATTATGTAAGCATATGCTTTATCCTTCTTGATAAATTTAGTAGGTTGAATATACATCTTAATAAATCATATTGCTGACTCCTGAAATTATCCATTATCCAACCAGTTTCTTACCCTTTCAACTCTACCACTCAGCCAGACCTGCTCCTACTGTCATTCTGACCTCCAACCACTTGAACTCATCTTAATCTATTAGAATATAAAATCTTTCTGGCTTACTTCCCTTCCAGGCCATCCTGGACTGATCTCATGGTTAATCATCTTAGTGACTTTTTCTCCATTTCTCTACATATACCTACTTTCCTCTACCTTCTGCTGTTGACCCCTCATGGGCAGTACCCTAGTGTCGACCAGTCCAACGTGTGTTTCTTTTTCCTAGGCATGGACTAGCTAGGAGGGAAAACCACACTCCCTCCAGTGTAAGCCCTGAAGCAACCCAGCAGATTTTTGTATTTTCGAACCTCCTTTGTTAATTGCCTTCGTTATTCACAGAAGAGCTATTCCAAACTGTGAAAATTAGCTTTGCATCTCCAATCTACTTAATTCTCACTCTTAGCACACAATCTATTTTACTGACATAATAATGGTCATCAGTATGGAATTTCTGAAATTCAAAGAACTTTCCAGCATGAGTGAAACTTAGCATATGAAATTAACACACGCTTGCATGTGCGTGCGCGCGCGCGCACACACACACACACACACACACACAAGTTTAGGGTAATTCCAGGATGAAACATAGACTATGAGAAAACCACCTGACAGTATTACAAATGCAGGAAACCACCTCACGGGAAGGGTAGAGGGAGGCACTGAGTTAAGTTACTTTAACAGTGAGTGGAGTCTGAAAGACTACAGGCAAGAGAAGGGACCTAAACTGTTCTACTTGATGAAACTTTCCCAAAGGAGCACATGTTAAAAGTTTTAATATTGCTAAAAAAAAAAAAAAAAAAAAAAAGTTTTGCTATTGCTCTACATCGCTGCTGAGAATGAATGATTAAAATAAATGGATGATGGGTGGTAGGAGCTGTGTTTTTCACTGTGGGGGAGAGAGATTACAGATTAGACACAAGGGGAGGTTCTAAAGATCCATCTGGTAATGGAGTAGAGTTGCAGACGTGGGTATGAACTCACGTACATAGTAGCAGTAAGAGAAGCTGTGTGCAGTCAGAAAGGAAACCAGTAATATTGATAACTGACATCACCATCTTTATCTTCTCATTTCTAACGCCCTCATCAAGCCATCATAATCTGATTTCTAAGAAAACTAGTCTAATAAATATTTTGTTTCAGGGATCACCAATTATTTAATAATTACCAAACCCCTATATCCTATCTTTAGTACTAAATCTACTTGACCTCCTATCTTCATTTGGCAGCACTGATCATTCTTGTGTGTGTGTGTGTGTGTGTGTGTGTGTGTAAGTCCTGGTTTATTCCCCTTTAACAATTTTTCTTCTCTTTCTTTTCTATAAATAAGAATGTTTCCAAGATTTTCTTCAAGCAAACCCTTTTTTCCCTGAAAAATATCATTCCTTTATCTAGGTTCTAAAGTCATCTATTTTTTTTTTTTAAGATTTTATTTATTTATTTAATTGACAGAGGGAGAGACAGAGCAAGAGAGGGAACACAAGCAGGGGGAGTGAGAGAAGGAGAAGCAGGCTTCCCACTAAGTGGAGAGCCTGTTGTGGGGCTTGATCCCAGGACAGGTATCATGACCTGAGCATGAAAGACCCGCGGATCCCCTTACCCAAGAATTCAACACTGCCACTGGATGCAATCAGCAAGAGGTTCTTTATTGTCACGCAGGCGCCTGCGGGTGGTCAGCGCGCGCCTGCGGGTGGTCAGCAGCTCCTGCTAGCTGAGCACACCGGGCTGGCGTGGTGCAGGATTTTTATAGACAGGTGCAAACAAGTTTTGGGTGGGGCGCAACTGATTGGTTGACAGTTAGAACTTTTGAAAAAGGCATTCGTGGAGTTTGCTGATTGGCTTTGGGGACCTGCTCGCGCGGAAGAGAGAGGCGGGAAGGGGGAACAAGCTGATTGGTTCTGAGGGCCCGTGCGCGGGAGGAGAGAGGCAGGGAGGGGGAACAAGAAGGGGGAAGGTAGGAATGCCATCATGGCGTCTTCTATTAATTCTATAAGCGAAACAGTTACAGAAGGGCAAAAGAGCAATTAGTCACGCAATTAATAACCTAATCTACGCCTAAAAGCCAGCGGTTCACAGAAAAGCAAACAAGCGGTTAGTTATCCTATCTATCTTCCAGGGGAGGGGTCTTTCCAGGGCAGGGGTCTTTCATTCCCCCCTTTTTCTTTATCATGGATAGAATCTTCTATCCATTCGCTTGTTCTTGCATGTCCTGCCCTTCCATTGAGCTAGTCTGGGGCTCTGTTTGTTTGAGGAGTTGGTATCGCTGTGTCAGTACCATAGTCTGAACAACAGACAGGCGATCTTTAATGAACTGTACTAACCTGTTTAAGACACAAGGACCAAAAGTTAGAATTAATAACAGAATGATGAGAGGGCCCGTTATAGATGACAACAAAGTAGTAAGCCAAGGCAATCTGTTGAACCAGTTTTCGCGGTGGAGAAGGGTGGAGAGGGGTGCAAGGCATTAGCCCCTTCTCCGTCCTCAGCCAGCCTCCTGCTCCTTCATTTCCCCCTGAACAATCTTGACCCTGAAATCTTTAAGGGAGTTGAAGGTGGAAGGTCTCATCTTCTATAACTTCTTCATGCTGAATAGGAGCGTAGAGCTGTCCCTATCTGCTCGGATCAATATTGATCAGGGTAGGAACATATAAGGGAGTTACAAAGGTGGAGGCAGCTGAATCCAGTGCTGACAGTGAAGAGGCGTCCTTGTGCGCGACAAGGATCGTCTGTCCTGGCGAAGTCATTGTAGCAATGGAGTCTCGGCACCAAGTAGAGAAACATGGAACAAAGCAACATATTAAGATTAATAACGCGATAAGAATGAAAAGCCCGAAAAAGAGATTCGGCCATAGTCCTCCTTCAAATTAGGAACTTAACCATTTACTGAGAGAGAAGGATCTTGTAGGGCCTTAATCTGGGTGTTCATATCCTTTATTATTCCTGTGACATTTTTGTGATAGTCTGGGATGTATATGCAACATTCTGTCTCGATAATTGCGCATGTGCCATCCTGGGCTGCTGTCAGGACATCCAAGGCCATCCTATTTTGTAGGACTGCCTTGCATATCTGTGACACTTCAGTATTAAGCTGGGAGATGCTATTTAGTGAATCATTGAGTGCCTTTGTAGTATATTTATTAAGGGCTTCTACATGCCACATGACATTCTCTAGTCCCGCAGATGGAACAAAGATGGATGCTAAGTGATCATACCATTTAAAAACAAATCGTGTCCATCTTTGTTTCAAGTTGGGGAGATTAGCTGGAGTTGTGATGGTTTTAGTAATGCGCCCATGGATCCAGGCAAATCCTAAAGTACAGCGACCTATCCACCCTGGAGGAAGCCAGGGCCACAGGTTGGTTCCACATATCCAGTGGGTTCCGTTTGGAGCTGGCCATCTGATGCCAGGTCACCTTGCCCAATCAGTAGCAAACCGGTCAGTAGCCTGGAGTACTATTACTTGGGAACACATTTCTAGTGAGCCATCCTAGACATCATGTGTTATTTGCCCAAGTACCACTCATATGATTCTTGTTCCCAGCATAAAACTGCCTTCTGACTGAGCTGTCCAATCATGGGTGTAAGACACAGATGTGTATCCCAGATTTGATATATGCCATTCTTAGTATAGCGATGAGGAGGGTTTTGGAACTTTGGCCCATATTGGATTGGGGAGTTATGGCTTGATAGCAATCCCCTTTTCTTCCAAATAGCTCCATGGGCATGTAGTACCAGGAAAGCATATTTGGAGTCAGTATAAATGTTAATTCTTAGGCTTTGGCAATTGCAAAGTGCTAGTGAGCACTATGGCACACCTAGCTTTTCTTATTTTTTTCTATGAAAACTACTGTCATCAGAAAATCAACTGTCATTCGTATTTTTAACAGGGGCATCTTAAATCTGGACAAATAGAGTAAGCAAGATCAATAACTTTTGAACATTTTTGCTCTATAGAGAAAGAAGTACAGTGGTCAGGTTCAGGCATACAGGTAACTAGGTTTAAAGTATGACAAGTTTTAAGTATTATTTATGGCATATCTGTTAGTGTAGCCCAGTATTTAATAAGTCGGCCTCCATCATCCATTGGTGGCCTTTGGCTTCTAAGACAAATCTGGACCTGATGTGACATCATTACAGTCAAGGACTGTCCCATAGTGAGCTTTGAGGCTCTTTTTATGAGGAGGGCTGTTCTATGCTTAGCTACAGCATCTGTTTGCGATTGCACCTCAACAGAGGTGGCCTCTAGGATAAATATGACTAAGAGATGAAACCAATAAGACGACCTTTGAGTGGTCCAGCCTTAACAATATCCTGATTACAGAGGATCATTGTCAAGTGGGAGAAAACTTGTCAAGAGATAAGGGGAGTCCCCCATGGAGCATTCAATCCATTCATAAAGAAAGTGGGGTCATCCATTATTTCCACAAGTCCATAGTTAATCCTATGGAGTGCGATATGTTGGCTTTTAGACAATTTCATTATTCCAGCCACACATAAGGTGTTAGTTAAGTTATACAATTGTAGGGGAATCAATCCCATTTTCCAGTTGTTTAATCATGTGCTGTGGGGTCTGCTAATATCCCCACAAAATAATAAGATCGACTAAAGAAGCTATTGTGCAACTTCTCTGAAGTTTACCTCAAATTGTTTAGTTTAGGTAAACATTTAAAGACAATCAAATCTAGAATTTAACATTCATAAAGGTGTGTTACTAAAACAATTTTTCTCTCTAAAATAACCCTCATTTCCAGAGATAGCCAAATCAGGACTAATTCACTTGTGAAACAAGTCCAGTTTTAACAAACTTGGCCTAATTATTTACATAAGCTCAGCAAGAACAGTGACTGTGATCAATAGATCTTTTAGAATCTGCTTTGCTGGAACTTTGTATAAGGAATCTCTAGGTTGAACTTTTAGTAGCCTCTCCGGGCCAGAAGCCAAGCCCTGTACTTGCCATGAGGCATGCCTGCAATGCCTTTGGGCGAATTCCTCTTCCCAAGAATGCACCTACCAAGGAGTGACATTCTTTACTCACCTGGTGGGGCTGCTGGGAACTCTGTAAGCAAGGTATCAGGCCAACAGTCTCAAGGGGCTTTATGGCTCCAGGTTTCATAAAGTCAACCTTAGTTCCTTAAAGTTGTCTGGTCATATCTGAGTCTTTTCAAATATGACATCCCAGTCAAAGCCTTGGTAAAATAACCAGTTTCCAATTCTTTCCTGTTACAAGGAGAACAGATTCTTATTGAACTTATGCAAATGACTGATTGCCATGGAAGAAAGAATACTTACTGAGACCTTTTGGTTTCAGAAGGTTCAGATAGAGAGAGAAGGTGAATGCTTTGAGCACTTTTACAAATGAGCACTTTTACATCTCTATAAGTTACAGATAACTAGGAGGAAGTATCCCTAGTCTGTAAGAGCAAACAGTAGAGAGAACCAGCAATGTTCAAAGTAAGATAAAACAGTAAGAGACATAACATTATCATCTTTTAGTTCCATGTTACTAAATCTGGTGAATGCGGCTTTAGTCAGTTCTGGAAATTCTTACCCATTTCAGTTTTAGGATTTTCAAGCATATCAAATATCTGTAAAAGTCCTTTATAGGAATCTCCTTGAAGATAAAACTCATTTTACCAGAGAATTAAAACAATTATAAATGACGAAAACTCAGAATGGATATGGTTAGAGCTAAAGAGACACAGGAGTTTACAATTTAGCTGCAAGGAAATCAGGTTATTTCTGTGATACATAACATTTCCATAATTACAGTATCAAGCGATGATCTCTCAAAACGTTAAACTTTAGGAAGTGCGTAGAATCTCTAGAATAGTTATAGCATTTTCCCAAATGTAACCCAAGGTTTATCATTGGTTCAGTAGTACTTCATGAGCAACTTCGCATACCTTTAACCTGAGTTAAAGAGATTTACAACTTAAATCTTGTCAACATTTGCTAAAATCTTAGAAAGTTCTAAAGCACATGCCTAAATATAATTAGGGATGTTAAACACCTGATAAAACTGAACATAGAAACTTGTTTTTTCTGGGCAGGCAAAGAGAAAACCATTTACATTTTCTTAACAGCAGATCAATTGATCTAAGAAAACATTGTCCTTTTGAACAGAGAATTTCAGTCTTGTACATTGGTACCTTTAAAACCCATTCATTTCAATCTTAATCCATTCTTGACCATAGATAAAATTCCTTTTTCTGAAGATTTCCCTTCACAAACCTACAACTTTCCTTTGCATTCAGGTTTGTCCCAAGCCATTTCCTTCTAAACAACCATCTCATTTAGGACAAAATTACCTTCCTTTACCTTCAACAAAATGTATTCCCATTCCTTAAATCTTTCTTACATATCTCCTATTTTCCTACATACAGAGTTTCCTTTTATTTCCATCAGTCTTAGTTACACTAAGCAGAACTTTGTATTCTTAGAAACACCTTTAGTTATTAACCAATTGTGAACTGTTACAACAGAATTCTTCAGGTGGCAAATTTATGAATCAGTTAAGTGGAAAACAAGTTTACCAGCAGATTTAAATACTCTTAGTTTCTTTGCAGTAAGAAGTCAAAAGCACAAACCTACATCCAGTAATTTATGACTTAGCATTTTATCCTGTTTGGTTAAGACCTAGATGTCCACAATTTAATTCCATTTGTCATCCAAGCAAAACTTTAAAACTTTCAGGTTACCAAAGACTTTGAAAGCTACTTCAGCAATTACCCATTAGAACTTTGAGATAGACAATTAACCATCAGTTTAGTCATTTCTCTGCTAACAAATTTTAACAAATAACACAAGCTTATTTGACCTTCAGTAAATTTTGAAGTTTCACATTTACTGCTGATAACTTAAAAGACACGTCTTTCTTAATTAAACCAACAAACTTAACTTAGTTCCAATACTGATTTACGTTCCACCTGGGCCCACTCCACTTTGAATGTTTACCTGAGACATGCGTGGGAAGATCTGGAGTGGGGAGTGTTAGGTCCAGGAGTGCTCTTCTTGCTCCTTTACAGTGGAGAGAGAAGGAGCCGTGGTGCATGATCTAGAGGCCAGTCATGCAGGCTGCACACACATTGGTACAGAAACACGTAAGGGGGAAACAGAAGAAACAAAGTGCTACCAGGAGGCAGAGAAAAGATTACCAGTTTTAGAGCTCATAAGCCCCAACAGAGGAGCAGAGGCCATGCTTTCCCACCAGCAAGGGGGGAGGGGTTAGGCAGTCCAAGTCAGGCCAGAGAACACAAGGAAACTTCCCCGAAACAAAAAGAGTTTCGGCAGCTGCTTGGGAATATTCCTTATAGTCTCTGTCTCGAGTTAGACTAACCCCAGTTGGCTCCAGTTATAGTCATTTACATGGGAAGTGAGTGAGGGAGAAGTCCCCCACATCTATTAGGAGAAATAGAGAGAAATAAAGCCAGAGTCCCCTTAAACAGAATGTAACCTTCATGACCAGTACAAGGAACATATATCCACATTTAAAGACATAACATGGAGACATGCATGAAGACATACATTGTTGGCCTCCATTCGGAGTCAAAGAAAACACCAAGGACAATAAGCAAGACACACAAAACAATTAACAAGAAGGACGCTGCGCGATTTCGGTACAAAACCGAAAGTACAAATTCAACCGGCCCAGGGAAACCACGAGGTCTCCCTTTGGCGGACAGAACCAGCCCAGGGGAACCAAGAGGCTCCTCTGTGGCGGACAGAACCAGCCCAGGGGAACCAAAAGGCTCCTCTGCGGCAGACAGAACCAGCCCAGGGGAACCAAAAGGCTCCTCTGCGGCAGACAGAACCAGCCCAGGGGAACCAAAAGGCTCCTCTGCGGCGGACAGAACCAGCCCAGGGGAACCAAGAGGCTCCTCTGCGGCGGACAGAACCAGCCCAGGGGAACCACGAGGCTCCTCTGTGGCGGACAGATCCCTGGGGCGTCCCCCAGGGTGGCAGGGGAGAAGTCCGAGTTCGTCAACTCCTTCTCAAGCTGCCTACAGAATACAGAGCAACAACGCGCGCTGTTGTACAGTCCTATTCTGCTACCCGCAGAACAGGCAGAACAGAGGCCTCACAAGACGAGAGACAAACAAGAGCACGAGACAGGAGACAAAAACACAGTTATTAAAATTTAAATGCTGGCCAGCTTACCTCCCAGTGGGAGTCGGTTGGATCCTTGGGCAGGAGTCCGATGATCTCGGTGGGACCTCCAAATGAAAGACCCGCGGATCCCCTTACCCAAGAATTCAACACTGCCACTGGATGCAATCAGCAAGAGGTTCTTTATTGTTACGCAGGCGCCTGCGGGTGGTCAGCGCGCGCCTGCGGGTGGTCAGCAGCTCCTGCTAGCTGAGCACACCGGGCTGGCGTGGTGCAGGATTTTTATAGACAGGTGCAAACAAGTTTTGGGTGGGGCGCAACTGATTGGTTGACAGTTAGAACTTTTGAAAAAGGCATTCGTGGAGTTTGCTGATTGGCTTTGGGGACCCGCTCGCGCGGAAGAGAGAGGCGGGAAGGGGGAACAAGCTGATTGGTTCTGAGGGCCCGTGCGCGGGAGGAGAGAGGCAGGGAGGGGGAACAAGAAGGGGGAAGGTAGGAATGCCATCATGGCGTCTTCTATTAATTCTATAAGCGAAACAGTTACAGAAGGGCAAAAGAGCAATTAGTCACGCAATTAATAACCTAATCTACGCCTAAAAGCCAGCGGTTCACAGAAAAGCAAACAAGCGGTTAGTTATCCTATCTATCTTCCAGGGGAGGGGGCTTTCCAGGGCAGGGGTCTTTCAAGCAGAAGGCAGATGCTTAACGACTGAGTCACCCACATACCCCAAGTCACCTATTTTATTATCATTCCCAACATAGGTGGGAAAAGTTCCTCTGGTGGGAGAGCATTTTCTGATTTCTTCAATCTGTAAGGAGACTTATTTTGCCTTTATAAGCAGATTCTCAAAGAAATTACTGAAATCAAAGTGTCTTAAATTATTTTTAAAAATTCATGCAAGTTTGTTGTAGTGTAATGATTTTAAAATAAGCAGAGTGGGAGGTGACATAATCAAGAGAGTGAATTAGGTTATTCCTTAATTGCGTCCACCTCACCAGAAGTACAGCCACTTGTGAGCTGGCCACAGCTATCTAGAGATAAGACGATGTTGTAAAAATCCCAGAACTTAGAGGTGAAACCAGAGGACCTCCTGGACCAGAGCCTGAGAAGGATCACATTGCAAGTGTAAGAAGCACAGTTTCACTTTGAACACATCGCTCCTCCCCCCAGACCAGTACTGCACCACACCCAGAGGACCCCCTGGGACTACAGTTTCCCCAGTGGAAAGAGTCAAGGTGAACATCCTAGAAAAACACAATTTACCAAGACTGAATCATGAAGAAACAGAAAATCTTAACCAACCAATCATGACTAAAGAGATTAATCAATAATCAAACTCTCACAAGAAAGAAAATCTAAGAACTGAGTGGTTTTGCTGGTGAATTTTACCAAACCCTTACAGAAGACTTAATGAAAATCCTTCTTTAACACTTAAAAAAATTTTTTTAAAAAGAATAGGGAATACTTCCAAACGCATTTTATGAAACCAGCATTATCTTGCTATCAAAGCCAAACAACGAACAAGAAAGAAAATTACAAGCCAATATTCTCGATGAACATAGATACAAAAATTTAAAAAAAAAAAAAAGTCCCTGCATAATGGTATGGAAGGCCACTTCTTGACCTATGGGCACTGGAATCTGAGTGAAGAGGAAATGTACTTTTTGTTAGGCCACCGAGATTGGAGGGTGTGTTTATTTTAGCAGATAGCATTACTCACCCCAACCTACACCAAGTCTTTAGCACCTCAACGTCCTTAAATAGTAAGTGTTTAAATCCTCCAGTCCTTCTACAGCACCATGACAGCTGGATTTCTAAAGCACATCCCATTTCCAAAAATATTTGGTGATTCACCACAGAATAATTTAATGATGCAGTAATGTCCAAAACTTTTTAGTATATTTCTAAGGTCTATAAAATGCCTCACTTTTGTCTTTTTTGGTAATCCTGCCTACTATTTAAGTCAACCTCCTCCTTACCCATTAAAACCCCATCAGTATGACTAATCCACAGTCTGCAAATTGTGTATGTTCTCGGGTTTTCGTTTCCTTCTAGAATAATCCTTATTGCAGATTTCCTCCTGCAGAGGCACTGCTCATGTTTTCAGCCTCTCACAACATTATTTTTTCTTGTACCATTCCATTTTGTACTACCAGATTAAAACAAAATGAGTCCACATTTACACTTCTGTAGCACAATATTCATAGTATAATGTAGCATTTATCATATTGATAATAAATTCATAAATCCTCCTCTGCAAGCTTTTGAACTGTTTGAAGTTCCTTTTTATTAATGCTCTATTTCCTAACCCAGTGGTGTCTAGAATAAACATATATTATTTTATTTTCAATTGGATGCAATTAATTTTCCTCTATTAATTTGAAAATTGTGATTTTTAAGATAAGAATATATTGAATTTAACTTTAACAATTGCATTTTAGGGCAAAAACAATTACAAGATAATGAGACCAATAAGGTTGTTAGGGAGAAGATGGAAATTTACCCTATTAAGAAACAAACAAAACCACAAGCAGGCACTTCTGTATTAATAATGCCTAGTAAAAAGTATTTTTCTTATTCACTTATTAAAGCCAGCTCAAGAAATTCTGATGATGGCACTGTCAGCATAATCAGTCATTCTTCGTCTTCTGGTATCATGAAACAATGAAAAAAAAAACTTCATAAATTCAAAATTATCTTTCCTTCATTATTCCAAATAATACTGTTATCCTGTATTACAAAATTATTTTGGGCATTTTAAGTACATCCCGGAAAGAGTATGCAGCAGCAATCCAAAAGCTACTTACAACTTTAATCAAATTAGTGCAGGAGAAATTTTATAGGTAAGCAAAGCCAAAGATGTGGATAAAAGTATATATCTATTTTTCAAAATGTATGCAAGCTTGAAACTTCAAAAGAATATATTTTTTAAAAAGTCAATAAAGACCTATGTGTTCAGAATATTAAGCATCTTTGCTTTAATAAGCAACACTACTAGATTTTTTTTCTTTTCTCTAGTTTTTTAAAAATTTTTATTATTTTTTTATTTTTAATATTTTTTTAATTTTATTTATTTGACAGAGAGATCACAAGCAGGCAGAGAGGCAGAGAGAGAGGGGGGGGGAAGCAGGCTCCCCGCTGAGCAGAGCCCGATGCGGGGCTCAATCCCAGGACCCTGAGACCATGACCTGAGCCAAAGGCAGCTGTTTAACCCACTGAGCCACCCTTTTTTTTAATTTTTAAAAGATTTTATTTATTTATTTGACAGAGAGTGATACAGCCAGAGAGGGAACACAAGCAGGGGGAGTGGGAGAGGGAGAAGCAGGCTCCCTGCCAAGTAAGGAGTGCAATGTGGGGCTCCATCCCTGTATCCTGGGATCATGACCTGAGCTAAAGGCAGACACTTAATGACTGAGCCACCCAAGCGCCCCTCCAGTATTTTTTTTTCTTTTTGATAGTGGTATTGATTAGTAATGTCTTTTAAAACATCAGGAATGTCAAGAAAATTCTGTAAGCATGTGATAGAATCATGTAAGATAGTCCGGGCAAATACATTTCCTCTAAGAAGCTTATGCAGTATATCAAATAGGCTCAAATATCCATCTTCACTAATTAAATACCATAGTA
The DNA here is from genome assembly GCF_964662115.1 of Mustela nivalis. Lineage (NCBI taxonomy): Eukaryota > Metazoa > Chordata > Mammalia > Carnivora > Mustelidae > Mustela > Mustela nivalis. Next base: position 34,598,625 of record NC_139036.1, read on the forward strand.
TATAAGATTTCCTTCAGTACTATGGAAACTCATGAAGATCACATAATAGCGCTTACCTCAACTCCAATCCTCCATCTATTCTACTTATTTTTATTAAATAAAAAGGCAATCTTGCACTTTATTACTAGCCTACCATAACAAATCTTTAAAAAAAAAAAAACGAAAATAAGAAACATTACAACGAAAAGCTCCATTATTTTGTGTCTCTCTACATCAGTTCCCAGTGAAGATATCATCCCAGAGCGTGGACTGACCATAGGCTACCAGAATACCTCTGTGAAACCGGGGTGGGACGTCTAAAGTATGTGAGTATAATAGCGCTGGTTAATGTGAGAAGAACAATTGGTAAATAAAATATTTTTCTATGTATTTTCAGGTACTCTTTGGATTACAGAAATAAAATAGATGGGTGCCTGGGTGGCTCAGTGGGTTAAGCCGCTGCCTTCGGCTCAGGTCATGATCTCAGGTCCTGGAATCGAGTCCCGCATCAGGATCTGCTCAGCAGGGAGCCTGCTTCCTCCTCTCTCTCTGCCTGCCTCTCTGCCTACTTGTGATCTCTCTGTCAAATAAAATAAATAAAATCTTAAAAAAAAAAGAAATAAAATAGACAAAAATATAGGAGAGAAGAAATAATGATGATTTGGAAATCAATACAATAACAAGACTGACAACTTCAATATTGCAAAAAGATTCCAAGATGTTAGTGTACACGTTTCATAGATGAATCACTTTTAAGTGAATTGAAAAAGAAGCAATCTGTGTGTGCTTGTCGCAGTTCTAGATGGTTACCTTAATGATTGATCTCTATTTTTCACTGTGGAGAGATTGGGAATCTACTGTGATGTTTGGATTCCGAGATTGATATAGAAGGAACTACAATGTTTCTCATAATTTATTTGAGAAATGATTTTTTTAAATCTTTCAATCGTCTTCTAGATTTCATGTGCCATTTAAGAGTCAAGACAACTGTAGTGATTGTGAATCCTCTCCAAATACTCCAGGAAAAGAAAATGTCTCCTGTTTTTACTTTTATAGAATAAATCAAACTTCCTCAGAGCCTCCACTCATCAGTGTAAATAAGAGTGCCAATATCTCTGTGGAAACCTTTTGTCTCCCCAAAGACACACACAACAATCTCCAATTATCTGGTTCCAGAAGCCTGGGGGGGGGTGCGGAATCTCTTCCTTTTGCATGGCTCGTAATGCTTCTACCATTGCTAATAACAAGAGGTGGTTTTCCCTTTGTAATAAGCTACATTTCCAAGTGGATTCAGTAATGGCTCTCACAAGAGCAACTCTCCACTTTAGACTTTTTGTTTGGTTACAACCATCCCCAGTGATATCCTCAAGGCACAGCACTGGTGTCTAGCCTTGTCAGGCAACCTGCGGCCAGTGCTTCAAGCATTAGTAAGCTTGTAAACAATCCCTTTTGTAGTTTTCCATCAGTTGCAAAAACTCAAAAGCTACTATTCTCTTCCATTACTAGGTTATCTTGTTTTCTATTTCTTCCCTCTCCGGGTATTTGTAGATCCTCCAGTCTTTACGTTCTTGAAGAGCCTCCAGACCCTGTTTAAGGCTGCTCATAAACATCAATCCCAATGCAAATCCTGGCTAGAGCGTGTGCTCAGGTACCTGACAACTTCTGTTGTCAGCCCTGAAACTCAAAGCCATCAGAAAGCACCTTTATACAGCAAAGAGAGCCAGGGATCCAAACCACTAAATCTTAATGGTCTTATCTGTACATCTGTGTGGCAGTGGAAAAGATCTTCCTTCCATAGAGAAAACAAGACAGAAATTAAGATACTTGATAATTATTTTATCCAAATATTATGAGATCCAGAGGATGTATACCAGGACAAATGAAACAGGCATCATGCAGACAAGATAACTTCTATTTCTCTTTGTTTTCTTCAGTTTTAATTCAATATATTCCTTATTGATAAAAACTTGAGTTATCACAAATCAGTTAGATTGGGCTTTTGATATTGTTGGTATCCCATTTCTCTGAATTGACATATAAACTTTTATTACATGTAAATGGAATGTTTACTTGTTAAATTAAACTATTAGAGAGTATTCCAGTTTTGAGGCAAATCATCAGAGGTCATTCTAGAGTTGTTTGCATAAGCTAACCAACAGCACAGGTGTTCTACCCTCGGAAGGGAGAAAATCATAGATTATAGGGATGTTTCTTTGTTCTCCTTTTGCTTTTCTTCCTCCCCTTTCAGTTTTCTTCCTTATTATCTCCTTCTTCTCCTCCTTCTCAAGTTAATTTTTTTTAATTCTTTCTTATTTTTTAAAAAGATTTTATTTATTTATTTGACAGAGAGAGAGATCACAAGCAGGCAGAGATCCAGGCAGAGAGAGAGAGAGAGAGAAGGAAGCAGGCTCCCTGCTGAGCAGAGAGCCCGATGCGGGACTCGATCCCAGAACCCTGGGATCATGACCTGAGCCGAAGGCTGCGGCTTAACCCACTGAGCCACCCAGGCGGCCCTCAAATTAATTTTATTGACCACCCCAAACAAGCTAGATTATCTGAGTGAAAAGACTGTAAGAAAGACATGGCAGCCAGCAACACATCCCTTAAACACATGGGTAAAAATGCAATTCAACACTGAGGAAAGAATAGCTATTGTGTACCATGATAAATCCAACTGGAGCTTCAAATGTAACTCATTTCTAGTAAAGGAAGACACACACACATACCTTGAAAAGCAATTATTTTTATACTAAAGGAAAAATTTTAATGATAAATAATCTAAAATAATGTAAAGGACAAAGAAGAACGTGAGAGCAGCTCTCAGTTCTCCTGCCACTGTACTCTGATATTAACAGGAATGTATGAGTGATGCTTCAGAAATACCGATGAAAAGAATTTCTGTAAGATTTAATGTTAGAATTTTATGAGTGACATTCAATTGCATTAGAACATGAGAATGAATAGCATCGCTTTTTAATAGGCACAAAGTCTAGATGCATAGAGAAGATGGGCATAGAAAAACCATATAGGGGGTTTAAAAATACATAGGCAAAAAAAAAAATACATACAACAAAATATGGGAGCAAAAGATAAAGGTAAGCTAAATAACATTAGAACATTGGCATTTGGTCGGTAATGATCAATGGCCTAGATTCACATTTGGCAATCTACCTTATAGGAATAATGCAAAATAAGGAAAAATACTTTAATGCAACATTCCTATTACTGAAGACATTCCTGACCTCAACTCCCACTCCACTAAGAGCAATGAAATTGTTGTTATAAGTCAGAATCAACTCCAATGGCACTTTGGGACCATAATATTAAAGGGTACTAAAGTCAAAGTAGTGAGAGAAAATTATTAAAGCTCTGATTTCTACATCATGCTTTCTCAATGAATTCTTTCATACTGGCTTTTGAAATATTTGGAATATCATGTTCCATTTTTTATTAAAAATGTCTAAGTTGAATGAATAAAATTAGTTATATTCTAAGATTTAGGAAGAAACCCTCTTAGTTCTCTTAATATGCTCTTAATATATTTTCTTTCATCTTAATTTTCTTCATTTTTATTCCTCCTCTCCTCCATGAGGGTTAAATTAAGGCATGGATCTTGAAGAAAATGGCTAAATAATACTTGCAAATACATATACAAGTATAAACATTCATTGAAAATGTGAACAGTAGTTAAAATCCAGAAGTCTAGAAGAGTTAACAAGGTTTCTGGGAAATATATCTATCCTGAAATTATCAGTCTAGCTTTATGAGCCAGATTTAGCTGTGTCTCTTAAACAATAATTAAAATACATTTTTTCACATAGTGATAGCTACAATGGGAACTCAGTGAACCTGTAGCATCCTTGAACCCAAGCCACCTGGCCTTGGGATCTTTTCAATAACTGAACTTCACACACAGGAAGAGAGATTATCTCTTATTTCAAAATATATTGTCTAGCAAACATGACACTGTAAGTTTCAAGAGCATGTTTTACTGACTGTTAACTCCTGTATAAGCCAAGTCTGCCAGAAAACAGAGCTCTAGTCCTGCTAGGCTGAAGGTGATTGACGGTGGCTATGACCACATCAGTTTCAATGGCCATGGGCTTCTGCAACAATATGTAACAGCCTGGTTGATTTGTTAACTCGCCTGTGTCATTCCTTGGGGATTCCCAGAAACACTAAACAGAGGGAGCTGTACAAAGGTCTATAATTTTTCAGGAGAACTGAGCTTTAATTCTTAAATCGTAGTGTGCATTCTGTCCCCCTCCCTCTCCGCACTCCCTCTGCCTCTCCTGAGACATTTTTAGCGAGTAGTATTCTAAAGGTGATACGAAGATGTTCACTACAATGCTTTTAAAAATTGTTGATTTCCAACTAGAGGGTTTTATGTTGAGCGAAATAAGTCAGTCAGAGAAAGACAATTATCATATGCTCTTACTGATATGAGGAATTTGAGAAACAAGACAAAGGATCATAGGGGAAGGGAGGAGAAAATGAAAAAAAGATGAAACCAGAGAGGGAGACAAACTGTAAGAGACCCTTAATTTAAGGAAAAAAACTGGGTTTGCTGGAGGGAAAAGGGGTGGCACAGTTGGGGCAGTTTGGTGATGGACATTGAGGAGGGTATGTGCTATGGTAAAAAAAAAATATATATTAATTAATTAATTAAAAATTATTGATTTACATTGGTATAGTATTTGATTATAAAAACTATTGATTAATATAAAAGATATGTGAGGAGTTAATACTTTAATAGAAAATTAACTTAAATGTCCAGGAATAGGTAAGTGAAAAATTCACTCAACGAAGTAGTGTATAGTGATTAAAATGCTGATTATGAAAACATTAGGACAAAATGTAACATTATGTGAAAAAAGCAAGAAGTAAAATTGTAGAACATGGTTTCAATTATGTGCAAAATCACAGAAAATAGACTTGATAGAAACATACCAAAACATCTTAGGGTGGTAGACTAATGTTTGATTTATTTTTCTTCTCTATTTTTCAAATTATCTGGTTTTATGTATTTATTCTTTGAACAGTCAAATAGTTGGCTGGGGAGCACAGTCCTTAAACTGAAGAAATTAAGAAACATTTGGTAAGTTCACCGTCATGAACAGCTGCGGTTTGTATAGCATCAAAATCCACTATTGGTATGCAGTGTGAGATGTGGTAATCTCTGCAACAGCGGGTTTAACCTCACAGGTCACAAGCCCATGTGTTCACTTGCAGGAAACTTATTCTCATACTTGGAGTATTTTTGTCATTTTATCTTTATTATTACTGATTCCAGTCTCACCTGGCCTATCCTTACATTCATCACTCAAGGTCCACAGAAAATCTTAGGAAAAAAATTAAAATGCCTAATCTTTGCAAAATCTGTAACATCATAAAATATTAGAATTGTGATTTCTGAAATTCTCAAGGGGTAATGTCACCAAGACTGATGAAGGAGACCCTGGCAGGGTGGTCCCCCTAGAGATCAATAATCAGCTATCCACAGATGAAGACAGTTGTAGGAGAGCTCAGGCGTCTGTTTGAGAAGCTTCAGCAACACCGTGGCAGAAGAAATTAGAGAATAATTCCGCAGAAAAGGGAAGGAAGAACAGTTCTATTCTGCCTACATTATTCCATGCTCCACACTGGCACTGCTTGGCACCAAGAGGGAACTCCTTAGCTAGAAAGAGTTTCCTTCACTGGTTTGAACAAGCAGCTAGCCCAGCCTTTTGGGACACTATGCAAAGGGTAGAGACCTGCAAAAGTAGACTTACAGACATGGCTGAGAACAAGGAAGGAGACGTAGAGTACAGGCTACTAGTACCAGCCCTTCAGTGAAAGTGACCCCAATTCCCAGTGACCTGCTCTGCAGAAAACCCCAGCAGCTCTCATCACAGAAAAAAACAAAGGCCCGCAAAGCTATTAAGACCCTCTGCAGATTTCACCCTTCAGGTTTTTACATTCACAGATGCCAGTCACCTGAGTCCCTCACTGTTCCCTCCTTTGTCCCTCTTGGTCATGCCCCACTGGAGCCCGGGATCCTCACTAGACAGTCAGCTCCAACCTCTGCAGCTACTTGAGTGCAAGCTACCAACATAGACCCTCACAACAACCCCCATCGCCATTTGTGTGCTCAGGACTAGCCCCTCCAGCAGGCACCTGCACCCCACTGTCTTTACTCCCATCACTGGTTTCCATGCCATGCCCACACCTATGGTGAGACTGTAGCCACAGGAGTGTGCTTTGATGGCAAGCACCCAGGAAGTTGCTTATGGGCTCAGATCTGACCCTGTCTCCTGTTAACCAGCCTATACCCCTGGAATCACCAGCAGCTTGCCTCCTCCAGTAGACCCCCTGGCTTACGCTGCTGTGCACCCATGGTGAGACCTTATAGCCTCAGGTGTGCATTTAAAATTCATATAGCTGATAAGAACTTAATATCCAAAATACATAAGGAATTCATATGACTTAATAGCCAAAAAGAAAAAAAAGTAAGAAAACCACCAAGTAATCTAATTAAAAATGAGCAAAGAGGGGTGCCTGGGTGGCTCAGTGGGTTAAAGGCTCTGCCTTCCGCTCATGTCATGATCTCAGGGTCCTGGGATCGAGCCCCATGTCGGGCTCTCTGCTGAGCGGGCAGCCTGCTTCCCCCTCTCTCTGCCTGCCTCTCTGCCTGCTTGTGATCTCTGCCTGTCAAATAAATAACTAAAATCTTAAATAAAAATAAAAATAAAAATGAGTAAAGAATATGAACAGACATTTTCCCAAAGATATACAATGGCTGACAGGTACCTGAAAGGTGCTCAACTTCACTAATCACCAGTGAAATCCAAATAAAAATCACAATGATATATCACTTAAAACCTTTTAGAATTCTTATTATCAAAAAGACAAGAGACCACAAATGCTGATAAAGCCATGGAGAAAAAGGAAGCTTAGTACAGTATTGGAGGGGATATATATTGGTAAAGCCACTATAGAAAACAGTATGGAGTTTCCTCAAAAAGTTAAAAATAGAACTACCCTACAGTCTAGTCATTGTACTACTGGATATTTACCCCAGAAATACAAAAACACTAATTCAAAGGGTTCCATGCGCCCTTACATTTATAGCATTATCTACAGTAGCCAAATTATTGAAGCACTCCAAGTGTCCACAGATAGATGATTGGGTAAAGAAGATGCGGTGTATATATACTATGGGATATTATTATTATTCAGACTTAAAAAGAATGAAATCCTGCCATTTGCAATGACCTGGATGGAGCTAGAGAGTATCATGCTAAGCAAAATAAGTCAGTCAGAGAAAGATAAATGACGTATGATTTCACTTATACGTGGAATTTAAGAAACAAAAGAAATGATCAAGGGAAGGAAAACAGAGGAAGAGAGGTTACAAACTGAGAAACAGACTCTTCCCTATAGAGAACAAATTGGTGGTTACGAGAGGGGAGGTGAGTGGGGAGTGGGTGAATTAAGTGATGGGCATTAAGAGTACACTTATCATGATAAGCGCTGAGTGATGTATGGAATGGCTGAATCACCATATTGTACACCTGAAACTAATATAACACTGTATGTTAACAATACTGGAATTAAATTTTAAACTTAGTTAAGAAGAAGAAGAAGAAGAAGAAGAAGAAGAAGAAGAAGAAGAAGAAGAGGAGGAGGAGGAGGAGGAGGAGGAAGAAGAGGAGGAAGAAGAAAAAGATAACCAATGCTGGTGAAGATGTGGGGAAAAGAATCTAGTGTACTATCAAAAAGAACATTTACTGATGAAGCCACTATGGAAAATAGCATGGAGGTTTCTCAAAAAATTAAAAATAGAAGTATCAAATGCTTCAGCAATCCTAGCTCTGAGAGGAAATGAAATTATGATCTTATAGAGATGTCTGCACCCCCATGTTCATTACAGCATAATTCACAACAGTCAAAACTTAGAAACAACTGAGTTTCAGTCAACAGATGAACAGATAAAGATATGGTGTATGTCTATAATGGGATATTATTCAGACATAAAAAAGAAGGAAACCCTGCCATTTGTGACATGGCTAAACCTTGAGGGCATTACAGTTAGTGAAATAAATTAAGAAGAGAAACACTCTCTGATCTCACTTATATGTGGAATTTAAAAACGTCAAAGTCATAGAAACAGAGAACAGATTGATGGTTTTGCAGCACAAGGGTAGAGTAAATGTAGAGACGTTAGTGAAAGAATATAGACTCTTGGTTGTAAGATGAGTAAGTTCTGGAGACCTAATGTAGCCTGTGGTGACTCTAGTGAACCATATCATGTCGTACACTTGAGAATTGCTATGAGAATGGATCTTTACTCTTCTTACCATGACAAATCTTTTTAAGAATTTTAATTATGCGAGGTAAAGGATATGTTATGTAACCTTATGGTGGTAAACATTTCAATTATATCTCAGTAAAGCTGGGGGAAGAACTGTGATCCATGACAGTATTAAGGATTTTAATGCAATGACAATATAGTAATATGGGATATATATCAAATATGTAAATTCAATCCTGTTTCATGTTGCATGAAACACATGTGGACAGGGTCCACAGTGGATATTATGCAAAGCTGTGTGATCGTGGAATTTGTAAAAACTGCATATCAAAAAATCTTTAAATGTTTCTGGAAGATCATACAAAAATTATTTAAAATATTGTGTATGTTTACAAACTAGAATGGAATGAGAATCTGGACTAGAGGTGACAAAAGTGGTTGGGAACCAATAAAAGGCCAGTACACTTCTTTTCCCCATAGTCTTCTAAGCCTAAAAAGAGTCTTTATCTGCTTTGTCAAAGAAAACATACGCTGGATACATTCCCTTCCCTGTCTCTCTGAGAAGTTCTTTTCTGGCATCTGCATTTTATTCAAAGTGATGGGGCAAAGGTGGAAAAGGAGTGCATTTCAAGGGCATACCACATCAGACAGAAATGAAGTTGTTTGTTTCTTTAAAATTGGAAAAGTAGGCCTGCCAATAGAAGTCAGATTCAAATATCATAAGGCTAAGCATTACCTTTCTTCTAAAGAATAATTCTGTTCTCTAGAAGGAAACCTAAAAAAACAGAAAATCACTTGCTACAAATCTTGGGATACAAATTAATCAAAGCCTTATCACCAACAAAGAGAAACAGTATAGGTAGCTTCATTAATGACCTTTTTTTTTCTTTTAAGTGATCCCAACCAGGCTAATGGTATGAGCTGTACCAGTGGTTCATAACACTGACAGCACATTCAATCATTCCAAAAGATTTTAGTTTACAAAGTCTGGTGCAGGGGTTGGGCTTAAAGAAAAGTCTCTAGATGATTTTAATAATCAATAAAGGTTGAACGTGCAGGCTTCATTAATAATGTAGGGCTTCATTAATAATAATGTTAAGAATAATATTAAATATTTGTGCCTTGAACCCACACTGTAAAAGATCTGTGGTGTGTCTCGTATACATTCAGCAGTATTTTCTAGTACCTATTAGGAGCTGATTTATTTTATAATATATTTATTTCATGATTTTTTAAAAGTAATCACACCGATGAAGTCACATTTATTCTGAACCATCACAGTGCCAGTTTGTTCTTAAAAGAGCCTTTTGGCAGGCATTATAATCACCATATTGTAATCATATAACTTGCCCAAGATCACCATGAGAAGTCTGGTGGTCTGTAGAACATGGTGGAACAACTTGAAACCAACATTTGTACTAAGAAGCCATCTATACCTTATATCAGAAATCAACCAGTCAAAGCAATATTGGACATCTGCATTTCATTGTCCATAACTCTGTGTCTGAATTAATGTCCTATTTCCACAACCCTGCTTTTCCTCCTGAATTCACTCTATTCCATTATGACATTCACACCCATCAACACATCTTAACTAAGTATAAAAAAATGGGCAGAAGATATGAATAGACACTTCTCCAATGAAGACATACAAATGGCTATCAGACACATGAAAAAATGTTCATCATCACTAGCCATTAGGGAGATTCAAATTAAAACCAAATTGAGATACCACCTTACACTAGTTAGAATGGCCAAAATTAACAAGACAGGAAACAACATGTGTTGGAGGGGATGTGGAGAAAGGGGAACCCTCTTACACTGTTGGTGGGAATGCAAGTTGGTGCAGCCACTTTGGAGAACAGTGTGGAGATTCCTCAAGAAATTAAAAGTAGAGCTTCCCTATGACCCTGCAATTGCACTCCTGGGTATTTACCCCCAAAATACAGATAAAGTGAAAAGAAGGGCCATATGTACCCCAATGTTTATAGCAGCAATGGCCATGGTCGCCAAACTGTGGAAAGAACCAAGATGCCCTTCAACAGATGAATGGATAAGGAAGATGTGGTCCATATACACGATGGAGTAGTATGCCTCCATCAGAAAGGATGAATACCCAATTTTTGTAGCAACATGGACGGGACTGGAAGAGATTATGCTGAGTGAAATCAGTCAAGCAGAGAGAGTCAATTATCATATGGTTTCACTTACTTGTGGAGCATAACAAATAGCATGGAGGACAAGGGGAGATAGAGAGGAGAAGGGAGTTGAGGGAAATTGGAAGGGGAGGTGAACCATGAGAGACTATGGACTCTGAAAAACAATCTGAGGGTTTTGAAGGGGTGGGGGGTGGGAGGTTGGGGGAACCAGGTGGTGGGTATTGGAGAGGACACAGATTGCATGGAGCACTGGGTGTGGTGCAAAAACAATGAATACTGTTACACTGAAAATAAATTTTAAAAACTTAAAAAAAAAAGAACCTTAGAACCATATTTGGCTTTCTTACCTTCCTTACCACCTCTCTCCTAACATCAGATAAAATATCAGAACCTGTCCGTTGTAACTAACAAATATATCTTGATTATCAATGGCCCTTAGTCATCAATGTCTGCCTCCATTCCAGCCCCTGGCCATTGAGCTCCAAGACCCAAGCCTCTCTCACTCCCCACATCACAATTTATTGTATTTCTTTGGTATGACTCATAGGATTATGGAAACTAAAGAATATATATATATATATATACACACATACATACACTAGGCTTAGAATGGGTCCATTTGAAGCTCTTCATAAATGTTAGCTATTATTATTACTTTTTAAAGATTTTATTTATTTATTTGACAGAGATCACATGCAGGCAGGGAGAGAGAAGGGGAAGCAGGTTCCCCGCTGAGCAGAGAACCCGATGCGGGGCTCGATCCCAGAACCCTGAGATCATGACGTAAGCTGGGTTAGACCCAGTCTAATCTAACAATATAGTTCTATAACACGAAGCCCATGCTGCCCCAGTGTATAAGCCTGGATTCCTTCTCCGAACCTGTTTCTGGCCCACCCCTTTTCATTCTCTGTCTGTATTTAGGTCAAGACAACATTTCCTCTCCTCTCTTATCTCTCAGTGGTCTTTTATATCCATTACCTTATATTTGGAAATTCAGAGGTGATTTCAATGGAGCCTGCTTTCCCTCTTTATGCCTCCATTCTTACCCCAGATTACTTTCACTCCACCTTACAACGAGAGTGGGAAATTCCCATGTCAATTGATTTTTACATGCAGCTGTAGAAAAAGTAGGGACCTTCAGCAGCAGCATCATTATCACCATCAAAATAAGTTAGTATGCATTCAGCATCTAAGTATCCAACAAAGTCCTTGGCACTCGATGAGAAACCCCTTATTTAATGTTTACAGGAATATTAAATGCAGGCGGGGCTATTATCGGCTCGTCTTAGAGTCAGAGGCTGAAGCTCAACAAGGTCAATTTGCCTAAAGCCACAGATCTAAGATGCCAGGAAGAATGTGCGCCAGCAAAGAAGTAGGAAATAATGCCAGGACCAATGGGAAGTTGAAGAGGACCATCTCTAGAAAGGAGCAGTCACAGACGCAAGTGAGCGTGATGAGTGCAGGAAATACTTTTACTTTAGTCTCACCATAGATGTGACTTGTGGCCTTCAGTGATGCAGAGATAAAGTGAGTAGTGGAATTAAGGCTGAATTGGAGAGTGCATATTCCACCTGAGCAAGACTCCAGGAACTCAATTTTACCCTAAAAAAAGCAGTATTCAGAGCAGCAACATCTAATTTTTCAAAAGCAAGCCAGAAGTTCAGATATTCTGTGAAATCCACAAATTTAAAAATAGAGGCAACCGGTTCAAAGATTCAAAAACAGGGTGAGGATAAAAATTACAGGAATTTATAAAATACAAACATGGGTTGGCCTAATGTTCAGAGAAAAAGAGAGGTGACATGGGTCCTCTTTCGGTCGATGTGAATTCCTGAATCATAATTTGGAGTTAATTTTGTTTATTAGTGGGAGTTACTTGAGTTGTTCATTGTTGTTTATTTGATGGTTTGTTTCTTGCTCTATAACGGAAGAAATAGGAAAGGGACACATTCAAAAGAGATTGAAAACATGATAATGTTTTCAGAATTGGGGCATCCATTGGAGTAAGGATCAGACAGTAGTGCTCAGTGACAAGGAATTCCAGCCTTCATTCACTCATGCATCCATTCAACAAACAACCACCTTCGTAGAGCAACTGCTACCTTCTGTGCAACAAGAGGACAATTTAGGCTTCATCCCTGTCCTCAAGGTTTTGAGGTCTAATAACTGAACTCTGTAAATATGATCTGTACTTTCATAACGTGTTCTTGTCAGGAGTCCTCTAATTTGTTCCCAAAGCAAGATCATCTGCACTTAATTCACAAAAAGGTATGATTGTATCCAATAGGTCATCTATCCTCCTCATCTACTTAGACAGGACTAGGCACACATGGACACTTGGTAAACCTCTGCTCAATAATTCTGAGCCTCATTGTTTTCAGGAGACTTGGCTTTGCAATCTGAAGCTTCCCAAAGATATAAAAGGAATTGTGATATGGTTCAAAAAGCTTCAACCCGGAGTTTGTTAGCTTTGGATTTTGAGTAAAGTCTCTCTAACTCTGAAATTCGGCTACTCATCTATGAAATGAGTAGATTAATGCCTGCCTTGTGGGTTTGGGGCTAGTTAGCAAAAATCCTTATAAATAACAAGTTGATAAACTACTATAAGTTAAGGGGAAAAGTAACTTTTATTGTCACCGTCATCTTCATCATTATCAACATCCTCATGGGCTCATGATCTACCAGAAAAACAGAAAACACACTCAAAATAGAATTAGAAGCACAGAAAACGGCATTTAAATTTCAAATATACACTGTTTATAGTGCAAAGTGCCAACATTCAGAAGGGAAATCAAGATTAGACAGAGACCTTTCAAAGGGGGTTTGTGAAGCTATTGCTGACATTACTTGATACTCTGAAGGTGAACGGCACAGAATGGGTCTCTGTTAGTTTTATATCTATGTACCCTTAATACATCTGACTGTTCCCCTAGATGCCTGATGTAAGGCTCCAATCACAGACAAGCCCCCCACCTTTTTTTAGAAAATTTTCAACTTAAAAATTTTTTTTTGGCTAAACAGGTACTTACTTTGTGAGCCTGGGGATGGGTAGTGTATGATCTGGAGCATATCTAAAGAGGTAATCTCAGTATTAATTTGCTTCTCTCATTGACTAGACATTAGGTACTTTAGATGTCAGTATGGAAATTGACCCTTTGGACAAGGACTTGTAACCGCCAGTGAAGAAAGTTAGTCAAAAATAAATGAATTTAAAAACATTTTGGGGGCATCTGGGTGGCTCAGTGGGTTGGGCCTCTGCCTTCAGCTCAGGTCATGATCTCAGGGTCCTAGGATCGAGCCCCGCATCGGGCTCTTTGCTCGGTGAGGAGCCTGCTTCTCCCTCTCTCTCTGCCTGCCTCTCTGCCTACTTGTGATCTCTCTCTCTCTCTCTCTCTCTCTCTGTAAATAAATAAATAAAATCTTTAAAAAAATTTTTTTTGAATGAAGCTTATTAATAGGGGGTTAAAAAGTTGTGCTCAATTGGGCAAAGCAAAATAAATGGAAATGTTATATCCTTCCAGAAAACATTTGTCAGGCATGCAGATTTGGAAATATAACCAATAGGATAAAAATGGAAGAGATTGCCAAAGAGCTGGCTGTGGTTGCTTATTGTTCTTATACAAATTCAGAGGCAGCAGAACACAGTTTTTAATTGATCCTACCTTTTAAAAAATTCTCATTTAAAGGTGGGCAATTTTCCAACTATTTTTTTTCTTTTCAATTTGTCAAATTTTAATGTATAGATGGACCGAGCTTAGCAAGTGGTCTATATGCAAATGTATTCAGATACAGAGTACAAACTTTTATTTTTAGGTTTTTAAAAAGTTGATTGAGTGGGTCACCCAGAGATGTGCTATTAAAATAAGAAAAATATATTTTCATTATTAAAAGAGAACTAAGTACACAGTGGTATATATGAAGGGAAAGTAAAGGAAGAGATGCTGAATTGTGCCTGCTAGATTTTTTTCAATTCATCAGTGTATGGGAAATTCAAGAATTAATGGTAGAGAGGAATATTAGGACAATCATCTCTTTGTCTGTTTACATACATACTGGTGAGAATGGTTTACAAACTTAGGTAGACCTAATCAGGTAATACTGCCACTTGACATTTTTGTCCATCAAACAGTGGCACAAAAATGCATGTTGAATTCAGCCATTACCCATGTATTTTGTGAAACGTATATGGAAGAAAGAAGCTTTCAGAATTGTTAAGCCGCTTATTTTATGAGAAAGAATGTGTCTTAGTACATATTTACCTTTCAGGATAGACTACAGTAAGTCAAAGTGATGAAAAGAAACAGGGCTCTATAAAACGCATTAAGGGGGGATCAATTCTCTGCCAGAACATCATGGATGCTGGGTCGTTCACTATGTCAATAAAAACGTAACCACGTCTCGAAGGATTTTCTATTGTTATAGTGGTCTACAAATCTATGTGAAGGGCTTAGATGAAGACAAAACATGCCTGCTGTTGCTCCTGTGTTACCAATCTCTGAGCTCTGCAAACCACGTTTACTTAAACTACTACAAAACAAGAGGCAGGGTTGGGTGTAAATTTCATTTCTACAAGTGTGCTTTCTCAGCTGTTTTGACCCTGAGATGTCCATCATGCCAGCGGGTCACAGATTTGAGAGAATAAGGACTTTCCGGTTCCAGGATGCCTACTCTTTAAATCTTCATCTTATTTCACTCTTCACCCCCTTTTTTTTTTTTTTTTTTTTTTTTTTTTTTATTGCCGGGACAAATTCAGGTTCCATGGCTAGAACGGATTTCATGGCACCTGAAGAGAGGAAAATGTTTTTATGAGAAGATGTCACTTTGATTCTTCCTCAGTGCGAGCCGGGAAAATGAGACTTGTTTGAATCCATGTTGGAATAGCCTAAGGGAAAAACAAAAACAAAAAACAAAATACAACAGTACTGGGAAGAAGCCGTTTTGGGTTTGTACCAAGAGCTAAATTTTGTGCTGCCAAGCTGAAAAAAGGAAAAGTCCCTGAATACACTGACAGTGAATGACAGAAAATAGAAGGAAGCACCATTAAAGGATCAGGCATGTAGTCAAGAGAATTAAGTTTAAGTCACCACCATTAGGGACTTAATGTGTAAAGCATGTCAGGTAAATTATGATAACTAAGAACCTCATTTTATTTCCTGTCTGTAAAAATGAGCTGCAATGGCTGTTCAGTACATCTCAGGTTTGTGGAGAGTATTAATAAAAAGATGTTTTAAAATGGATTTATTATTGGACGTCAAAGACTACCTTGTTACAATTCCAGGTCAGGATAAAATACCTTCGCAAATTCTGTGGGATGAAAAAGAAAATTACCACTAATTGAAATATTGAAATTATAATGGTTCTGGTGAATGTTAATCTCTGAAAAATCTGATGATTGCTCTCTGAGTTCTCTCCCTCTCCCGCTTTCTCCCCTCCTTTGCTCCTTCCTCTCTCTTGTTTCTCTTTGTTTGGAAGATCATTTTGCTAGGGTCTTGATTCATCAGATTCGGGGGAAAGTGAGAATAGAACAGAGCGAAGAAGTTTGAGTTTTAACCATTTATGACATGCTAGGACATAAGTCAGGTAATCACATACATAATCTCATTTAAATTTTTTAAAAAGATCTTATTGATTTATTTTATTTGAGGGAGGAGGGAAGGGCAGACAGAGAAGGAAAAAGAACTTTTTTTTTTTGAGATTTTATTGATTTATTTGAGAGAGAAACAGTATGAACAGAGAGAGGGACAGAGAGAAAGAGGGAACAGCAGAATCCCCACTGCCCACGGGACTGGATCTCATGACCCTGAGAACATGACCTGAGCCAAACCAAGAGTCAGATGTTCAACTGACTGAGTCACCCAGGTGCCCCATCATCTCATTTAATTTTTCAAAGCGACCCATGTACTAGATACGAGTCATTATCAGTTCAATTTTCCTGATGAGCAAGCTGAAGCTTAAAGAGGTTATGTAATTCACTCAAAGTTACACAGTTGATGTATGCTTGATGTGTGAACCAAATCTGAGTCTATGTGATTCCAGAAACAAAGTCTTTGATCATTGTAGTGTGTGCACATTAATGATCCTGTTCATGGCAGCCGCAAAGCATTGACTTGTTGACAGTGTTGTGTACCTGATGACTGATTTAAGCAAGTTACAAGCTAGCTACAGGACAGAACATATTAAAAAATATATATACATGTATATGCAATACTGCCTAGAGAATGGAGAACTAATTTATTATTGCTGTGTTTTAACTACCTCCTGTCCCTGATCTACTTTAAAAATGATTTATGAACAAAAACAAGGTAATTAATGTAATCTGAGTAATTGATGATAGATGTTATTCCAGATCTCTTTACCCACAATTAAAAGCTGATAAAATTTTGCTGGTTTTTGCCTTCCTCAAATGAGTATGTGAGTAAAACCAGGATATTATGTAGATTGATAAATCCGGATTTCGTAATAGGATCTTACTCTTTAAAAATACATACATATTTATTAAAGACATAAATTTTACTACAGCTATATATATCTAGCTATATATCTATATATAATCCTATTTTATTTTAATATTTAATTTGGCTATGAGATACACAGCATGAAGAAAACTCTGAACTTCACTTTATGCTATTTTGAAGTTACTAACCATTAGGCTAGGTGCTGGTATACAGGGCAAAATAGAACAAGTCAGTATACCATACACCATCACTTTTGAAATGAAGTGATACAATATTTATGAGATTAAAATTTCAGTTGTTAAATACTGCAGCAAAGTAAAAATGAACATATATTGATGAGTTAACCAATACAGAGATTAACAGGCAATATTTCTCAAAGGTAAAGACGTGAAACTTGAAATTTATTACTATAAGTTTAAACACATCGTCCAAATAATTCTATTGAAATAAAAACTTCGTTTGGTTTCCTTGTACATTTATTACAGCATCTATTTAAACTGGAACAAATGATAAAAAAGAATACCAGAAAAAGTGTGATTTTTAAAAATCTTAAAAGTACAGGGGTACCTGGGTGACTCAGTTGGCTAAGCATCTGACTTCTGCTCAGGACCTGATCCTGGGGTCCTCAAATGGAGCCCCACGTCCTGCTCCCTGCTCAGTGGGGCGTCTGCTTCTCTCTCTCCCTATGCCTGCCACTCTCCTTGCTCATGCTCTCTCTGGCATGCACTCTCAAATAAATAAATAAAAATATTTTTTAAAAAATCTTAAAAGTGAAAAAATAGTACAGTTGCTTAAATGTTGAAATAGACACTGTAATATATAAAAAGTTAATTTTCCTTTTTCTTCCCACCACTAACCAGAGAACTGGTTCTCTGGAGAGGTGTTAACAATTTAATGTTTATACCTCTTAAGTTTCAAATGTGCACATTCATTTTATGTATTTACATTTCATAGATTGAATTATTTTTATAATCATGGAATCATGTGATTCCAAATATTTCTGATTTTTAATGAGAAATAATGCTTTTTTTTTTTTTAGTTTATATGAGCAGACTACTCTTTTTCTAGCTCACGGTGTCAGAACACTTCGGTTGTATGAAAATTGATTTAATTATTCCCTGTATTGATAGAGATTGAGGTAGCTTGTAATGCTATAGTGGACATCCTTGAACATACCTCATTTTGTAACTTTTGCTAAATTAATGGATTTGTTCATCAGGAAAATGTTGACAGGTACATCAAATTGACCTTGAAATTCTCTGTACCAATCGACATACATCAGCACTGTTTGAGAATATCATATTCCCTACGTTCTTAACATTGATCATTTTGTATTTTGCCAATATCATAAGCTACAAATGTTATAGCTTTGCTTTAGTTTGAATTTTCCTATTCATTAGGAACTTTGTGAATCTATATCTTTTCTTTAGAATCTTTTGAGTTATTTTTTTTGAGAACTTCCTTTCTGTAATTTTAATCTACTTTTTCCTTTATTTACATGTTTCTTATTTATTTATATGGAATCTAGTAATACAGGAGAATTGACCTTTGTTTTCATACTATCCATCTTGTTTGTGTTTTGTCATTTTCCTTTATTTGTATGTAGATTTTTTTTTAAGATTTTATTTATTTAGTTGACAGACAGAGATCACAAGAAGGCAGAGAGGCAGGCAGAGAGAGAGAGGAGGAAGCAGGCTCCCCGCTGAGCAGAGAGCCCGATGTGGGGCTTGATCCCAGGACTCTGAGATCATGACCCGAGTCGAAGGCAGAGGCTTTAACCCACTGAGCCACCCAGGCGCCCCTGTATGTAGATTTTTAATGTCATGGGAGTTATAACTGTTTCCAGTCATTTGCGAATATTTGTTTTTATGGATTCCACCCTTATACTAAGAAACAAAGCCTTCCATATTTCTAGGTAATAAAAATCAATTTTCCCATTTTCCTTTTGTACTTTTGTAATTTTACATATTTATTTTTTATATTTTTATGTTGAATAAGTTTGATTTAATATGTTTTGAATTTCTTTAAATGACCCATAAACCCTGCTTCATTTATTAAAGAACCTTTTTCCTAATGTTAAAATAACTATTTTATAATGTAATTGAAACACACACGTATTATTAGCTTATTCCACTAATATATATCTTTTCCTGTACATTTTTTCATGCTTTATACCTTTTTTTTAAAAGATTTTATTTATTTGCAGAGAGAAAGCACAAACGGGGGGGGGGAGCAGTAGAGGGACAGGGAGAAGCAGGCTCCCCACTGAGCAAGGAGCTGGATGTGGGCACTTGATCTCAGGACCCTCAGATCATGACCTGAGCTGAAGGTAGACATTTAACCCACTGAGCCACCCCGGTGCCCCTATAGATTTTAGTTTTAGGTAATCACTACTTAAAGGTAGTGATTTAATCACCTTTAAATTAAATTACTTTAATTTAAGTAATCACTACTTAAATTAAATAAGTAATTAAATAAGACCCTGATTCGTCTCAGGGTTGTGAGGGTTGAACTCACAACCCTGAGACGAAGGGTCACGTGCTCTACTGACTAAGCCAGTCAGGTGCTCCCATGCTTTATTATCTCTGGATCTGGTAAGAGCACCACACAATACAACATTCTCTTTTCTTTCCCCAAAGCAGTCTTCATAAACTTGACCATAACTTTTCTAAATAAATTATGGCATCAGCTTACCAAACATAAAAACATTGTGATTTTTTTTTAAACTGGGAAATAATTTAATTTATAAGTGAATTAGGGAAAATAGTGACTGCTTTTTGTTTGTTTTATTTTTATTGTGCTGGAGAGACTCTGGTGATAAATGTTTACATTTATATATAATATATATATAAAATAATGTGAACATGATTATGCTTATTAAATGAAGAACATTTCTTCTGTTTCTTGTCTGATGAGGTTTTTTTTTCAAATTCCAAGAGAATTCTATCAATAGCAATTTATTAATTAAGATCTTATTTTTCATTTTAAATTTATTAATGCATAGATTAAGTTTTAAACCATCTTTAATTTCCTAAAATAAATACTAGTCCATTATGACATATTTTCCTTTACATGTTTCTGTATTTTTCTTGCTTTGTTTTATTTTAAATATTTTAGCATATAATCCAACTGTGCTATGTCCATAATTAATTTTTCTGCCTCATAATTTTCTTCTAGTAAAATCAGCACTATCCTGACATCATAGAATAAATTTGGAAATATCTACCTTTACTGATACTATGAAATATTTTAGTACAACACAAAACATCAGTCCTAGAAATTATTTCCCCAAACTTCTTAAGTAGTTTCTTTCTTGTATGTCTCCCTCAGCTGGTTTCTGGAGTCTCTCCTATTCTATTCATCATTTTCTTTCTTTCTTTCTTTCAATTCTTCCACTGAGGTCATATTGATGTGGGAAGCAAAAGCAAATGAAAAATCAAATTTCCTCACTACTTATAGCCCATTCACAAGTCCCTGAAAAAGGCAGAGTGAAATCCCTCTAGGAACTCAGCTGCCTTCATATCAGACTTTGCTAAGGGCAAAGGGTAATCTTAGCCCAACCTCCTCAAGACCCTGTAAGTCTACTTTAACATATAAAAATTCCTTTGGAAACTTCCTTTTTCTCTACCCCCCCAAGATATAGGTTGGCAGTCATCCCCCAAGCATGTGACCCACCCATATACATCTGAAGGGTTTCATGATTAAGGTTTTACCAGACAGTTAATAAATTACCTTTTCCCAACAATAGTTAGCCCCCTCAAGGTCCTGAAAACCTTGCTTATGAAATTCCTTAGAGACTTACACTATCCCCATCCCCCTCCCAACTTGGAAATATATAATGGGCCATTCCTCATGACTCCAGCACAGCTCATTCTGCCATGAATCCTGTCCTCTTGCGTTAATAAAACCACCTTTTTGCACCGAAGCAAAGGAAGTCTTTGCTCAAGTCTTTGCTGGCTGTCAGCTCTGAATTCCTCACTTCCAAACCACATCAGTCTTGCTTCAGTTTTCATGTGTCAACTTCATTTATAAGATGTAGCAATGTATTTTGTTTTGAGGTAGAGAAAATCCTGTTCTAAACTGTCGTGGCCGGCATGACAAACCGACCAGGGTCGAGAGGGTAAGAGGATGGTGAAAAGAAATTAAGAGACAAAGAGATGGGGGCAGGAGGAGCACCAAGGAGGATGTCCAATAGTGCCAATTTTATTCAAGGCTGTGAGGCATTATATAGCTAACAGAAACAATCATAAGAAAGTATCTATTTTTAGCTGATTACTAAAGAGCTTGCAACATGCACAGAAAATCCTTCAAGCTTTCCCATTATCTCTTTCCCAAGCACCAATAGCAGACCCTCTAGCACCAGATGTACTGACTTCAAGGCCACTCAAGACATAGTTTGCGTAAGCACAGCACAGTCTTATAGTGGTGTAGTCTATAGCCTGTGCAAGGCCACAAGGACCAGCCAAGAATTTCTGACCCTGGCCAAACCGTCTCTATCTGACTAGCTAACGTGTGGGAAGTCACGTAGGCGAGCGCCCAACACATAGCACAGACCCTTTCTCAGTGCTACTGGACTTGATCGACCCAAGCCTTTGGTTCGGCTCTTCAGCCTTTGAAGGGGGCACAAGTCAGGGCCTGGTTTGGTCCTCGTCTCAAGCCTTACCGTGGCCTCCCACACTAAATATTTTAAACAATAACACGGACATTGCATAAAGATGGTTTGACTGGATTGCTCCCAGCTATTATTTAACTCTGCCTGCCCCTTTGTTGACACTACTACAGATGAACTCTCTTTCCAGTAGCCAAATAGCTGTATATTTCTAGACTTCCTGTCACAAAGCCAAACACCACGACACACCAATCACAACACAGTACTGACAGGCCTGGGCCAATCCAATATAGGCAAACCATGTGGATGCTTCCCTCTGGAGTGGGGGAGGTGATAAAATGACAACATAGTAAATTTTAAAAATGACCTGAAAAAGTGACTAAAACATTTATGTAAGTATTTTGGGGGGCACCTGGGTGGGTCAGTGGGTTAAGCCTCTGCCTCAGCCTTCTAGCCTCACATCAAGCTCTCTGCTCAGCAGGGAGCCTGCTTCCTCCTCTCTCTCTACCTGCCTCCCTGTCTACTTGTGATCTCTGTCTGTCAAAAAAATAAATAAAATCTTTTTTTTTTTTTATTTTAAAAGAGTATTTCCTTAAACTATATTTTGATGGCTGTTAGGGCAAGAGTACTTTTTTTTTTATTATTTTCTTTAAATAATTTGACTTTAAATGCTTTGTCTATACCTGTTTGAATATACTTCTCATTGAAATTTAAAAATCAACTTGCTTATAAAAAAAAAAAAAAAAAACCCTTCTTAAAATCTTGGATAAACTGAGGGGCATCTGGGTGGCTCAGTGGGTTAAAGCCTCTGCCTTCAGCTCAGGTCATGTCCCAGGGTCTTGGGATCGAGCCCGGCATCGGCATGGGCTCTCTGCTCAGCAGGGAGCCTGCTTCCCCCTCTCTCTCTCTGCCTGACTCTCTGCCTACTTGTGATCTCTGTCTGTCAAATAAATAAATAAAATCTTTAAAACAAAACCTTAGTTAAACTGAGATAGTAGTAGTAATAATTAACAGAGCTAGATCCTAGAATTATAGCTTGTAGCAGAAATTTCTCATAATTCTAGATTCCTACAATTAACCATCTCTTACAAGAATCATTTGGGGAGTGAAAAAGTTTTCAGGCAATTATGAAATATAAAACTTAATGGATTATTAATATTTCTCCCTTTGCAGCATTTAATGGAAAAAGCAAAAATTTAAGTAATTGAGAATTGCTGATTCGATTGATTTTTGTTAACAGTGTATGAAAACTTTCATGATTGTTTCATGCTAAGGTCTTAATAAAATTATGAAAACTACAGTAAGAATTATTATAATTTCAGATACAGTCAAAACTGTCTGTGATTTATTGGCCTTTCAATCTTATATATGTCACAAATAGATTATGTATTGCTTTACTACGTACCATAGAGGTACCATAGAGGACCAAAGGAATCTATAGACATTAGTGATGACTTCCATTTGCCTCACACAGTGAAGCCGATCTGAAACTCCTTTGAGCTCAGAACATAGCTTTGTCTTTTGTTTTGTTTTGGTTTTCATCCTTAAGGAGAGGAAAAGAGGGATTAAAAACTTGTAGCTAATATTCCAGATGGAAATGGCTTATTTTTATACTTTCAGAACTATTTCACTGTGGTTTCCCTGTGTTGATCCTACTTTGTGAATGTAATTCTCTGACAGAATTCTGTTTGGGAATGTCCTTGTCTGAAATTATAGTCACTGGCTATAGAAATGTCCTCTTACACTATCATGCACCCCTCCCTTCCACCTAGAAAAAGTTACGTTCATGAGATAGAGTTATACTGTAAGTCTCATTAGAAAAATCAACTCAAGTTCTGCTGAAAAGTTCAGAAAAGTATTCATTCCTTCGTGCATTCATTCACAAGACATGTATTAGGAGAGAGTATTAAATTAAGAACTGTATTTAATACAATGGAAACTCAGACATGCTAAGCAAGAAGCTAATATACCACGAGCTGTGATGGTTTGTAAAAGGCGAAAGATTTATAGGATCTGAAAAGAAACCAGAGTATTGTGATGTTTGTATATTCCGCCCATTCAAAACGGGGATCAAGTAGCAACTACTCTGGAAGAGTTACACGTGAAGTATGTGGTAGGTCAGAATAATATGCTTTGGGTCTTCTCAATACATGCCATTCTGGCTTTCTTAGTCTGGTGCAAAAAATTTCACTCCAGGAGGTTTCTTGGGAGGTGTGTTTTGGATGACAGGGTTGGACAATGAATCAAGTCTGACCAGTCAATGTCCTCATTCCCTTGGCCTCACAGATTAATCCAGCCAAATTAATTAGAGTTCTCCCAGGGTCATTCACTGTGGTAGGAAGAAAGATGCTTTCTTTCAGTTGTTGCTAACCCGACTGAAAATAGGCCTGCATCTGCGGGAGACCACACTTCCTACCTATAGAGAATTTGCTTGAAAATAAAGCCACCTCATAGGGAAGCAGAGGTGAAAGACGAAAAGAGAGAAACAGTAATTCGAGAGGCTGGTACCATTTCTAAAGCCTGGATCCTGCCATTTCTGTGAAGATCAATCTCTGTTTTTTTTTGTTTTTTTTTTTTTTAATGTGTTAATAATATCCCTTCTGGGCATAAGTTAATTAATGTTGGGTTCCTTTTACTTGCAACCAGAGCCCAATAATTTCACTACTACTTAGAGAAAAGTACTCCTTTTAGAAAGGATCACAGGATATTCCATGAGGGGTATAATATTTAATGCATTTATTTATTTAGTAATATTAAGTGAGATCCTCCTCTGTGCCTTGCAGTGTGCCAGATGCTAAAGATCTAACATCCCAGAATATCAGACATGGTCCTGCCTTCATCAAGTGATGGTTGTGGCAGCAAAAGTAATACTTTCTTTTTTCTTTTCTTTTCTTTCTTTCCTTTTTTTTTTTTTTTAAAGTTGCACAATCTGACAAGGACCCTAAAGGAAATAAACAAGATGCCTAGATTGAGATTAGGTAGTCAAGAAAGGCTTCTCAGAGGAGGAGGAGGGGACATTTACACTGGACCTGAAGAATGAGTAGGGACTGTCTCCATGCAGAGATGATGGAGAAGAGGATGAAAGTGTTCAGAGATGGGGATGGTGTGCAAATAATTATATCAAACTAAATACAAGGGATATTTATTTTTTTAAGATTTTATTTATTTATTTACAGACAGAGATCACAAGTAGTTAGAGAGGCAGGCAGAGAGAGAGGAAGGGAAGCAGGCACCCTGCTGGGCAGAGAGCCCAATGTGGGGCTCGATCCCAGGACCCTGAGACCATGACCTGAGCCGAAGGCAGAGGATTTAACCCACTGAGCCACCCAGGTGCCCCTACAAAGGATATTTATTACAATAAGGTCTATTTCTATGGGTTCAGGCTTCTGAAAATTTTTTGAATGGAGGCTTTATATACTTTTCCAAAACCTTGGGCAATTCATCTCATCCAGGTGATTTTTAGAGTCACTACATTAGAGTTTTCTTGGCTTTTATATATAATTATTATTCATAATAAACCGAGCTATTAACATACTTCAGTAAGTACTGTTGTTTACAAGATGACAATTTTGTGATGGATCGGGCTGTTTCTGGGGGGTGGGGGTGGATCTTCAATATTCAAAGAGCCAAAAGACTCTAAAACAGAAACTATGTAGTTGTAAATGTCAAATGGCTATAATTCTCCACGTGTCTCACCTGGCAGTTCAGAGGCATTGCAGGCAAGTTTTAATAAAAGGATCTTACTTAGCCATTTCACACTAACATAATTTCTCTAGGGCACTAATATTCTGCCCAATTTATTGCTGACTGCATCATTTGTGTTCTTTCTTACAATAGTTGTAGGGGGCGAGAGGGTAGACAGAAACAAAGGGAGAGAAAATAAGAAAGATCTCTGGGTACATTTGAGGCACAGCCTTGGTTGTACTCTTCCTGGCATTTTCTCTCTTGCCTACTTCTGCAGAGTAAGCAAGTTAATTCCTGCCCTGAAATCATTTTGTGAAAGGTTTACATCTTGACATCTGCTGAGTCATAACATCAAAATGGTCTTCCCATGTTGATTGTAAGATAAATCAGGTAGACTCTTTGGTAGGAGTATTGATTCTGCATTAATCACGCAATTCCCTGTGCAACTTTTCTTTTCTTTTCTTTTTTTTAAGATTTTATTTATTTATTTGACAGAGATCACAAGTAGGTAGAGAGGCAGACAGAGAGAGAAGGGGAAGCAGGCTCCCCACTGAGTAGAGAACCTGAAGCCAGGCTCGATCCCAGCACCCGGAGATCATGACCTGAGCCGAAGGCAGAGGCTTAACCCACCAAGCCACCCAGGCACCCCTTTGTGCAGCTTTTCTAAAGTGTATGAATCTGTTATTTTTTCCAGAAGGATGAGGCAGAAACGTGTGCTTATATAGATATGAATGTAACGCTGGTGAATTTAAGTTTTTGTAAGTTGTAAAGTAAGTGAGTAACTTTTTGTTGTTGGCAGTTGGTTTGTTTGCATTCTTTTACCTGATTAATTCCCAATCTTTAATATGTTAAAATTTGTATTATTTAAAGTATAATTATAATTCACTACTGAATACTGGCAAATATTAGTGCATACTCAATTATGTTAATTATGTAAATGGCAATGATAAGATTCTCTTTCAACTATTGGGATCCTAACATACTAGTGTTTCTTCCCAGTCTCTAGCATCATAGAGGATAAATACAGAATTTTATTATAAAGGCAACATTTATAAAAGTAACAAAAAGCGAGACAATAGAAAATGTTTGCCTTCAACAACTAAATTCCCTCATAATATAAAAGAAATGTCATTTCTTTTAGAGCTTAACATTTAATATTATAGATTTTAAATTGCTTCCTTTGGGTAAGGCAGAACACTTGATTAATTTTACTCTAGTTATTTAATCTTATTACAATGATAACTAAAGCAATGCATGCTACTTTGGAAGAATATTTAACAATAAATATAATGAAATATAATGCAAGGCATAGAATACTTAGCTTCTAATTAGGATATTGACAATTATAAGAGATTGTCTCTTCTTCCCTAACAATCAAAATAAGACAAATAAACTACAAAAATTCACAGTTTTTCTGAACTCACCAGAGAGGTCTGGATGCAAAGAAACTGTGATATGAGCTCTAAAGGTTATGAGTTTTTTATTTTATAAGACAGAGGATCTGGACATATCTCCACATGAGAGAATAAGGAACTTGCCCTTAATGGAAGTAGGAAAAAATTAAGCTGAATATCCTTTTTAAGACGTGCATCTTGGCTTACATGAAAAATTAGAGAGGAACCAAAAAAAATTAATTTCCAGGAAGTCCAGACTTAGAACAAGTCTGCATTCATTTACCAAGTATTCCATGGGTCTATACTATTTGCTGTGAGGTGACAAGGCCTGGGATGCAGAACAGGAGAAATGAGAAAGAGACTGTCACTAAGGCTTGTGTGGTCTCCCACAACTCCGAAGAAATCATCTTCTGAAGATGGAAACAGAGCAAAATGCCTGAGGAAATAAATCCAAGGCACATAGATTTTACCTGGCAAGGGGTCGAAACAAAGCAATGGTATTGTATCAGTCAGAAATTTTTCTAAGTGTGCAAAGCCTGAAGCAGGTTTTGAAACCAAAGGAAACACCCCAGAAACCAAAAAAATCTGCCTAGTTTAGTAGAAATCACACGTAAGTATTCTACAATTTAGAAAGCTGACAGCTCAGCTATACAGCACAGAGTTATCTCAAGAATCTCATGAGTTCTCAAACCCCAAGCCTCAAAGAAGTAAAAAGACCTGTGCTCCATTTCTAAACATGGGTAAACAGAAATAAAGCAACATAAACTGAAGCCATTCAGAGTGAATGTGTCAAAAATCCCAGGCCTAGCTCAATACAAATGAAACTGAATGAGGCCCCGATCGTAGCAGTTTATCACAAGAAGGAATATTCTTTTTTTCTAAATGTAAATATAATTTATTTCTACCTATACTGTTCTTTTACACAGAAGACAATCAGAAATAACAAATTTATAAAACCCACAAAGAAGCAGAAACAGAGAGAGCAAGACAGGCCCATCGTCAAGAAAGTTAATAGTAACAGAAGATGCAGAGATGGTGCAATATTAAAATTATCCTTCAACGGATGCCTGGGTGGCTCAGTGGGTTAAGCCTCTGCCTTCAGCTCAGGTCATGATCTCGGGGTCCTGGATGGAGCCCCGCATCAGACTCTGCTCAGCAGGGAGCCAGCTTTCCCCTCTCTCTTTGCCTGCCTCTCTGCCTACTTGTGATCTCTGTCAAATAAATAAATACAATCTTAAAAATAAATAAATAAAATAAAATTATTATTCAATGACTTCAATTTTTTTTTTTAAGAACTCTGGAATTTGTGAAGAAGTGGAAGTCTTAAAAGAAATAACTTAAATAAAAATAGGCAAAAAAAAAACCCTGATAAAAATACTAAAGGACATAGCTGAAAATGTGAGAAACATAAGTATATAGAGAAATTTAGCAGAGATGAAGAAATTATGAGAATTTATTATATATATTAAATACACATCGAATTCAGTACAGAAAAAGAATTAGAGAATTTGAATACAGAGCAACAGAAAGCACCAAAGAGAAACTTAAAGAGGAAGAAAAAAGTGTGAAAAAAAAAAACCAGAACAAAGAATAGATCTGTCAAAGATCAAATGATCTAATGTGTGAAATGGGATGGGCAGAGGAAAGGAAAGTGAAAATGGAGAAGACAAGATACTTCAAGCGATAGTAAACCAACACCAAGGATATATCCCCAAATCACTGTATTGATTAGAGTTAAATGTCTCTCTCTCTCTCACACACCCACACCCACACACACACCCCACACACACACCCACACATGATCAACTCTATCATTCCATTTCTATAACCTCCAAGAACAAATGAAGCTATTTTACAATGATCAAAGATAGGAAATGGTTGTATCACAAAGATGCAGGGAAGAGAGGAAAGGGGCAAAATGAATTTCCTTGGGTGACTAAAAAAAATAAAAATCTGTCTTGCTTTCTGTGGATTTGCAAGGGTATATAGAATGGTTGAACTGAACTGAACACTAATGATATGTGTGTGATTTTCTGTTAAATAAAAAGCTGTAAGGGAAAATAAAGAACTTTCTAGAACAATCACCCAGGAACAACATAACTAATCCTTTATTTTGCACTTCATTTTTTTTAATGGGGATACATATTATGATAGTAATAATGAAAATAGTGTTTTATATATCAAGCATATTTCCATTTATATATCCAAGGAAATCAATAAACCTTGCAATATACCTAGGATTAAAATAGGAAAAGACCACATTTCTATTCATTATCTATTTCAACAAAGGATTTAGGCACATGTCATTTTGGTTAAAATTTTCCCAAAATTAGCTTACAGAAAAGAAAAAAAGTGAGAAAAGTGTTTTCTTTAAGAGTCCGAGGAAAAGGAGTATTATGAAGACTTATGAGGGGCTTAACCCAGAAACTAGAATGTCTAGCTACATACCCTACACTTTATTGTGTCATATTGTCTCAGATCTTCATTCTTGCAGAGGTCCAATTTCTTAATGATTTCTTTGCTGCGATGACTGGCTTCTTTTCAGGGTTGACTCATCCTAAATATTTTCATGGATTTACTTATTTGACAGCCCTACATAATGTCCATGACTTTTGCCCTATAACTTTTCAGTTTCTGTCCACTCTGTTTCTGACATATCCAGCATCTTAAGCCAGTAAAATATTAAGTAACAAGGAAAAAAATGGGCTCAGCATAGAAATCAAATTTAATGTAACTGCAAGACACAGTGTAAGACGAGCTGCAGACCCACATCCTATTCAAGAGTATTTTTCATATCCAGAACTGTAGGACTTCAAAACAGTTGCCATGGAAATTTCAGAATGGCTAAAGACCATAATTGGTATGTGTCTCCTATCTGGATATCCTCTTCACAAAGGTGTTGTTTAATGTCAGTCTCTCGTTTTCCCCTGTTTTACTGCTTTAGTGTGGGTTGAAAGAGGAGGGGTGAAGGGTGGATGATTTGTCTCTTTACTTCATAGTTCTCCTTATCAAGGAGATCCACATACAAAGCTAAGAAAGACTATGAATTCCTGGGCTTGAGACTGCAGACATGGTTAGATGAACAGAGACTTCTGGGGGTCTAGAAAAGCAGTTAAGTATATTTTACATCTGAGAACACCAGTGGGTCTAGAGAACACCACTGATTGCTATTCTGGCACAAATTACTTCCCTCCATGAATCCATGCCCCTTGTCCTGTAAACTTGTGTTCTATATCCATAGTCTGACTCTGGGATGGCCTCTTAACTTGTTTGGACTAAGGGGACATGGCAGAAGTGACTATGTGCAGGTTCTGTGTCTAGGCCTCAGAAGACTTTGCATGTTTAGACTGATTTCTTGTGCTTCTGAGCTTATTTGCTCTTCTCCACAGGAGCCTATACTGTTGGAAGGACATGAGAGACTTATAGAAATAAGAAAAGGGGAAGAGAACCAGCCATGCCCCAGAAAGAGCAGTGCCTACTAGATTCACAGCTGATCAAAGACTCATGATGGAGCCAAGCTAGTAAGCACCTGATCTGCCAATCCTACAGAATCATGAGCTAGAAACTTACATACTATTAGAGGACATTAAGTTTTTGGAGAGTAATTCAGCAATTCCCCATAGTAATATCCCCCAATTCTCCCTTATTATATTATGATCATTCTCAGAAGCCATAGCTCATGGGCGTAGTTAATTCCAACCCAAATTTTAAATTCTTATCAATTTTCTACTGTCCCTGAATTAGTTAATCTCAGATGAGATATCCATGTTCTGAATTATAAGGTATGCTGAGAGAAGAAGATCAGGTAGTGAAGAGTACATTGTTACCTCTAAAACCACAGGAAGGTTATAGTCCAGGGAAGGGTAGGTGATCAAGGACAAAAAAGTATGGCTCCTTTTTTTTCTATTATATTAAATTAGAGCTACTTTTGTACTACTTATAAACCAAAAAGAAAAGTCAGTAAATTGAAAAATGTATATATTCCACAGTTTATGTTCTCTGGTCACAATGCAAAAACTAATAAATAAATTAGCTACCACACCATTGTATTTAAGTTAAAAATATTTAGCTTCCTAGAATTCAATGGAATGGGAAGATGCTGCTATATCATCATTTTGTCAAATACAAATTTAAAAACACAATAAGAGATGTTGAAAGAGAAATCATAATAGCAATATGTACAACTAAGTGAACAAAGTCCATCTTTTCTCATATGTAATTAATAGTTTTAAATATTTGCAATTTTAAAAAAAATTGGATAAAAAAGTAAAGTAGATATTCAATGAAGAAAAAACAAAGAGAAAAAAAACAAAATAAAACCCAACCCAAACCAATTTAATGTTGGGGAGAAATAATGAAGATTTTTAAAAATCCCAGAAATTAATAAAATACAAAGTGGGAAGTCACAGGTCAACAGGGCAAAGGAAATGTATAAGTAACTAATAAACAAGACATGGCACATTATAAAATAGTGGACATGTTTTTAACAAATATAACGTGAAAAAAATGGGAATATACAAAGATAAAACAGTAGAAAGAAGATTAAACTAAATAGATATTGAAGAAACTATTAAACAGAACAAACAGACCTCAAAGTATGAATTGCCAAAGTAAATATTTCTTTACCCAGTTCTGAAAGCAGTAAGAAAGAAGAAAGAGAAAAACAGAAATTTGTATTTCATCTTCAGGGATAATCGTATTTAAAGATAAAATCTAAATTAGTTGTAAAATGTAGTAAAAAAAAAAACGGGAAAAAGGAAGAAGAAAACAGGCAGTCTAGTGAAACATTTATCAGGGTAAAGAATGACATCGAGTTGGGACTTCTTCAAAGGCACAGGTATCGCCAAAGTAGGCAGCATATAAGAAGGAGAGAGCTCAGAAACACTTGTGTAGGTCCAGCACTACACATTCAGCTATGGGGTCCCTTTGCCCCTGTTTGGAACCCACAGTATGGCAGGGGAAAAAATGTGGAAGGGGACATGGCACCAAGAGAGACACTCCTAGACATGCCATTTGGCCAAATGTGTCACATCACATAGGAAAACATGTGACTGTAAGTGACCCTGTGGGTAGGGTTTTCAGAAAACAGAAATATAGAATACCTAAAATTGAATGTTAGATTTAATAAAAAGGATACTATTTAGTATAACTATGGTCAAATATTGCAAGAGACATTCTTAGCCACACACAAAAAGTCTATTATTTCTCTGAAATTCAACTTTAATTGGGTAGTCTGTTTTTTTGTTTTGTTTTGTTTTGTTTTTGTTTTTGTTTTGGCTAAACTTGGCAAGCTACTTATAGCTACTAATCTTTGTCAACTGAAACAATGCAATTATCTATTAGATACATTGAAATCCCCCATTCAAATAGACATTTGTTTTTGAGACACTCTTTGCTAGCCAAGGTAGTATCCTGGCTCCTTCTCAATACCAAGTGATTACAAAATACATCTTGTATGGGAAGAATTCGCTACATATAAAAGTAAGTAGTAGTTAAATAAACAAACCTAAAACTTTAGGCTCGACAGAAAAATCCAGAAAGAAACACAGGGAAAAAGGAAAATAGAACCTACTCAGCCGTAGGAGTTTGCCAGGAAACTGAGAATCAGTAAATACTTCCCAACTCATTCTGAGGCCATCCTCATCAGACAAAATCATGTCACACACACTTATACACACACATACACACACACACACACACACATTACAGACCAGTAATAGACATAGGTTCAAAATATCCAAATGTTCAAAATGTCTTCAGTTTTAGTAAATTTAATCCATCAATATGCAGGATGGCTATTACCTCATGGCAAAATGGCATTTAGCCAAGGAGTGTAAAGTTGATTTGACACTAAAAAAATCAGTAATGTGAAAGAGAATTCTGGGAAGGTGATGAAGGAGGAAGTACCGGAAACCTGTGTCTTCAGCTAGACAACAGCAGCACTGGAAGAATCTGTCAGATAGAACTATTTTAGAACTCTGGAGTCTATTGAAGCCTTACAATTTCCTAGGGAAGACTTGGAGAGTAAATTGGGGTTCATTTCAGTCAATTTCAGCTCTTAGCACAGTAGTAGCTTTCAACCTCCCTGACCCTGGCCAGGTGGCAAGCTGTCATGCACACGTTACTAGAGCAGCTTACACACAGCCTGCAGGATCTAGCATGAACAAAAAGGAACCTGGCCTCCAAATATTGGCAACCTGTTCTCTGACCTCTGATTGCTGCTTCTAACCACAGGGCTGAAGCCAAAGAGGTGAGCAGATACCACGCTTACAGCCCCAGGCCGCTCTTGTTGCAAGCCTGTCCCTCTGCGACTGAGGTGACTTCGAGGGGATCCGGATTTAAAGAGCCAGTGTCCGCCCTGCCCCCTTTCATTTTTCTCTTTTCCCCCTTTCTGGGAGCCAGATACTAAAGGCTGATTTATTCAAAAGCGACTGCATATAAGGGGAAAATTAGAAAGTGATTATGTATGCCTAAGATAAGTCTCAGAAAAGACCAGAGAAGACCTTAAATTTATACCACAAGCTAATCTTTTTTATTTTTTTTAAGATTTTATTTATTTGGCAGAGAGGGCACAAGCAGGGGGAAGAGCAGGCAGAGGAAGAAGCAGGCTCCCTGGTGAGCAAGGAGCCCAATGCAGGGCTCGATCCCAGGACTCTGAGATCATGACCTGAGCCGAAGGCAGAGGCTTAACCGACTGAGCCACCCAGGGCCCCCCAAAAGCGAATTTTAAGCACAGACATAGCCTGCAACAATATAAACAAACAAATGGACAAAATAAATAAATAAATAGCACAAAACAATAAAGCCTGGTGAAAGGGGAGAATCTGACTTCCATAGTTGCCACATGGTTAGATCTGTACACCCTTATCCATAGAAGCATTATTCGCAATAGCTAAAAGGTAGAAGTGACCTAAGTGTCCACTGACTAACAAATGAAACGTGGTCTATCTACACAATGGAATATTACTCAGTCTTAAAAGGAACAGGGATTCTGGCACATGCTACAACGTGGATGAACCGTGAGGACAGAGTGTTAAGTTAAATATGCCAGTCACAAAAATACAAATACTGTATGGTTTTACGTACATAAAGTACTTAAAATACTCATAGTCAGGGAGACAGCAAGCAGAGTAGTGGTTGCCAGGGGCTATAGGAAGAGGTGAAGGGGAGTTATTTTTTAAGGGGCACAGAGTTTGTTCTGCAAGATGAAGAGTTATGAGATGGATGAGCAATATTATGAGTATATTACTACTGCTGAGCTATACACTTAGACATGGGTAAGATGGTAGATTTTATGTTGTATGTATTTTACTACAGTAGGAAAATAAGAAAGGGGTGCCTGGGTGGCTTAGTCAGTTAGGCACCTGACTTAGGGCTTTGGCTTAGGTCACAGTCTTAGGTCATGGGATTGAGCCCCATGTGGGCTCTCAAAGAGAACAGAAAGATTTTCTTTCCCTCTCTTTCTGCCCTTCCCTGCCCTGCTCACACACATTCTTTCTCTCTCTCTCAAAAAAAAAAAAGAAAGAAAGAAAGAAAGAAAGAAAGAATCAATATTCCTTTCACCATATTAACAAACTAAAAATATATATATTAATAGACACAGAAGAGCATTACGAAACCCACTATCCATTTCTGATTAAACCTTTCAGGAGACCAGCTCCAGAGCAGAGCAGACTTCATATTCATCAACTTGAATAAAAGGCATCTACAAAAAAGATTATAGTTGTCATCCTTCACGGTAAAAGACTGGATCCTTCACCCATAAGATTGGAAACAAGTCAAGGGTGTCTCTTCCTACCACTCGTAGGCTGTTGTGTTAAAAGAAGAACTGGTCATGCAATAAGACAAGAACAGACATAAAAGTATACAGATTAGGAAAGGAAGAAGTAAAGTTGTTTTTAGTTGCAGACTGCATTGGGAGTCTACATAAAAAAAATCTAAACAAATATATATACAGATCAGTAGCCATTTGTGTCATTATACCATGGCACATTCAATAATGTGATCATGTTTAAACTGATGAAAACAGGTTTATACACTTAACAAATATTTGTGAAGCATCATAAAGATGGCACATTGCTTAACATATTATTCTAAGCAATGTGCCCCTTGAAAAATAGTAAATAAAAATTTCTGTCCTGTGGCAGCTTATATTCTAGTGGGGGGGAAAGATAAAAGACAAAATAAATACATATAAAAAGTGAAAGAGAAGACAGTTAGTACTATGGAAAAAAATAGAGTGGAGAAAAGGGCTTTCTGATGAGGAGTGAGGACATTTGTAATTTCATACGGCGATCAGAAATACCTTCCCTGAGAACACATGAAGGTGTTGAGGGAACAGCTCTGCACTTAGCTGGTGAAATGTGGATACATCCTCCTTACTGTTCTTCACTGTAATAACCTCTGCGCAGGGAGAGGATTGGGAGATGCTGCAATAATCTGTATGAGGACTTTCTCTACTGTGTTTCGTATTTGTTTTTTTTTTTTTTTTAATTCACTGGAGAGTATGGAGATGCTGAATCACAATTAAGAATAAAAAAGAATGAAACTCAATTTCCACCATATAAGGATGTAGATGTTGTCAAGAGTGTATTCAGTTCCTTCCTTGTTCTCTCTCACCACTCTCGAAAGAAAGAAAGAAAGAAAGAAAGAAAGAAAGAAAGAAAGAAAGAAAGAAAGAAAGAAAGAAAAAGAGGAAGGAAGGAAGGAAAAGAAAGAAAGAAGTTTACTTTCCAGCAGTAAAGATGACTAAGCAAGCATGCTACCGTGTACTTTATTTTTTTAAACAACATTGTGATTGGGAAGTTATATCCTCATCTGTCAACTCTCCAGCTGTGCTCAATCCATGGCACATCTGTCTTAGAAATATCACCAGACTGCACTCTTGAGCCTCTGTCCCGACACTGATCAGACTGACAGCAGTGCACTTGCTAAGTTTGAACTGACTACACTGTGATGTTTCCAGGGTAAACCCAGCCAGAATGATCCAAGATTCTTGCTTCCCCTATGACCCCTGATGGACATCTGTGGTACCACATTATTTATGTGACGGCAGGGCAGGGAAATAGACTCCTTCAGGAATAAGGGAGACATTTTAGGAAAGCAAAACAAAATGCTTTCTGACATCTGGCATGTAAAATACAGTATAAACATTTGCTTTATTCGTATAGCTCCCTAACTCTAAGCTGTATTTTATTACCTAAGTGGTTACCTACATAAATTTGAGCGCCTTCTTGTAGTTCATATGATTCTGCAATATGAGAAAAAAAAAAAAAAAAAAGACTATAATGACCAAAGCCTTAATAATGGCTCTTTTTAGGGTGTGAAAAATGCTTACTTATTTTTGCTCTTTCTCTACATTTCTATGTTGTACAAACCATGTAGCAACCATGTGTTAGTTTTGTAATGGGAAAAATCTTTATTAACATAGTTTATATTCATATCATAGTCTCCTTTTGTTCAAATCATGAATTGAAATAATATCAAGAACGGTATTAAAAAATAAAAAATTTTATTTAAAAATAAATAAATAAATAAATAAATAATTAAAAAAAAAAGAATCAATAGTTAAATGCTTTCTATGTCTGGGCACCTCGAATATTTGATTACTCTAATTCCTGCCAAGTTTGTCTTCTGTCTCTTACTGTTTCTCCAATCTCTGTCTCTGTCACGGACAACAATGCTTTGGCCTTATTATTCAAATTGTAGACCATAGGTGAGCAGCCTAGACCTCACACGGAATACCCAAAGGTTACTGCAAGAGACAGAACTGAAAAACCTGAGTTCATAATGATATGTATCTAACTTGACTTAGATCATAACAATTAATTCTGCCAAAGATTATCAGGGATCTGTAAGAAACCCAGGAGATGCCCTTATTTGGTGTAAGACAACTGAGATAGTAATGCGGACAATAATAAATCACTGACATTTATTGAGAGAGGTGGGGAGAGGGGAGGAGAGAGAATGAATGAGTTGGTAGAATTCACCAACCAAGAGGGCTAGGAATAGAGCACTCTATCTCAGTCTCAGAACTTTTAATATCAATGTCTATTTATTTCAGAGACAATGTTTCTTTTCTTTTCTCTCTCTCTCTCTCTCTCTTTTTTTTTTCTTTTTGGCAGTTTCTCTTTGAAACTTTATGGAATTTATGGAATTACCCCTTGAAAATTTAGTCAGACTTAGCTGTCCAAAAGGATTACACTTAAAATAGTATAAAGCTCTATTTTACTTACTCTTTATCTCTTTTTAGATTTCCATTCAGAGCCAAAATTGTTGCCAGCATGTCCAGTATGCAAATATGTTACTGACAGTGACAGTCTCAAGTGGGGGAAATGCCTGTCTACATCTTTTCCCTCCCATACTTCATAGACAGTGTGGTTGTCTTGAAAGTACACATGATATCATGTTAATGAAAAAAAAAAAAGCACAAAGCCAGAAAAAGTGACTTTTAATTATACATAAATATATATGGACAGAAATTCTAAAATGTTTAAAATGATCACTGCCAGCTAAGGAAATAGATATTGTTTTATTTTTGCGTTATATTTTCTAACTTCCAAACTAAGCACGTATTTTGTAGTCAGAAAAAAAGTTACTAAAATATAAAATGAAAAAAAATTTAGCATAGATTATTGATGCAATAGAATATAAAATTCAAACAGGAATACAGATAGTTTGTTGTGGTAGGGTCCAAGAAATGGGAAAGAGAGGACAATTATAAACCTAGGACAAGATTCCAGAAGGCATTCTATACTAGCATTCCTGGAGTCTTTGTTGGCATGAAATAATTGTGGATTTAATGAGTGCTGCATAAGTACATGCATCTCTGGCTGAGGAGTAAATTTAATTGGTGTAACCAATACATTGTAGACAGTGACTTTTGTCCTGTCCTTTTGCTACCTGAGTATAAGCTTTAGAAGAGTCTGAAATGATGCAATGGGTAGGTAAGGTAAGTCTTATCCAGAGGGCTTTTAAAGCTAGTTGGGGAAATAAGACACAAGTGAAAGTGACCCAGAGATAAGGGGGAGAATAGACTAGAGGTAGAAATGTTGGTCATGGTCTTGAGGAGCTGTTAAGTCCTCAAGGTATTTACTAATGAAATACCTCCCGGAGACTCTTCGGCACTAAAGGAGAACCGACAGTCGTTTCTGCAACCTTCTACAATCTTCAAGAGAGAAAACCCTGAGGCAATTAGTTTATTTCCAGGAGAAGTTAAAAAGATCTGGTGATGATAGGAACTGAATGTTAAGTCCCACAAGGGTTCTCTCCATTGACATCTCCTGTTTTAATTTCATTACCAGTGCGGCCACAGTGCCCAACTAGACAGAACTTCCCAAGCAAGTACCATAGGACATGCAATCATTGGCCTGCTGAGCAGCCTATACTTCTCCTTGACAAAGAGGAGGTAGTTTTCTTCAAACAGGATTAGTTTAAATGGTCCATCTTAAAAATACTTTTATGTAGCTGAGACTTTAGAGGCTGCAAGACACTGAAAAGTTGGAAACAAGCTCCACGGACTAGAGACTTGGAAAACTTCCACTTCAAGCAGCATACTGCATTGGAAGAGATCTTAAACAGAATCTTGGAAAGAAGTTGCCTGGAAACTATAAACGCAAAAGTCCAGTGAGAGTTTACAAGCCTCTTGGCAAAGTTTGCCTTATTCTTTGTCGAGACATACTGCTCTGAGTTTAAATTTAGGGCACCTAAATAAAACAAAAACTAAGAAATCTCCTCCTCCCTGCCTCTTGCCTATGTTCTACCACTGAACAATGATAGCAGTTAAAGAACCAAACCAGGACTTTACTTTCTTTAGCCATAAAATTAAACTAGAATTCAATAAGGCAGGTGAAAACACTATGAAAACTGTAAGATGCTACTCAAGATAGGAGTTTGTGTGTTAGGTCAGAATTTTTTTTTTTTTTTTTTTTAGTAAATCCTCCAGGCTTCTCCCGTGCCTTCATGGAAGGAGAATAGTTCATAGTTCCCCATCCTTGACTTGAAGAGGTGGTGAGTAGGTAGTGGGCATGAGGAGAACAGAGGACTGACAGGTGCTTGTGTCAGTGGAATATAGGACAAAGACATCTCACTGAAGCGTAATTTGCGGCAATCTTCAAGCCAGCTGTCAAACACAGTCATGAATCAACATCAGTAAAATTAAAAACAACAGCAATGCAGGATATAAAAACTTGCCACTTCCTAACTAGTTGACTATTATCTATGCTCTTGAGGTTACTGAATGTGTATGACTGGAATTCTGTAGACAGATGTGCTACCACACATCTCTTCCCAGCTGCATTTGAACACACATTGTGCCTTCAGGTAAAATCAGTCATAAGTGATAGGACAAAAATACACAAGAATCAAAACAACTAATTTCCTAAGATGGCATTCGTGCAGAGAAGGATTTATATAGAAAGGCCAGCTTGTGAGGTTTGCTCTTGGCTAGCGTCTAGGAACTTGGATGTGGAAGAATCCCCACTATTCCCAGGACCAAGAAGAGTGGTTCACTCTGCCTAAACTGTACAAGCGATGTGCTTTATGCTGAACACCTGCTTTCCTTCTGGGAATTTGGATTTTGGGTGCATGCGAGCCAGAGGGTGTCTATGTGAACCGCTCCTGTTAAAAACATTGGGCACTGAATTGCAAATGAGTTTCCCTAGGAGACAACACCTCACATGTGTTATCACTATTGGATGCTGAAGGAATTTAGCATACTGTATGTGTGACTCCTTGGGGAGAACACGCTTGGAAGCTTGGGTCTAGTTTCTCTGGATTTTGTCCCAAATATTTCATTCTTTGCTGCACTTACTCTTTATTCTCTTGCTGTAATAAATCTTTTGCTGATTCTTTTGAGTTTATCTAGCAAATCACTGAACCTGGGGTGGTCTTGGGCCTCCCAACACAGCATTATATAAGCTCAGTGAGTTAAAAATATATATATAAAAAGCATAAAAGGGACCTTGTCTGAAATAAATTCTTACCTTGGATTTCTTGATTCTGGCTTTGAAGATGAAGGACTGCTTTCCTATTTGATACTTTCGGTGTTTAAATCTTATAAATTTACTCCCTAAATTTTAATTTACAGTGTCTGGGGACTGTATGTACTAGAGAATTCAGTAAATCTCTAGTTTATGTCTTTGAATGACTTCAACTTTTGATGGTGAACCACAGATAGGGGTTTTTGGTTATATATTAATGCATATAAATTTGAGCCTCCTTAAGATTTTTTTTGTTGTTTTTTCAACCAGTGATACTGTATACTTCTTTTTAAATATATTTACAGCATAATGAGCTTATGGAAACCCTGCTATAAATACACTTAAAGACTAAACATAAAAATAGGTTGAATATAGAAACTGACATGCATAATTCATGGATGGTAAGGTATTATGCAAGTTCCATGCTCTAGAGAATGGTTACATAAAATTTTAATGAAAGTTTTGGCAACCCAAAACTCATCTTACGCTCTTGTGTAACACAGGGGAATATTGCTTTCCTCAAAGGTGGACCTGGGCTGCTAAATCACAAGTTGTCAAGGAGATAAGTTCATTAAGGTTCTTACAGACCTGCAGGAAACTGGACTGAATTGCTATCTATCTTGTAGTCTTAACTATCATCTGTTTAATACTTGTGTTTTTTTAAAAGAGTAAAAATAACATTTCAAGAGCCCCATTGAATGTGTATTTATACAAGTGCTAAGGTTATTGTTACTAATAATATATTGCAAAATATCCAATACTGGATGTGTTTTATGTATAAACCCTGTAGGCTAAAAGGAAGAAACTACTCTATATAGGGTAATTATACTTTTAATTATATCTAGGAGTTGGCATGAGATTTTACTAAGTATGGGTAGAGATGGTAATAGTTCATGGGCAGCAAGATTTATTGGTGAGAATATTGTGTTTTACCCAACATTCACAATAGAGAAATATAGATTCTTTTTTAATAGGAGACACAGATTATATACAAGGTTCATATGAAGCCCATTAATATTATGTATTTACAAAATATGTGTATATATATATTTTTAATACTTTTTATTCTGGATTTTTGTTTTCACTTTATGCTTATATCTAGATGGACTTGTCATTTTGGGGACAAGGATCTGAAAAATCATAGGAAACCCTAAGATTCATACTCTAGCAATCCTGTGGCTGCAGCAAACAGACTTTCAGTGAAGAACAAAGAGGTAAAAAGCAAACCAGAGTGAACACAGAGAGTATAGTTACTTTTTTTTTCTTTTTTGGGGGGAGGTGGGTGGGTAACATTTTCCCCTTGCAAATACAGGAACTGTATTTGTAGAGTGAAACATTTTTAATTTTGATATTTTACTTTGATGTGAATCGATCAAGTGAAGACTGACTGATCAAATTATAATCTATGGCTCTTTCAGAGACACCATTTGAAAGAGATAAAATGCCTTCACAGGCTAAAAAAATTAACTTTTCTTATGCAGTGACCGAAATGATATTATTGGAGAAACCACTGGTGATATTTAGTGAAGAAAGAGAGCAAACTGTTATGTGGGACGGGCTTTACCTGTATAAAGCAGCGTGCACCTCAGGGGAGGGAAGCCACCTAAATATAATTTTTTTTTTTTTTTTTTTTTTTTCCCACAGAGAGAGAGAGATCACAAGTAGGAAGAGAGGCAGGCAGGGCGGCGGGGGGAAGCAGGTTCCCTGCAGAGCAGAGAGCCCAATGCGGGGCTCGATCCCAGGACCCTAAGATCATGACCTGAGCTGAAGGTGGAGGCTTAACCCTTTGAGCCACCGGGAGCCTCAAGCCCCCTAATTATAAACAATGGCTACCTCTGGGGGGTTGAGTCTGCACTCTTTAGAATATAGGAAACCGTAGCAAATGAACATGTATCATTCTATCATCTGAAACAATACATTCCCTTTAGCCAGAAAAGGGGTGAATGTGTGTCTGAGGCAAACATACAGATGGACACCCCCAGGGCACACTCACACCCAGGTCCTGCTCTTTCTGGCTTGGCTTTCTTGTAATTAAAAAACTAATGAGCTCCCACCCCTGACTTCTGACCTCCCTTTCTGCAACTAACTTCAACTTTAGATCCTACTTAACGATAGGGCTCTTGTTTCTGGTTTTGCTGCCCTTTTTATAGTAAATATTTGCTGGGGATTTTAAAACAACTCTTCAGCATTAAGCTTACTATGACTTTGGACCTGGAATTATTTGGAGTTAACCCTCCCACTCTTCCATGATGTGCTTCTTTATACCCACTTTAACCCTCCCCTCTCCCTAGCCATGGCCATCCAAACATACCTTCTGCATGTATCTTTGGTCTATTTTCTTCCTAGACTCCAGGATCACTTCACATTTGGGGCCCATTAGAATTTTCCCTCGGTCTCCAATTTAAATTGGATAGGTTGCTGCTTCCACAAGCCCTGCATTGATCTTCACTAACTAGTACATGGTAGGTCCTCACCCAATGTTTGTTAGACTTAACGCATAAATAAATGAATAAATTAGCACCTCAGAGAAGCTGCCAGAATTATATATGCCTTCCAAGGATACTACTTTCTCCCACTTGACTAAAGGCTTCCGGATCTTCAATTCTTATTTACTGAGTGTCTGTTCTGTCTGATGCAGCCCAGGACTGGGTTTTCAGGGCGGGTTTGAGCTCATCTCAGATTACGCTGTTAGTATGACAGCTTCATACACTATGGATATTTGTGGTCCACCCCCCCCCAAATTTATACATTGAAATCCTGACCTCTAATGTGATTTTATTAGGAGGTGGGGTTTTTGAGAGGTGGTTAGGTCAAGAGGGGAGAGCCCTGTTGAATGGGTCTGTGCCCTTACACAAGAAGTCCTAGAGAGCTCTCTCACCCCTTCCACCAGGTTAAAGCCAAATGTCAGCCGAGTTGGAAAGCTGGCCCTCATTAGACACCAAAACTGTCAGCACCAGGATCTTGGACTTTCCAGTCTCCAGAAACTTCAGAAATAAATGTTCGTTGTTTCTAAGCTACACAGTATAAGCTATATTTGTTACAGACTAAGATATAGTTGGTATTGCTGCTCAAGGAAAACAGTACAAATCAGGTTTTGCGTTTGTATCTCTAAGTGAGGGCGGTTCAGTCCTAAAATTCTGATTTCTACATTACCCCTTTCCAAACTTTCTCTTGGATTCCTCACTCCTACTATTATGTGAAAATCATCAAAAGCAGTGTAAATCTGAAAG
Organism: Mustela nivalis; assembly: GCF_964662115.1. Classification (NCBI taxonomy): domain Eukaryota; kingdom Metazoa; phylum Chordata; class Mammalia; order Carnivora; family Mustelidae; genus Mustela; species Mustela nivalis. The sequence continues at coordinate 34,641,408 of NC_139036.1, forward strand.
CAGTGTTAGTTTTTAAGGGTTATCAAATACCATATTTATTACGATTTGAGGGTATAAGACCATAATACTCTATAAGGTGTGGCAGATTTAATGGCTAAGGTGCGAACATTATCTTCTCAACAATCTAAAGATTATAGCACATACATAGTTTTCTAGGGGACCTAGAAACGCTGCTTGAGAGTCAAAAAGAAGTATCAAAGAGAATGTGTATGTGTATGGAATATTTTAGCCATCCTGTTTCTTTTTAAGGACGCATCCAACAACAAAAGAAGCATAAATAATTCTTAGAATTGTATAAATGCATTATATTTCCATCTAGCTGCGAATACTTTTTGGTAGGATTCTAGAACAAATCAGGTTACAAAACATCAATATACTACACGTGGAAAAATTAAAATTTAAAATATTTATGTTTCACGAAGACAGCTGAAGCGTAAGAGAGTCAGGCTGGAGATTTCTGGTAGGAGAAAACTGATATGTCGGATCTGGTGACAGATTACTTATCATTCCAATTACATATACATTATTTTGGCAGTTTATTCTCATGTGTAGCACTGAGCATTTTTTTCTCCTTAATAGTAGTTTTGAGGCAGTGCCATTTGCACTAACGAGGCATATTAAAATGAAAGCACTGTCTACTGTAAAGCAAACAAATGTTCTAATGGCCAGGGGATCCTGGCTGGGGCCAAGTTGACAGTTCAATTATCCAAACAGGTTACAAATGAGTGCATTGAAGACAAATGCCTGTGGATTTCCTTCTGTGAGTACTGCTCAGTAAGACTGAAAAATGTCAGAGAAGATACCTTCTTTCTAAGTAACTATATATTTCTGAAATGCAATAAAGATGTGTGTGTGTGTGTGTGTGTGTGTGTTTAAATAATTAAAAGAACCTAGGGCTTGGAGCATTTTTTTAAAGGGCAACGTTAGTAAGAGCAGTTCACTGGAATGGAATTTCAACAACTAAAAAAAAAAAAAAAATTCTTTTACCTCTCACCTCCATGACATCCCACAAATATCCTGAAGTATTCCAAGGTTCTGAACAACCTGTGGAATCACCACATAAAAATTGTGCTTTAGGGGCGCCTGGGTGGCTCAGTGGGTTAAGCCTCTGCCTTTGGCTCAGTCATGATCCCAGGGTCCTGGGATCGAGCCCCGCATCGGGCTCTCTGCTCAATGGGGAGCCTGTTTCCTCCTCTCTCTCTGCCTGCCTCTCTGCTGACTTGTGATCTCTCTCTCTGTCAAGTAAATAAATAAAATCATAAAAAATATATTGTGCTTTATCTAGTGCTTCATGTGAGTTGTGGGTACAGTGATTCCATCTTTTATTCTTTATTTGTAAAGTAGAAAATGCCAAATGGCAATCACAACCCCTAGTATCTGATTAACAAAATTCCTCATTTTGTCAACTGGATTGTTATTCAGCTAAAAATAAAAGGCATGACTGCAGATAAAAAATCATGTAATAATAAATAAGTTTAATTAAAACAAACAAAAATCATGTAATAGAAGGCATCACATTTTTTTTCTTACAATGGGATTCTATCTTTAAAAATCATCATATGGACCAAAACAGAAGAAAACTGTTGTGTCTTTCATGTTTTGTAAATATGTGACTGTCCAAACTATATACATAGAGTTTGTTGGAGCTTTAATAAAAGGAGGAAAGCATGATAATTGGGTAGGAAGAAGCACATGTTTCAGAGCAGAGTCAGCTTGGGTTCCCAGCAGGTAGAGCAGTCTTGCACAACTTATTTAACATTGCTAAACTTTATTTTGTCTCTAAAGTGGTACTGATACTATTCTGTATTACTCACCTAATAGGAATAATAAAATAGGTTCCTAAGTTTCCAGGTACAAAGTCAGAACATTGTAAGTACATGGTTGATGTTAGCCACTATCATTATATCAAACTGGGAGAAGTCATATGGTCCCCTGCTTAGGAACTGAGTGACAGGAGTGTCGCATCTTCTTTCATTAAATCATGCATTGCATTCATATAACAGCACTTATTAAATACTGACTGTCAGTTACCATTTGATATCTGGGTGCAAGTAAGTAAAACAAGGCACAATCTGGTGACAGCAATATACAAGCCAAGACATATTTCAGTGGGGCTAGAGGTATGTACAAGTTGCTAAGGAAGCAGTGAGGACAGACACATAGAATCTAGATTGGCAAGTGAACTAAAGGACGGCTTCTCGGTGAAGACAATGTTTGAGGAAAGACTTAAGAGTGAATGGGCTTATTCAGGTGAAAATGCAGGGCCAGTAACTGAGGGGATGTGCTGAAAACATTCGCTAACCCATTTATATTTGGGAAGGAGATTATAAAAATGTCTTTCCTAGGGATATACATGTGAATGCCTATCTAGTCTAGGAAAAGAGCACAAGATTATTATAAACATATAAGATGCAGAATTGGAAAATATGAGTGATATGTGGACAAAATTTTAAAATTCTGTGGGGTTTTTTTTTAGTCTAAATCTCTATATGGGGTTCTTTCTACATCCTACTTGCCTAATCGAAGCCATTCTCATTCAGAAAAGCAAAGTGATATTGCATATTAGGATAAAACAGTGTGAGAATTAAAACAACAGATTGACATCATTTTTCTAAGTAGATGGAAGCCATTTAGAGCAATTCTGAATAGACAAAGAAGGTTTTTAAGCTAGCTATTTTTGTTTTCTCTTGCTGTTTCCATCATGCAGTAATGTGGGGATCAGTATTAATAGGAATAATAAGCACTTGCAGACACATCTATTGTATTGCTGTGTTAAGTTCTATGAAAGGGTAAATATATACGGTTCTTGCTATAAAACATGAAAGAGACACATGAATACTTAGTATGAGCTATTTATAATATATCAGGCAAAGAACCAAGCACACTACATTTTAATTTTCAGTCTTATAAGTAGGGCTCATCATCCCTAATTTGAAGGTTAAAAACATTAAAACCCAAAGAAGAGGAGGTGCTTGTCCCAAGTCACACAGCTTGGTAGAGGTAAGCTCAGTTTCCCACCCAGTTTTATAATTCCAAAGCTCATATCCTTTTCAACTCTACTACTATGTTTCCAAGAGCAACTTATTAAAAACAAACAAACCAACCGAAAACAAAAAGTGAGTTTTAGCTAACTTTTATTAGATGACTTTCTTTACTTTTCTTTTTTTTTTTTTTTAAGGTTTTTTGTTTTTTTGAGAGAGAGAGCGTGAGTGTGTGAACAGGGGGAGGGGCAGGGGGTTAGGGACAGAATCCTCAGGTAGACTCCCTGCAGAGCAGGGAGCCCAGTGCAGGGCCCTTGATCCCAGGACCCTGAGATCATGACCTGAGCTGAAATCAAGAGTTGGACACGTCACCAGCTGCCCCTATAAGATGACTTTCTAATAAAAAACCGATACTGAATGACACTAGAATGGTATTTAGAACTCATGGACACATTACTCCTCTTGGTTTACTACTACAGTGATTCAAGGGAGTATGTTAAAATTTTTATCTAGCTAATTACAAGCTTTCTACATACAAAATTCTTATTTGTCTGTCATCCTGTGAAATCTTTCATTATTCCTCTAGCCAAAATAGTATTAGTTCTGTGGTGGTGTGATTAACAATGAGAAGAAGCCAAACACCATAAAGCACCGAGAGCCACACCTTTTCCTGCAGGTTGTGGCCCATTGCACAGAAGCCATTCGGACATTGATGGAGCTTGCTTATTGTGTCTGTGTTTGGCTCACACATTTAAATAATAATTCCCCTTAGCATTACTTGTAGTGGTTTAAAGTGATGGTTAATAGGTAGTGAAATCATAAGAAAAACATTAAACTGATGAGTCTCAGATATTATCTGGTGTGTTATTACATAGATGGGTTTTCTGTAGTCTCTCCTCACCATTCATTAGTCATTTATGGGCTTCTGTTATTAACTTATATGCATATTTAAGACCTAGCTCATGCTCATTTTAGGTCTTTGAATGTAGTAGCACTTTATAAAAAAAATATTCAGTATCGTTTTGAAGAATGAATTTATTTTAAGTAAAAGTTCATATTTAATGCATTAATATCACTCCTACTTCCATTCAAACTGCTTAAATAAGATCATTAAATAACTTTTTATAGCCATAAGAAGTCACATTAAAAGTGTAATTTAATCCGAACGCTGTAGAACTAAGTTTGTTTGCATTTCTAAATCACTGCATTTTAGTTCCTAAATTTTACTCCTGCCTTCCTTCCTCATGTCCCATATATCCCTTTGCCCATTCTCAGTCCATGAGGCTAGAAGAGCTCATAATTTTAGAAAGGCTCCCATTTTCAGGAAGAAAATTATGAGTGGTAGTAGAGAAGTGTAGATAAAATAGGTGAGCAGTGGGGAAGCCCATAATAATAAGGCTGGTTGGAGAAAGTGTTATCATTCAAATATTATCCTGTGGCTCTGAAGGAGGAGGAGAATTCTAGGAGGGAACATCCAGGTTGGGGTGGGGGAGGGAAGAGGTTGGATCATCTTTCTCTGACCCTGTTTCTGAATGTCAGCCCCCTTTGTAATTCTCCACTCTTTCCAACCCATAGCACCATACAGGTTCCTTAAAATGCTGGCTCCAGTGTAGGCAAAAACTCTTTCTCTCAATTTCTCTTATCATAGAGACTGAGGTTGATATGGGGTGTTTTTGTAAAGGCAAAGTTTTTTTTTTTTTTTAATACAATATCCAACTATTTACCGTTCAGATGCTAAGCACCCCAGTATAGAATGAGAGCTCATTACAGAATACATTCTCCAGACTTCCTTGGTCCTCTGGTAACTTACAGTTTCTCTTCCAAGGATCACCGGTGTGAGATTTCCTTCCATCTTTGATGGTAGCATGATGTCGTAGAAAGTGCACAGGATTTTAAAAAGTAAGTTCTGATTCTGTCTCATGTTAACAATGTAACATTGGCAAAGCCACTTAACTTCCTGAATACAATTTTTCTCTTGAAAATAGCAAAAAAAAAAAAAATTTCTCTATAGAATTGTCATAACTTTCAAATGAGATACAGTCTAAAAATAAAGCTTAATAAATATTTGCTATAAAAGCATACACTAAAAAGACCTTCCCTTAATTTCTTCTCTCCATTTTGTTTTGTTTTGTTTTCCATATGGAAGACCATTATGTTATTACTATACTAGAGAAATTCACCTTTCAGGATAAAACTTGGCTTCTCAGGACCCTCTCAAATTTTTCTACTCAGCTTCTCATCTTTAGACCATATGCACTGCATAGTTGAATTCCTTTTCCAGACCCATCCTGAATGACATTTTTAAGCCATAATTAAAAGAAAAGTACTTAAAGCCTCAGTTATTACCTTAGTTCTTCTCTGGAGCATTTTCTGATGATACACACAGGTGAAGGATGTTTGTCTCAGTTGTCATTTATGTACAGTATACTGCCATCTAGAATCCAGGACATTTAAAAAATCTATTAGATTATTTGCTCATTACCCATAATTTAGGCAATTATACTGTATTGGGAGACATTTTTAATACAATGATGCTTTGAGTTGACACTCAAATGTTGCAGAATCTCAGTCCTTTCTTAACCTAAATAAATGCCTCTGGAGTTTTATTATTGCCTCAAAAAAGGTAATATGAACTTCTATGTAGTTATCTATAAAATAGTCTTTAGTTCCCTGAGCTTTGCCTAACCATATGTACTTCAATGGTAGCCTACCTACATTTAACTGCATATTATACTGTTAAAACAGAACCTTTCTTCGGCTAAACAATCCTTCAGTTTTAACTGAACAAAGAGATACAAAAATTAAAAAACAAAATGTCTAACAGCACCATGTCAACTGATGCTAACTACTAGTGCTGTGTAAGAACTTGAATCTCCCAACGTCTCATTTTGTCCCCAAATGTCTGTGCTTGTGCATGTGCTTGTCCAGCTTACAAGCCCTACACTAATATGACAGGACATATGGTGAACCTTGTTGGTAATTTGATGACATTGTGATTGCGGGCACAGAAAAACTGGTATCTTCCCTGCAGTGCATTGTGACTTTGTTTTTAAACTCTAATGGGATTATTACAAGAACTATATGCAAGGGAGGTCATATGGGAAACAAAGCATAAATGTTTTGGCAAACCTGAGCCAGCCCTCAGGAACACCTTATGCAGAGCTTTTGTAAAAATTGGTTTAGAACATTCATTTTTGGAGGGGCTCAGTTGCTTAAGCATCTGACTTTGGCTCAGGTCACGATCTCAGGGTCCTGGGATCAAGAGTCCTGCACTGGGCTCCCTACTCAGCAGGGAGTCTGCTTCCTCTCTCCCTTTGTTTTGGCCCCCAACTTGTGCTCTCTCTCTCTCTCTCTCCAATAAATAAATAAATACAATCTTAAAAAAAAAAAAAAGAACAATCTTGGATTTGAGATAAGCACATGTTCCTATTTCTTATCATCTGTTTTGTAGGATTTATTTATCTTGATGGCAAAGACACAGCACAGTGACATTCTGATAGATGAAAGCAACTACTCTTTGCTACTTAGAGTTTTGAACAAGGGAAGGCTTCCAGGTATGACCACACGGGGTGCTGCAGGGGACAGGGAAACAGCAAGCTGAAGCTATAGGAGGCAGCTTTTTTATGGCAGCTTGGGTGGGGTGAGCTAGGTTTCATGAACTCCATCATGGATTAGCTGATTTGAGTAATTTTACAGGCTCTAAGCCATAAAGGTGATTCCTGGTTCTCTTGTACCTGGCCCTGCAGTGATTAGGGTGGGTTCCTTTGCAGCCTTGGAGCATGAGAACCCCCATAAGGGATGTAGTTGAGGAATGGATATAATTAACTGCCCAAGAAGGGCAACTGACCAGCCTCTGGACTGGCCTTAAGACCGGGTCAAAATAGCATTAAAAAAAAAAAAGAAAGAAAGAAAGAAAGAGAGAGAGAAAGAAAGAAAGAAAGGAAAAAAAATTAACTGCAAAAACACAAAATACTTGTATTACACTATCCTCCATCACCTCATCCCACATTAAATCTTAGTCCTCTGACTAGCAACAGAGAAAGTAAGTCAAGATAGGAAGGGGCGCAAGTCAACAAGGTCTTTGGAACATGCTCTGGTCACCAGACTTACTCATACCTCCAAAGATGAGATGAGAAACCAAGAGATGATCTAAGAGAGCAGAGTACCTTTTGAACCCACAGCAGGGTTACTTCTTGCCAACCAAATCCAGTCAATGTTTTCGACCTCAACTAACTTGTTGGCAGCTGCTCCCCTCTTAGGGATATGAGAAAATAGGAGGACGCTGGGAAAAAAGTAAGCAAAAAATTCCTCTTCTTTCAGAATCTTAAAACAACAACACAAACCAAGACTCTAAAGACATGGCATGAGGAAAGCTGAATCAGGAGCTCCCAGAAGAATCCATTGTGATGGGATTGTCTCTAACAATCAGTAACTTGGATGGGATTGGTGCTGACATGGACAAAAGTCCCAGGGATTGTTCGAAGTCTGTGGATGTCTGGACTCTTTAATTTGGCTTCATAGGCTTTTCATGGCATAGAAGGATAGCATGCATTTCCCCTTGTCCAGGTACCTCTTGCATATCATCCCCTTTGAAGCTATGTGAGAGTGGGGCACCTGGGTGGCTCAGCTGGTTACACATCTGCTTTTGGCTGAGGTCATGATCCTGGAGTCCAGGGATTGAACCCCATATCTGGCTCCCTGCTCAGCAGGAGCCTGCTTCTCCCTTTCCTCCCAGCTTGTGATCTCTCTTGCTATCTCTGTCACTGTCTCTCTCTCTCTCAAATAAATAAATAAAATCTCAAAAGGAAAAAAAAAAAGCTGTGTGAGCTTGCATTTGGTCATCAGGTGCAGAGAGAAGTTATGGAATACGTTGGTCTAAAAATGCCATTTGAGGCTGAAGCACGGAGCTGGAGAGCACATTGCCTGGTGTCACGTGGAGAGATGATGTCAGCAACGTGAGCTGAGGTCACAGCATGAAGTACACTTACTTACCATCCTCAAGAGTTTGCATTCCCCCTCCCCCCCAAAGGCAATGGGAAATCATTGAGAAGTTTTAATTATGGAAAAGATACAAACATATTTAAATTTAGTAAGACAGCTCTGACTGTTGTATGGAAGATTGTCAGAAAGTGGTTAAGTGGAATTTTAAAGACCAGTGACCAAGCCCTTAAAATGAGAAATGTAGGGCATCCATGTTAGGTTCTCAGATGGCTGAAGAGGAAGAAATAGGTACAACAGGCTTTAAGAAGATGGAGCAGGTGGACCGCATGACTCATGACTCATTGGCTATGGGGAACAGAAGACTGTGGTGGTCAGGAATGACTACGAGGCTGTTGCCTTGAGCAAATGACCAGAAGAAAAGAAAATCCTAGGATACACTGACAGGATCTCTGAGGAACACTTGCTCTTTCCTGGGCTTGGGCTGCCTTTCTTCCCCTTCCTTCTAGATAAATCCTCCCATCTTTTAACATTCTAATTAAGCATCACTTTTCTGAGGATGCATCCCCTAAAGTCCTTAGTGTGCCAGCATCCTTAGGGGTAACTCCATAACAGCACTCATCAAAATGAATTGTCCTTGTTGCTTTCTTCACCATTATTTCATGCTACTTGGAGCTGCCTAAAGACAGAACCTGAGACTCTCATCTCTGTCTCTGATGCACTGATAATGTGCACTACTGGGTAATCAATAAACATGAATTGAAAGGGAGAGGAAGGAGGAGAGGAAGGGAGATTAGTAAATGGGTAATTTTCTGTAGTAAATAGCAAAAAAAAAATTCTCATCATCTTCACACACAAAAATATTTATTTATTGTTCCCTTTGTAGTGATAGGTAAGTTGTTGAGCTCTTCTGGGTAAATGTACTGTAATTACTTCACCTCCAAATGATGAATCAAGGGTAAGACTGCTTTCATTCTATGCTTCTGTCATCCTCTGACTTTAAGATAATTCAGTTGGCAGATGAAGGATGAAAGCAGGGAAAATCCTACCAGATACCCCTGATCCAAGGGTGGGATTTAGCACTTGTACTCACAGTTCACTGCAAGAACTAAACATATATCCAATCACAGAACAAAGCAGTTTGAGAAATACGTTGTATACACATGTATAAGAAGAAAGGTAGAGAGGGAAACTAAGTAACTGCTTATGACCAGAGCACAGAAAACAGGAGTCCTAATAAGTCCTCATATGCCCTAACATTCAGAGAGAAAAATTAGCTACATACGGTGTGATTGATGACTTAATAAACACTATGAGTGACCCATGTTCCAGGAACATCCTTATTATATGGATCCAGAATCATGAATGGAAATGTAAAGGGAGCATGCACATTCACAAAATGTCACTATATATATGTATATAAACATATGTATATACACTGTATATATGCATATACACATTTGCAAAATTATATCACTGTATGTGTAGTATGCCATAATGTGAGTGTATCCATAGCTACGTATATTACTCCAAATATGTCATCTGTTAACAAGCTATTTCATGCGTAATAACTGAGTTACTATACTGTCTGAGTTTCCCTTCATTCAGAGAAAAGTTAAAGAGCAGAAATTCAGCATGAGGAATTTTTTTGGTGACACAGTATCAGGTGACTTATTACTCACAAATATAACATTGAAGTATGCAGAGCAGAAATTAAAGTACATTGGCCTAAAACTGATAACCTGACCTTCTTGCAGTCACTTAATGCAGTACGATACCTAGAATTTATAGTATAAATTTTATAATATGAACCTCGGTCTCAGGAGGTATCCTTACCATGCAAAACACTTCCCTAGTTATCCAGTTGTATTTATGTGTTTCAAAAGATCTGTTTTGCACATTTATTTTTAAACATAAAATTAGGTTTCCTTGCTTGATTTTTATGACATAATTAGCATATTCATAACATTGAAGGTATAATGTCCTTATTATTGAAACTCTGCCTCTAGAACTGCACTTTTAGTAAATATGTCTTAATGTGTATTCATGAAACTGTAACAGGCATTGACATTGCATAATCTGAAACCACCCAAGATCTCAATGGGTAGGGATGTTGAAGGGAAAATGTAAATCTGAAACCTGAATCAAGCACTCCTAGGTCATTCTAGAATGACCTGGATAATTGATATGGAGCACCCTGTTAAAAGCATTCTTCTCATTTTCAGGGAACTTTTCAAATCCTTAATTTCTTTGTCTTACTTACTATACAAATTGGTTTGAGGATATATATATATATATATTCCCCTAAAGCTATAGAATAGTAAGTTGTAATCACTAAAACCAATCCCTACTGTCAAATCTTCCAAATTATTACACAAAAAGAGCTGACAGGATCATATGAAAAATAAGGTATAATACTAACATGTCTGTTTAAAATATCTCCTTCATGTTGGTAGTGTGGGGTCAGGATCCTAAGAATTACAGTAAAAATAACATTCTTGAGATCATAGAATAATCATTATGTTGTTGTGGTTTAGTTAGATAAAAATTTATGTAGAGTATTTGCATCTCGTTTGTAGGTAAAAGTGTATAAAAATGTGTATAAAGTACCTTATATAAAGTGTCTCTATAAACTAGTTTGCATAAAGTGTCATTTCTTCTCTTTCTAGCCTTTAGAACAGTTGTGTAAGAGGAAGGTTATCAGATTCTTGAGGTTTTGGTAAAAATTTCCTGTAAAACAATTTGCGCCTGATGCTGATAGGTGTGGAAAGGGAAGTTGTAGTGAATATTAATGCATCTCAAATTATTTAATGATCATAGGCCTACTGATTTTCCTTTTCCTCTTGAGTCAGTTTTGATCAATTATCTTTCTAAGGCATCGTCCATTTTATTTAAGTGAGTTAGTTTGTTAATTCTGATAAAACTTCTATATGTACCTGAATGGAATGGAATCTCTTAGACTGATCAATCAATAGAGATATATCCTCTAATTCTGAGTATCAGATTATAAATACTCATGAAATCAAACTACAATTTATTATTAAAATTGAGTTCAGTTTCTGAGAGTGGGATCTTAAAAACCTGGGTCTCTGAATCCAGATTCATTAAAATCTACTGGTAATTCTCTATTTTGTTTTTAAATTTGAATGTCAGCTGTGAAAGACTCTGTCAAAGATTTGAGTTGTTATGTCCCTATGAGTTATCCTTTCTATTATTTTGTCCTTACTAGGAATATTTCTTCCTTAATAATGTTTTTCAGACTCTGTATTTGTATTGCAAACCAGCTCTCCTTATTCAGTGTTTTCCCAGTGTATTTTTTATTGTCAAACTTTTTGAGGCATTATATATTCTGCCATTATTTTTATAAATGTCTTGGAGCAGATTATTTATATCACATTTGAGACTCTCTCAATACGTACCTTTAATCCATGCATATTTAATGCATGTACGACTACTGATATATTTAGATTTCACTATTATCTATATTTTTCTTTTTTAAAAAATATTTTATTTATTTATTTGCAAGAGAGAAAGAAAGTGAGAGAAAACACAAGAGCAGGGTAAGGTGCAGAGGGAGCCCAACATGGGGCTCAATCCCAGGACCCTGGGATCATAACCTGAGCTGAAGCCAGATGCTTAACCAACTGAGCCCCCCAAGTGCCCCAGTATTTTTCAATATTGTATTTATTTATTTGAGAGAGAGAAAGACAGAAAGAGCACAAGCAGGGAGAGGGGCAGAGGGAGAAACGGACTCTCCACTGAGCAGGGAGTCCATAGGGGACTCAATCCCAGGACCCCAGAATCATGACCTGGGCTGAAGGCAGCTGCTTAACCAACTGAGCCACCCAGGTGCCCCTAATATTTTCAATTATCATTCTTTTGCTTTTTTTTCTTTGTTTTCCTTTTATGAATCCTCTCCCTTTGCCCTTCCTATTCAATGACCAAACATATCTTAGCTTTAATTATAATCTCCTGATTCTACTTGCTACCTTACTTTTTAATCTAATATTTTATATCTGCTCTATCTTAATATCACCACATTGGTTATATATTGTATCATTCATATCCAGGGCTTATTTTGAATTACAAACATATTTTCTGATTTATTTGCACCAGACAACTTGTGAAAAATAATTGTTTGGGTATTTCCTTCCATGTTTCAGTATTTAGACTATTTCTTACCTAAAAAAAAATCATTTAGAAGTTCTTTCAAGGATAATCTCTATTAAGCTCTGTCACTCTCTGCACAAAAATACATTTATCTATCTTTTAGTCCTCATGTAATAATTAAACCATGTTTAGAATTCTAGGCTGACAATTTGTAAAACACACTGAAAATACTTTATTGTTTCAGCTGATGAGAACCGTGTTGTCTTATTTGTTTCAGGGAATATAACATATATTGTTTTAGTGGGAGCATTAAAAAAAGAAGTAACTGGAATATGTGCTACACTTAATAATCACTTATTAGAGCACTCCAAAAATAAAGCATTAGCCTGCTTAAAAACAACACAGGAAGGCCATCTTTCCATCCTGATGCCTAGATCTGGGCTACCTCTCTGCTCTGCTGGTGTGGTTGGTCGTGATCCTAATAATCATTTCTTTTCTACAGAAGACATGCAAGATGAGGGGTTAAGTTTCCTGGGTTTTCAGGAGTTCATTCTGTGCTGTGAGCAGTGCCTATGGCAGGAATTTCTTCCTCACTTAGGCCTTATTACAACCATCGTTCCTTCTGTCCTTCCTGAGTATTCTCCCTTCCTTACTGTACACATTAGCTGTTATCACAAAAATATGGGTTACAAACTGCCAAGAAATTCAGTTGCTGGGAGAAATCATTGTTTATTCTTGAGTGCATGGGTCGGCAGGAGGTCTCCCTAGTTTAGGCTGAGCACACCCACCCATCGCGGTCATCTGAAAGTCTTTCAGGTGGCCCCACTGATACTGGCCACCCCTCCTGGTCTTAGGGTTGGCCGGCTGCATCATGACTGAGGAGGGCCGGGATGTTTCTCCACGTGTTTTTCTCACCTCCCTCTTTGGAGCTGGCTTGGACATGTCCCCATGGTGGTGGCACGAGTATAAGAATGGAGACCGCAATACACAAGTTATTTTTCCAACTTCTGCTTATGTCAAATCTGCTAAAAACCTACTGGCTACAGAGAGTCCTGGAGAACAATCCCTGAGTCAGTATAGGAGGTTCCTACCAATAGGCATGGGTACAGAGAGATAAGAATAATTGGGGCCATTATTAGAACTTATCACCACCTTCGTTTGGGGTTTAATCCTTTGCATCCCACCTTTGTGAACTCAATAGTGTCGTGGCTAATCTCTAGCTTATCTCCCACCTGTGACAAAACTCAGTGACGGAAGTTCCCCCAAATCACCCAGCCGGTCATTGATAAAAGAAGGTTTCTGCATCCAGGTCTTCTTATTCAAACTGTCAAGTTCTTCTCTAGTTACTATTCTTCATTCTCTCTCCCTTGGTATGCATTTTTATTTTTGTTTGTTTGTTTGTTTATGCTTTTGCTTTCAGTTAGTAGATTTATTTCAATTACAGTTTCTGTATCAGGAACACATATGATGGGGCGCCTGGGTGGCTCAGTGGGTTAAGCTGCTGCCTTCGGCTCAGGTCATGATTTCAGGGTCCTGGGATCGAGTCCCGCATCAGGCTCTCTGCTCGGCAGGGCGCCTGCTTCCTCCTCTCTCTCTCTCTCTGCCTGCCTCTCTGCCTACTTGTGATCTCTCTCTGTCAAATAAATAAATAAATAAATAAATAAAATCTTTAAAAAAAAGGAACACATATGATAATCCAAAAATACATCCCATAAAATATTTGTTGGTTTTACTTTAGCTTCTGTTTTTTTCCTTTCTGCAGGGAAGTATGTTAACAGTACTTCTATTGAAGCATTCCGGTACCTTTTTTTTTATTTTTTTTTTGTCTGTCATAAATATCCCATTAGAAGAGTAGGTGGCATGGGTCAAGTCTCCCTTATTTTGCATCCTACTCTTCATAATTTAAGGGATTTTAGAAAGCTATTTTATCTTTATGCATATCAATAAATTTTTTTAAAGTTCATACCTTTTGCATTAGAAGGAAATATGAAAGCAAATTCTTCTTAGCATTTTAATATTTATTTATATAATAAACATTCTTCAGAAACATAAATAAAATGTATTGCTTAGAAGGTCATGGCCAGGTGTGATCGACTATAAAGCAGTGCTTTTTTCTGTACTGCTTTCAGCACTCTTTCTAATTCAGATAAAAGAACGCCTCTTAGTTCCTTGCAAGGAGTCCTTATTGCTCCCTCTTAGATATTTGAAGCTCATGATCTCGTGCCTGAACTACTTCAAGAATTTCAGAACTAATCCTCCCCCATGTCCCTGCCTTCATTCCCTCCCCCATACAACTTTAATCCCCATCCTCTGTTTTTGATCCTTCATATCACACAAAGAATACAACATTTTAGTTTTCTCATGTTTTTATCTAGTTCAAAACTCACCAAAGAATGCCCACAAGCCCACTTGTAAACTGGCAACTTTCCCATACGTGTCTTGATCTCAACATTGACCAAAATTAATTTCCTTGCCCTACCTGAAGACCATGACTGTTCCCTTTCCATGAATGTGGTACCCCATCCTCCTAGTCCCCCACAGGAGATGTCTCCTTTGCCTTCCCTTTCATATCTAATCAATATTTAAATCTTATACATTGTATCCCCTTAATCTTTTTACTAACCTCCGCATCTCCCTTCTAATGACTGCTCCCTATTTTAGTACCTCATTGTCTCTTACCTATTTAATTACAATAGCCTCTTTCTTAGATACAATTCACCCCATAACACTATGTTATGGATTACTTATTCTGAGAATGTGTCATGCACTCTTACATCTTAATTTATTTTCACATGCTATTTTCTCTACATAAATTTTGTTTTCCACGTACAGTGGTATTTTAGCCTTTAATATCCAGCTCAGTTATCACCACTGATAAGAAAACACTCTCTCAAACAACCCAAAAGTGTTACTTATCCTTCCATACATTCATAAAAGTTCTTCTGTGATTCTACACTCAGAGAAATTCTCTTCTATACACCTGTGATCTCACAAGTGAATGTGAGCCCTCTCAGTGTAGCATCTATGTGATAGGTTGGTATCCACATGTCTAGCATGGCATTAAGTAATATGTCAGGCCCACAGTATGTATTTTACTTGAATTAATTAGTGGATGGAAAGATAGGAAGATGAAGTGGGTGGGTATGATTCTACCACATAAATACACTTCTCAAAATAGTTAATTCTCAATTTTTTGCAGGTCAATGTTCGGGTTACAAAATCCACTCTGAAGACACTCCATGATACGGCAGGTTAGACTCCTATACCCTTACTGATAAATTTTCCAGTTGCACTATGACCATATTATTGCTGCCTGCCCCAGTTACACCCTCTTTCAATCCACACTGCCTGTTCTATAGTCAACAGACACATGCATTCCTTGTGCAAAAGCAGAGCTACAAGGTATTCTCTCTATTGGTTGGTAGACCAGTGGGTCCTCTGTGAATTTGCCATTCCACATGTATATCCATTTTCAAATATCATGTTTGTCTTCATTCCAAGCATGTTTTCATTTACTCCTTATTTTGCACTTTTATTTGACACTACTATCCCATTTAATTCTAAGCAAAACTGTACCTTGATCATAGTCATCCCCATTCTTGGTGTCAATACCCATGGTTTCTCAGCTCTTGGTTATGACCTCTGTTCCACCCACTCTCTTTTGGAGCTCATTTTTTTGTTATGGTTATTAAGTGGTTATTTTTACCTCCCAAAGCTAACTGAAAGCCAGACACAATTCTGTACATTGGGGATACATCAGTGAATAGAATAAGCAAAGATCCCTGCCCTTGTCTAGCTTATATTCTAACAAGGATAAGAAAAATAAGCAGTAAACACGAAAAATAAATAAATTAGATGGGATTTTAGAAAGTGATAAGTCATGTAAAAATAAGAAAACATGTATCAGGGTAAGGAGGATGGAGTCATTGGGTGGTCAGAATTAGCTCACTGAGAACCTGATATTTGAGCACAGATGAAGAGGAGATGAGGAAGTCTCAAATCTGGAGAAAGACAATGTGGGTCCAGGGGGATAGTTAGTGGAAGACTCCAGTCTGGGAGAGAGTCTTGTGTGTTTGAAGAATAGCAAGGAACCCTGTGGTTGGAGATGAGTAAAGACATGGTGGGATGGGGAAGGTGGGAGTCAGGGGAGAGAAGTAGAAGACCAACCTAACTTCTAACTCACAGATCATGTAAGATGTTGGAAATATAGTCATAATGCTATAACTACATAATTATCATTTCATTTTCCTTTCTCACTCTGTTTTGTCGTCCACAGAGCATGTATTACTTTCTGTGATTATTCCACTTATATATTCATTAAAGGGATGCTATTTTTCTCTCCTACTAGAATGTAAGGATTTAGGATTAGGGACTTTACTGGTACCTAGGATAGTGCCTCCGATAGGTAGTGGCTCAATTACATTTATTGAAAACACTAACATTGCATGATGTCTTCTAACATTTTCTAGCTGCAATTTATCTACGTTCTTCTTCGGATCTGCTTTTCCACTCCCTGATCCCGATGCTCAAAATGTACTTGCTGATTTGAACTACAATGATGGGAAATAGAAGCAGCACAGTAACCTGTTATAGGCATGTTTCCAGTCTCTCAGCACCAGAACCTTCCCTGTGTTTATTTATTTGTTTTCCTACAATCTATATGCATGGAGCCACAGCAGCTACTAATTGGCAAGGAGAAGCCTCCGGCTGTGGTTATAAAACACACAAACAAATAATAAATAAACTATTCTTTTTTTTTTTTATAACAATGTAAAGTTGCAACTAGTGTTCTGTTGTCCATATCTCCTGAAGTTAGAATTCTGTTCACTTAGAAATATCTTCTCAATGGGAAAAAAAAAAAAAAAAAAAGCAAAACTAGTCCTCTTCACATTAGTATTTCTAGGTCTGTAAATTGTTTCTTCACATATGAATAAACAGTGAAATAAGGTCATAAACATTTTTGAATGTGCTGAATCATCCACATAGTTTACTCATTGACTAGTTGTAATTCTAAGTTGAGTGCTATAAAGTTTAGCTCACAGGTGCCTCATGACCAATAGTTGGGGTAGAAATAGAGCCAGTCAGGAATTACATGTTCATCACACAGTGCTGATAGAACTTTGTAATACTGACATTGAAATGAACACTTTATTAGGAGACATTTCAATTTATTGTGAATGACCCAAAGGAGAACTATGGAGAAAATTTAAAGTAGGTATAGTAAGATTTTAAGCTAAAGATATAGAATTAGCACGAACCAGTGCTCATCACAGTAAGTGTCCTCCTTAATATCCATCATCTAATTAACTCATAAATACCTTCTCTTAGAAGGTAAGTATTTTTAAAAAAGATTTATTTATTTGATAGAGAGAGACACACAGAGAGAGGGAACACAAGCAATGAAGAGCGATGAGGGAGAAGCAGGTTTCCCACTGAGCAGAGAGCCAGATGTGGGGCTCGATCCCAGGACACTGGGATCATGACCTGAGCCAAAGGCAGATGCTTAATGACTGAGCCACCCAGCTGCCCCAAAAGTTAAGTATTTTGCATAGATATAATGAATATGTGCCAAGAATACACATTATCGGGGCGCCTGGGTGGCTCAGTGGGTTAAGCCGCTGCCTTCGGCTCAGGTCATGATCTCAGGGTCCTGGGATCGAGTCCCGCATCGGGCTCTCTGCTCAGCAGGGAGCCTGCTTCCTCCTCTCTCTTTCTCTGCCTATCTCTCTGCCTACTTGTGATCTCTCTCTATCAAATAAATAAATAAAATCTTTAAAAAAAAGAAAAAAAAAGAATACATATTATCTTTTAATTCTCAAACAGTGCAAGATAGTATCACCATTCTTATTTTTTTTTAAGATTTTTATTTATTTATTTGACAGGGAGAGAGAGAGAGATCACAAGAAGGCAGAGAGTGGGGGGAAGCAGGCTCCCCGCTGAGCAGAGAGCCTGATGCAGGGCTCGATCCTGGGCCCCAAGATCACAACCTGAGCTGAAGATAGAGGCTTAACCCACTGAGCCACCCAGGCGCCCCAGCTACCTTATTTTTTTTTTTTAAGTTTTTTAAAAAATTTATTTGAGAGAGAGAGTGAGAGCCGGAGGAGAGGGAGAGAGAATCCCAAGAAGAGTCTACACTGAGCACAAAGCCCAAACACGGGGCTTGATCCTAGGACCCTGAGATCATGACCAGAGTTGAAATCAAGAATCTGACACTTAGCTGAATGAGCCACCCAGGTGCCACTCACCATTCTCATTTGTAAAGGTAAGAGAACTGTGGCTCAGTTAACTTACTAGAACAAACCTAGTCCAAACATATAGTAGATCCCGAAGTCAAAATTTTCACTAGTCTGATCAGCTCTGAAAGCCCTTACTGCTAAAACCCTTTCTCCTAATTTCTAAGATGATTACAGGTCACTACCTACCAATATGTAAAGTTGTGGGTATTTGCAGGCTCTTCCCACAAGCCCTTAGGAGCTCTTATATATTGATCCTTCCTTTAACTTTTGAGAACGGTCTCATGTTCTGTATATTGCTTCTTTGGATTTCTCAGTTTGTTTTCCAATAAATTTAGACCCCTCCTCACCCCCCTCCCACATTTATTCTCATTTACATCGTGTTTATTGAATATATTTCTGTTCTTTACAAAGCACTAATTAACTACCTCTTGGGAACTCATTTTGAAAGCATGAGAACATATCTGGGGATAACGCATGCAAGAACATTTGGTCAGTAGAAAAACAAACAAATAATATGGCCCTTTTTTCTTCTCACTCAACTATAGCTACTGTTTAAAGCAAAACATATTCAAACAGATTTTAATTATTGTCCCAGCCAATCGGTACATATTATGTACATAATGATAATATATACTGATATTTTATACATATATATATACTGATTATATGTACAATATATATAATATGGCATATATATATATGTCATAATGATAACATACAAGGCAGAAATGCTGCCTCAAACCTTATTATGGGTGGATTATTGCTAGCTAATGTACAAAATCCAGATAGTTGGAAACATCAAAATGTCTGCCTAGATTTTTCAAAATAACTGATTCATATACATGTAGCATAAATAATTTGAAAATAAAAAATTAGCTACATTTTAAAAGACAAATGAGAAAAATATCCTGCTCATGCCTCTACTTCTAATTTTTGCATGACATGATAGGGTGAATGTTCTGTCTAATGCTCATTTTTTATTTATCATTAAGGTACATAAAGGACACCGGGTTGGCTCCGGCGGTTAAGCATCTGTCTCTTGATTTCAGCTCAGGTTGTGATCCCTGGTTGTGATTGTGAGATTGTGAACCCACCTTGGGCTCCACACTCACTATGGAGCCTGCTTAACATCCTCCCTCTCCCTCTGAATGCCACTCCCTCCAAGAAAGAAAGAAAGAAAGAAAGAAAGAAAGAAAGAAAGAAAGAAAGAAAGAAAGGAAGGAAGGTACTCAACTACTTCAAATATCTTCACTGCATATAAAATAAGTTTAAGTTAATTCCTTACATCTGGTAACATGTTGCTTAATAAAAGGGACATTAAATAAAAATACTACATGATAAGTTGGATAACAAGTGATAAAGGCTTACAGACGAATCTGACAATGAGCAGTTACACCTTAGAAAACATTAGAAACATCCCAAGGAATTTGGAATATAGTAGGCTACGCACAGAATTCCAAGCATTGAAAACTGCAGAAACAAAAATTTAAATTGGAGTTTAATGAGTATGATATATGCTGTAATATGACCTCAGTCCCATGATGAGCGACAGATACGACTGAAATCATGGTGATGTCTCATAAATGAAACATTTGTTATCTCTTTCTTGCTCACCTGTGACACATATTAAGTTGGAGTTGCACCTGTTCCAATTGTCAATATTACTTCAGGGATAACGATTTTTGGTGTGAAACTCAAAAACAAGTTTTCTTTCCTTAGAAAGAAGCTATGTTGGTTTAAAGATTCAAGTCTGCCATTGTTCTGTGATATTTGACTGATATTTCTCCCACTGTCACCTCCACGACAATAGGATCCTGTCAATTATTGAGGCCCTTTAGACAGATGTGTCTGGCATAATATAGCAAATACAGCATGTACTCTATAGACCTAGTGCGATGCATGTTTGCTGAAGTTAACTAAATTGGCAGAGATCTGCCTAATAACATGGTCTGCAACAAGGAACCTGAGAAATGAGTGTTCAAGGCAAAAGGGACAGAAATTTCAAGGCTCTGAAATAAGAACAATTTTGGAGTTTCTGAGAGATGACAATATGGCCCTGGTGGCTAAAGCAGAATACAAGTGGAAAAACTGTAGCAGGTGGGCTCAGAGGGTACAGGGCGCAGATTCTGTAGGGCACGGTGAGATATTGTAAGAGATTGGGTTATACATGAAGAGTAGAGAAACATGATTAGATGGTTGTAGGGGAAGGGTGCTATATGACATCATTTATTTATTTAAAGGTAACTTTGTTTGTTCTACTGGGTAGGAAATAGACTGTTGGAAACCAAACATAGGAGGTTGCCTTTGCTTGCCCTAGGAGAGATACTAGGGTCTCAGTAGTAGAGATGAAGATCGGTTTAGGAGCTAGAGAAATTGCTTGCTGATGGCTTGGAAGTGGGAGGGGTGGAGATAGCAAGAAGAATCCAATCATCCTCATTCTTGGCTTGAGTAACTGGGTGACTATCTGTGCAATTCTAGCACTGGGCAAGATGAGGTTGATACATGGTTTGGGCATATATTTAAATATATATATGAATCATAAGTAGTATTTTGGGCACATTAATTGAAGGTGTCAAGTAAACAGTTGCAACTGAGCATGAGAATTGAGATAAATGCATAAAGATGATCCTAAATCTTTTTTTTAATATTTTATTTATTTATTTGAAAGTAAAGACAGTGAGAGAGCGCATGAGAGAGGAGAAGGTTAGAGGGAGAAGCAGACTCCCTATGGAGCTGGGAGCCCGATGCAGGACTCGATCCCAGGACTCAGGGATTATGACCTGAGCCAAAGGCAGTTGCTTAACCAACTGAGCCACCAAGGCGCCCCGATTATCTTAAATCTTTACAAAATGTATTTGATATTATCGTCCTCGTGTTAAATTCAGGGTACTTAGGTAACTTGGTTAAGGTCGTGTCAACTGGCAAAATCACCTGCTCTGACCTCAAGCTCAGGTGGACTTGTCTACGCTGCTCTGCACTGCTCTGTAATGAAACGCAAAACATATATTCAGACGGCAGTAATTTAAGGCAGAGTGGGATCAATACAAGTTCTACCTGAGAAGAAAAAGCTTTTTTTTTTTTTTTTCTTTTGCTGTGGTAATGCATGATGTCTTCCTCAGGGAAGTCGCCGGTGGGTTGAAAAGGTCAAGTTTCAATTGGCAGACTGGAGCCGAAGACTTTCTGTCTGCGCTAGGGAAGAGAGCCACATCCAAGCAAGAGCAGAGAAGTGAACAAACTGCTGGTTTAAATTTGAGGGTTTCAACCTAAGCATAGTTAGAAGAGAGGGTTTAGGGATGAGCAGGGTAAAGGAGAATGCCAGAATATTGGTGCTAGGCACTGGGTGGCAGGATAGATAAGTAAGATTTTATTCAGGAAAGGAAAACCTCTGGAAGTTTGTGAGTAGGGCTGCATGGAAACATAATACAAGTCAGTGCATAAGGTAGATGTCTCTCTCATAAAAACTGTAAGAAGTCTAAACCAAAAGGGAAACAATGTTCAGCTATTTAAGACACAAAAAAAATCTGAAATTAAGATAAAAGGTTACTCACGAAAAGTCATGTCGAAGTTTGTGGTTAATCTAGAATTAGAGCTCAGGTCGCTTAATACATACGTCTTTCCCATTTCTTGCCCAGGGCTGGGACTGTTTCTTATAACCCCAGTCTACTGTTCGTGTTTACCTCCATAATTTGTCTACCTTCACCACTTCATCCACCATGCTTTATATACGGTACCCATTCAAGTGGTATTTGTTCAGGATTCTGTGATGATGACAGCTGTGACAATATAGTTGTTGGGTTTGGGTTTTTTTGGTTTATTTTATTTTTTGGTTATTATTTTCTTCTGTTTTTAATTTCTCTACTTCTTCCCCTAAAACTAAAACCACAACCCAGGAAGCAAGACCCAAACCCCCAAACAACACCTACAAAATACTAAGTATTCCCACAAATCTCACAACATGAGGGACAGGAAGCAAATTACTGAAGGCAGCCAGACCGCTATCCCACATCAGGGGCTGTGCAGAGAAGCCTCGGGACCGCTGATGACCCATTATCTGGGGAAACCTTAAATCGTCAGTATGTGCTCCCTAGAAATTATGGTAGTCCAGCCTGAAAATGGCAGTCCACAACAGAAAGAGCTTGCAAGACTCCCACGTGAAGTTGAGTGCAAGAGACTAAAATGAGATCAAACGGGGTGGGCTCAGTGAACTCTGAGAACTAACCATTACTGAAGCAGCTTTATGGGACGAAGCCATGTACTGAGGAGACATTACAGGAGAGAGAATCTGAAGTGATGAGAGAGAGAGGCAATAGGGGAAGATCATCCAGATATTATGGGGGTGGGACAATCAGTAGGTATCACAAATTACAAAACTGTCTTTTATTTTTAGAAGATTCTATTTATTTATTTGAGAGAGAGGGAGAGAGAGAGCAGGAGCAGGAGAAGCAGACCTCCTGCTGAGCAGGGAGACCAATGTGGGGCTCGATCCCGGGACCTTAGCATCATGAGCTGAGCCAAAGACAGACACTTAATCGACTGAGCCACCCAGGCATCCCCCAAACTGTTCTTTAAGCACTTCTCAAAGATAGCACAAGAGGAGGTTAGGACCTGTGACGTCACATCTAAATGAAAGGAAGCTGGGACATGTGGTCCAGCTGTGTCCAGCTGGGAGAAAAGGGTGGCTTCAGATATCGGTCCCCACTGGCGACTTCTGCCACACATAGAACCATGCTACTTTCTGTATTTACAGAGATGAAGTGGACAAAATTAGACTCATTGTCATATATGTGTATGCAGACATGCTGCCTTTATACCCAAGTGTTCTACTGGAAGCAGATTCACATGTTATTAAATAATCTTAAAAAAAAGTTTGTTCATTGATCATAACACATTCCACCTTTGTTTTTCCTAGTTACTTCTCTATCATTGGCCATGTAGGCTGTTACCAACAATGAACTCTTATAAGTTATGTGATGAACATGTCTGTGCATAACTATCTGTCCTGTCCACACTAATGAAAAGTGTCCAAGAATAAAGTCCTAGTGGAGGAATTCTGGGTTAATATTTGTGAAGAATCTTTATGGCGCTTGCTATAAATTTCTTACTTCTTCTATATAAATGTTCTAGCAGCTTATATTCCCACATGAGACTATCAGTTGCTGTTTCCTTGTACCCTGGACCACACTGGGCATTACTGCTTTTTTAAAAAGTCTTGCCCATTTTATAGGCAATGTCTCAACATTCATGAAATGTGTATTTATTATCTGATTAAAGATTATGATAGTATCTGTGGCCGTGAAATTGAGATGAAGGTGATCAAAAATCAAACTTAAGAGCCCAGAATCATGTAAGTCCTTTCAAATGTGGGGGGCTCAAGTAAGCCCTATTTCTTAAAACAAGAAAGAAATGTGGAAAGTATGATTTTATGAATGGCTTTAGAAAGAAATGGTTTATATTTGCTCCACATCTGATTTATCTTTTCCAAGGATGTGGTAAGGAACAGCCTTCTGGTATACACCACTACGAACCAACACTCAAGCTGTCCTTTGAATTATCCCACATAGCAATAAGTTAATACATATTTCATGTAACTGGAACTCACAGATATTGAACATCAATCAACAATTTTATGAAAAAAATGCTGTGACTATAAGCCCATTCTGCTCTACAATGCCATGGATTATTAATAATTGCATACTTTTATTAGGAAGGATATTCCCTTCTTAACTTAAACAGAATATGTAACTTGATTACCACAATATGTGAAACTTCTGAGTTACACCCACACTGCGAAATTCAAGAATGTTATTTACCAACAGTTGTTAATGTGTCTAATAAAAACGAACCACTTGTTGTTATAAGCTAATTACTGGGGTTGATATAAATATATCAAAGAGTCATTTTTAATGGAAATATTGCTGCAAAAGAGGAAGGGGGATCAATTTCTAATCTTCTCTGGATTGGAATTCTGCATATTTTTTTGTCATGACACTTAATGTATGATTGTTTACTTGTCTATCATGGAGAGACTTTATTTTCATATTTGTATTCCCAACACCTAGCTCATTGCTTGTTATCCAGCAATTGCTGAGAAAGTACCACAAAACATTTAGATTACCCAAGAATGTAAAAAACAGCTGCCAGGCATTTAAAAAATTACCGTAACATCATTGTCGTCGTCATAATCACTGCTACTATCACTATTATTTTGTGACTCCCTCAAGGTCAATCCGTTTCATGTCTTTAATTTAAAAATGAAAGAAATTCTAAACTCATCATTTTACCAAAAAGGAAAATTTATCATTAGCACACATGGGGGCATCTCTCTACCCCCAAGGCATTCTGAGATGAAAATGTGGATAAGCTTCAAGAACAATTGGGACCAACACTCAACTACTTTCAGTATTTTTTTTTTCTTCTAATCTTATTTCTGCTGTTTTATGCCTGATTTTCTTCTTTGTTTTCCTCAAATTGGCTTTCTCTACTACTTGAGTCCCTGCTAGTCCCTCTGGCTTCCATCTGCAGCCAAGAAATCATAGGGTCTCTATAGGAGACTGTCTTCTTGTTCAGGCCCTGGTAACTGAAATTCCGAGGAAGACTGATTTGCCTAATCTGCCTAATCCTGAGCAAATGTTCTGTTCAGGGAACTGTTCATGTTATGTTATGGGATCTTATCACCTAACCAGTCACAGAAATAAAGTTTAAAGATTAACCAACATGATCAATGATTAATTCAAATAAAAGTAATTGCTGGAGAACATTTTCTAAGTCATCATTTTCTTTTTTTTTTTTTTAAGATTTTATTTATTTATTTGACAGAGAGAGAGAGAGAGATCACAAGTAGGCAGAGAGGCAGGCAGAGAGAGAGGAGGAAGCAGGCTCCCTGCTGAGCAGAGAGCCCGATGTGGGACTCGATCCCAGGACTCTGAGATCATGACCTGAGCCGAAGGCAGCGGCCTAACCCACTGAGCCACCCTAAGTCATCATTTTCTAAGCCATTTTCTAAGCCATCAGTTTACCAACTAATTGGTTAAATTTATTATTATTATTTTTTTAAAAGATTTTATTTATTTATTTGACAGACAGATCACATGTAGGCAGAGAGGCAGGCAGAGAGAGAGAGAGGAGGAAGCAGGCTCCCTGCTGAACAGAGAGCCCGATGCGGGGCTCGATCCCAGGACCCCGGAATCATGGCCTGAGTGGAAGGCAGAGGCTTTAACCCACTGAGCCACCCAGGTGCCCTATTATTATTTTTTAAATATTTCATTTATTTATTTGACAAAGATCACAAGTAGGCAGAGAGGCAGCAGAGAGAGAGGAGGAAGCAGGCTCCCAACTGAGCAGAGAGCCTGATGCGGAGCTCGATCCCAGGACCCTGGGACCATGACCTGAGTTGAAGGCAGAGGCTTTAACCCACTAAGCCACCCAGGTGCCCCCTCATTGGTTAAATTTAGCAGACAGCTTTAACAAAAGTGTATACTTTTGATTACTGCTGATAAAAAAATTTATATATGTATATGTGTATAAACATAAATTATAAGTATAATAGAAATATAGTATATAATATATATTTATACAATATATATATTTTAGGTATGTGCAATTATTTACAGTTTAATAACAACTTTACATTTAAATTTAAACTATTTAAAGTTAGAATTCACTGCTAAAAATAACACATTTTACCCAATTTGCTTTATATTTGGAAGGTTAAAAAATATATATCCAAAGGACTCCAAAAGAAATTTGAAGTAGCTGAAAGAATTACATCATTTATGAAATGCTGAAATTTTGCTTTCTAATAGGAAGTAATTGAAAACATGGACTTGTTACCTGTTAGGAGAATGATTCACTATCAAAAAGCCAAAGTATCCAAGTGTGGAAGCAAGGCATAGATGCCCTAAAGGGACAAATATAATGGACTCAATGGATAAAAATAAACTAAGAGGTTACAGGAGCAAGCACATCACATAGTAAATTGCACATAATAAATGGTGGCAACTAATTTCTAGATATAGCAATTGAAATTTACAATGCTACCTGAAATTGCCAAATGAATCCTAAAACTGTTAAAGATTGAAATGAGTAAAAGTTTAAGTTACATTAACCTAACAAATTTTCATATAAAGAAGTCAAACTTTCACTGCAGAATCTGTAACTGAAATTTTGAAAGAGATATGTACATATATTGAGGATTCTAATATTAATAATTTGTATTATAATAAATTGCATTGTTCATAAACTTTTATTTCAGTAAAAGGGATAAGAACTGTATGTCCTTATGAAGCTCTTAAAATGCTCCTATTAAAGCTTTTAAACCATTCTTGGTTAAAATTGTAATTACCGAATTTCATAAATTTGTTACATCAGTTATTTAGCAAAGTATCTGTTGGTAAGACTGATTTGGGGTGGATTTACTACATGGCAAAATAAATTTGAGTAATTTGGTTTGGTGAGTTTATTTTCAGAAAATCGGCTTGATTGGATGAATGGGGGGTCAGTTTGAATCCTCACAGTTGTTTTCTACATGGGGTCCCAGACATGTCAGTGGTAGATTATCAACAAGTAACACCCAAGATATCCCTCTTTCTAGTTTAGCAGTTATCCCTTCTCTTTTCATGGTAGAAAACCACTTAAGTGCTAGTAAGCTAAAAATATCATGTTCCCAGATGGGATTACTACAGGAGTTAAAATAAATTAAGTATTCAAATCACGCTTTTAGAGTATCCCCCTGCCACACAGCCCCAAACCAGTTTTAGCTCCACGTCCATTATGATTCTAGCACTCACTCTGTCAGAAGCCTTGCCATCACACATACATAACCACGGCCTTTTAAAGTCTTATTTTACCTACCTGACTGGCTTCAAAAATTATCAAAATATCTGCCATAGGGGTGCCTGAGTGGCTCAGTGGGTTAAGCCTCTGCCTTCAGCTCAGGTCATGATCTCAGGGTCCTGGGATTGAGTCCCGCATCGGACTTTCTGCTCAATGGGGAGCCTGCTTCCCCCTCTCTCTCTGCCTGCCTCTCTGCCTACTTGTGATCTCTGTCTGTCAAATAAATAAATAAAATCTTTAAAAAATCTGCTGTAAGTTTCGCAATGAGGCAGATGATTTTTAAAAATTTATTTATTTTAGTTGGTGGGGGGAACGGGGCAGAGGAAGAGAATCCTCTAGCAGACTCCCTGTCAAGCATGGAGCCTGATGGGGAGGAGTGGTAGGGGCTCAATCTCAGGACCCTGAGATGATGTGAGCCAAAATCAAGAGTCCCATGCTTAACCGACTGAGCCACTTAGGCGCCCCTGAGGGAGATGCTTAATATGACATAAAAAAAAATCACTCAGGGGGTGCCTGGGTGGCTCAGTGGGTTAAAGCCTCTGCCTTCGGCTCAGGTCATGATCCCAGGGTCCTGGGATCGAGCCCCACATCAGGCTCTCTGCTCAGCGGGGAGCCTGCTTCCCTTCCTCTCTCTCTGCATGCTTGTGATCTCTCTGTGAAATAAATAAATAAAATCTTTAACAACAACAACAAAAATCATTCAGGCAGGGATGGCCATTTCAGTGCCATAGATCAAAATCCATTTCCAGTCCTGAGAGATGATCTCACAACGTAGGAACTTTCTGTGTGTGGATGGACATGTGTGTATGCACATGTGTGCATATGTGTAAGTATGCGTATGTCTGTATATGTGTGTGAGTGGTTGTATAAGCTTTTATGTTACAAACGTAATATACAATAAAAAGAAGGGAGAGAGATGACCTAAAAATGAAAAAAAAAAAAAGCATTAAAAAATGAGGCCACCATTTTTAATTAAATTAAAATCCAGAAACTAAATTATTACAGTATTTACTAATTAGCATTCAAAGGTCCTCTCATAGACACCAGAGTTACTGCCATGAAGAAAACAGACAGAAATCCTGTCTTAACAAGCTTGCCTTAGTGTCAGAAAAAAAGGAGGCAAAAATGAGTTAGTAAAACATACAGTATGTCAAGTGGTGTTAATAGCTCCGAAGAGAATAAAACAGCAACTGGATAGGCAGTGCCAAGTTGGGTGAGGAGTGTGTGTGTGTGTGTGTGTATAATTTTAGATCTATGTTCAGTGAGATCCTTACTCAGAAAGTAAGACGTGAAGGATTTGAGATACAAGGGAGAAACGTACTCCAGGGAAAGAGAAGATGAATGCAAAAGGTCTCATACAGGAGCTTGACTTCCATATTCCAAGAGTAAGATCAGGGCAGCTGGAGAGGACGAGAAGGGGTAAGAATAGGAGGTGAGGTCAGGGAAGGGAGTGAAGGCCGGATTGTGCAGGGCTTGCTACCATTATGAGGGGATGACCTATTGTAAGGAATCGTAAGGAATCATAGGTTGACAATTTCCTCTTCTTCATGCCTGATGTTCATTTGGTAACGACATCATTTGATCTACCCCAGAAATACCCACCTAAATCCTTCCCTTACTTACTTCCCACTGCCACTGTTCTAGACCAGCTCTTACCTTCTCTCGCCTGTATAATCACACCAACCACCAGACTGGGCACCCTCATTCTCTCCATCCTCCACACTGCCATTAGAGAAGTCTTTTCTCAAGGTCTTCAAAACCAAAGATCTAATCATATAAAGACCTTAGTCACATTTTCATTTCAACATAATAAAGCCCAAATGCAAGCATGGCATACAAAACACTGGACAATCTACGGACATCTGGGTGGCTCAGCCAGTTAAGTGTCTTTCTTTGGCTCAGGTCATGATTCTAGGGTTCAGGGATTTGAGTCCCGCATTGGGCTCCTTGCTCAGTGGGGAGCCTGCTTTCTCCCTCTGCCTGCTGCTTCGTCCTCATTTGAATTGGATAATACTTTCTCCACATCATCTGGCCTTAATGCCTTTGCTGTCAATAATATTTTGTCATTTATTATATTACTTAATATTCTTGAAGACAATGGACTGTTTTTCCATCTGTTCTTCCTATCCCTGTTATAAGGGTGCTCTCTGTAGGTGGCCTAATGGTGCAGACGTAACCTATGAGACCATTTCTGGGTATTTCTGGAGTGCACGAGTGGTGAGATCACCTAGATGCTCCTAGCAAAAATGCCAGGGTATTTGATGGTGAAGGAACAATGTTTGAGCAATAGCGTTTGACAGCAAATTTCTGGGTATGGAGAATGTTTAAGAATGTGGACTCTGAAGTAAGAATGTTCGCTATTGATAAAGTGATTTAAACTCCTATATGGAAACTAGAGATCACAATGCTAAACTCACTGAGTTATTGCAAAGATTGTGCCTTTAACAGGGCATATTCTCCATAAATGATACCTATCCTGAATATTTTAAACCAGGTTCACCATTGCACAGATGGGGAATGAATTCATCCTCTTCAGATAGAGTCAGGTGTAGGAAAAACATATGAATTCAGTGAAAGATAGCAGCGCATATACAGAGACGTAAGTAATGTTTCTGCTACAAGGGGGACTCCTAGGATGGGTACCGGCACAATATTGGTACTGGGTGCCGCTATAAGTTTGTGGAGTCTCTGGGCAGTGGCAGGGCCCCTGGGAACCCCGCTGAGAGAAGGCTACTGCACAGTGATATGGTAACTACATACCTCCACGCCATTTATGAAATGTACCAGAGCATACTGCTGCTGGCAACCGGGGTTTGATAACTTGCAATACCTTTGGTGAGTTTGGAGTCATAAAATGATGTTTCGTACTATTTTATAATGCAATTCCACCCCCAAGTTGGTGCAGCCAAGATAATTACTTGCTATTATATATATTCCTGGAGCCTAGTGCAAGGAATGGCATATAACAGGACTCAATAAGTTTTTGCTAAAGGAATTAATGCTGAATCCTCACTTCCTCTTGGCAATCAATATTTTAATTACATTGGTGGCAGTTATGGTTAATTCATGAAGCACTAATGGGAAACAAGCACATTCCACAGGAAGAAAATATAGAACGTAATGCAACAAATAGCATTATGGATACCATTAGGTAAATATATTAGTCTCTCTTCTTCCCCGCCTGGATACTGTACTCTGAATCCTAGATGGAATCAAACAGCAGGCTCCATGCCTTCTATTACTTCTTCCCTATTCATTTTACAACTATTTCTGCAGTCTTTGAGGTTCAGCATGTAGATGCCAACTTTGACTCCTTTTTGACCCTCTCCAATCAACCTGTATTTGTTGAGCATCTACTGTGAACTAGGCACACTGTTAGGTTTTGAAGTAACAGTGATTAAAGAGGAAGTCCTCACCATGTTCAAGTTTTGTTGTGGGGAGAGAGAAGTAAACAGAAAAATGCTGACTCCTACTTTTGAGAAATACCCAGAGAACTCTGGAGACACAGAAAGTGAGACCTGGGCTGGATCTTGAAGAAGGATCCAAGCCAAATGATCTCTATCATTGATCTTTTAGAAAGCTTTGGTGTCAATATATTTCTTTTTTCCTGGCAATTTGGTGAGGTAGCATTTTTTTAATATTTTATTTATTTATTTGACAGAGATCACAAATAGGTAGAGAGGCAAGCAGAGAGAGAGGAGGAAGCAGGCTCCCCACTGAGCAGAGAGCCTGATGCCGGGCTCGATCCCAGGACCATGGGATAATGACCTGAGCCGAAGGCAGAGGCTTTAACCTACTGAGCCACCCAGGCACCCCTGTGAGGTAGTATTTTTAAGGTAAGTTTCATTAATCTTCACAGACACATCTTATGACATCCTCTCTTCTAAGTTGTATGAAAACAGCATGAGGAATGTTGAGGTGGACTAAGAACACATTGAAGTTTGATGCAGCAGCCCTGCCCTATCCTATCATCCAGTTTAATGGATGTTGATGTCCTCCTATTCTACTCTCACAGTATATTGACTTAAACAATAAGTTGTATGGTCACCCTACTAAAGACCGACCAAAAGACTGACCTTCAACTTGACTAAACTTGCAACTGGCTCTTCCTGCCTCTAGGCCCCTGACCACCCTCACTGCCCTGCCCTTCCAGAATCCTGGTGGCCTAACCACAGAAGCCCTTCTCCTTCCTGTTCTTAGAACATTTACTTAAGAAAACTTGTAATTATAAACTCTTTCTCTGCTTCTTTGAGAGGTAAACCTTTTTAAAATTCTCTTGCCAGTTTTACAACACAAAAACATCTTTCTCAGGCCCTGGGAGACATCTCCTTAAAATGTGACCATCAAGGAAATTCCCTGTCTTTCTGGGACGGTAGGCGGATAACGCTGGTGGGTGCCTTGTTCCAAGTTTTAAGACTGCCTCCTGTCATGAAGACAAAAGAAAGGTTACTTTTCTTTTGGATAAAGTCAGTCAGTGAACCGAAAATGGCCTACGATCTCCCCACTCCCAAGCCCAGCTTTTAAAAACTCTCCAGTACTTTTGGTCCAGTAAAGTTCAGTTCTAGTCTCTCTCCCCTACCGCAATAGCCTTAAGCAAAGTCTTCCTTGCCTGCTCAACTTCAGCCAAGACAATTTTTGTGGGGTTTTATGTTTGTTCTATTTTTTTAAATTAATTCATTTATTTCAGAAAGGTGCAGGGGTGCAGAGGGAGAGAGAGAGAATCCTCGAGCAGACTCCCCACTGGGGACAGAGCCTGATGCAGGGCTTGATGCCAAGACCCTGAGATGATGACAGGAGCTGAAATCGACTGCTGGACACTTGATCAGCTGAGTCACCAAGGAGCCCCAAGACAATTTTTCTTTTTTAAACAAGAAAGTGTCTACTGAATATGGAGGCAAAATCAAAGAAAGGTCCTTGGCATTTTCTCTGACAATAGATTCTTGTTCTTTTACTTAAGATTTTATTTATTTGACAGAGATCACAAGTAGGCAGAGAGGGAGAAGCACGCTCCCTGCTGAGCAGAGAGCCCGATGCAGAGCCCGATCCCAGGACCCTGAGATCATGACCTGAGCCAAAGGCAGAGGCTTAACCCACTGAGCCACCCAGGTGCCTCTGACAGTAGACTCTTATATTCAACTGTTGACTGAACATCTCCATGTGGATATCTAAGAGACTTCGGAAGCTTCATATGTAAAACACCTAAATCCTAAAGTTCACCAACCCACCTCCCCACCACTATCAAGATCACATACACAGAAATAGCTCCTTCAGGCTATTCCGGTAAATGGGAGCTTTATTTTTCTGGTTGCTCAGGCAACAATCCCAGAACTCATCCTTAACTCCTTTCCTTTTTCCTCTCATATCTAATTCATTGACAAAACCCACTGAGTTTAAATACAAAATATATTTTTCAGTATTCACTTCTCACCACTTACCCATCTACTACCCAGTTCAAGCCACTGTTTTCTATTAGTTGGATTATTTTAAAATACATTCCTAAATTTATTCTTTGCCCCTAATCTCGATACCACCCGCCAGATAGACAATTCTTAATCAAAAACTGAGCTATCCTTTTAAAAGGGTCTCCTGGGGGCACCTGAGTGGCTCAGTGGGTTAAGCCTCTGCCTTCAGCTCAGGTCATGGTCTCAGGGTCCTGGGATCAAGCCCCGCATCCGGCTCTCTGCTCCTCAGGGAGCCTGCTTCCTCCTCTCTCTGTCTGCCTCTCTGCTTACTTGCGATTTCTCTCTGTCAAATAAATAAATAAAATATTTAAATTAATTAATTAATTAATTGATTGATTGATTGATTGATTAAAGGGTCTCCTGTTCAAAATCTGGTTTAATTTTCCAATATCAATCAGAATAAAAGCCAGAAACCTATTGCCTTTGTAGTAGAGCATAATGATACAACCTGCGGTGGTAGGGGTAGTCCAAATCAAGGTTAGAGCTGAAGAGATTTGTTAACAACCCGAAAAGACTTGAAGGGGTGCCTGGTTTCTCCTATAGGACTTGGTAACCAGCCTTTAGGGGTGGACGATCACATGGGTGATTTTTTTTGCCACACGGTATTTTTGAGCGGACATATCAGACAGTTCATTTTCTGTACAGGGATTACTTTAATCCTCTAAAGAAGAGCACAGTTTAATTCTGCACACAAGACCACATTAGTTTTTATATGAGAACACACAAAGTCATAGCCCAGGTGCTTCTCTACACAAAGCATTCTTTCATTCTTTCCTATTCGCATTGCCAACTGACATACTTCTCAGGCTTCCGCCATGACTCCTTTGATTAAAATGTAAAGTTCTATCAAATAATATCCCTGTTTTAGGTCATCCTCCCCAAATCTCCCTCCTCACCCACTGCAACTGTATTGCTCATCTTTAGAATGAAGACTTTTAAGTTCCAAAGTGTTGGAACTGAAGCTTTGTGACTAATCGTTGCAGATAAAGGATGACAAAAGGCCTCTCATGTTTTGCGTGCAACCTGACCTTGCAAGAAAGGCCAAACAGCAATTACAGGAAAAGACAGCAGGCAAAGATTGTTCCTTTTCTTTGTCTGGTACATCATGGACTCTTCAAACATACTTCCGTAATTGCCCAGAGGAAAGTTTTAAGTAGCTGGCTCAAGGGTTAAATGTACGTTTTGAACACCTAGAGTTGACATGGAACAATTATATAAAATTCAGTAAAAGCTTCTGGAACCCATTTCTAATAGGTACTGCAAATGTGCCTGCCACGTTTGCAACTATTTCTTTTAATGAAGGAAAAATTAGAATATTCTGAGTAAAATTAATAGCGAAGAGCTAATGTTTTCGAATGGTTGTAGTCTGCTCCTGAACTTGTCTATGTCTGTTTTCCACAAATCTGAGCACAAGTGTGGTGAACTGGTGGGATGCCAGTTCAGGAGCCTCTTTGCAAGAGTGACTGAGCCGCTTCCTGAGAGATCACTGACTATAGGGCAGGGTAGAAAGACACACAAAGCAAGCATGCTCATTGGGCAATGATCTTGAAAGGGCAGCTCTATGGAGGGAGGGATAATTCTGAGAACAGCATGCTGTCTCGCACTCAGATTCACCTCCCCAGTTATGTGAGTTTATGGTGCTGGTAGTGGGAGACGGGAGGATGCAGGGTAAAGCTCTGAGGCTCACAGTCCAAATAACTAGCATCACTAGGCTTAAGTATTCTCCCTCCTGGACATTGACTGGCTTGGCATCATCTTCAGCTTTCCTTTTGTGCTTTCTGGCATAGGCTAACTCTCTTCTGGTTGGAGCATTCATTTTTCATGCAAACCAGACTGCTAACCAGCTTCTATGGAACAAAGATGTAAGCAAGTTTGCATTCATATTAATTCTTAAAATGCATGATGCAGAAGTCCGCTCCTTGACAATAGGCCATCAACCCCCCGCTCCTTCCTACCCATCTGAGAGCACCCTGATTTGACTGCAAACCACTTTTTGTAGGAATTCTCAAGGTAGTTTCTCGGATGCTCTGGATGTTGTCCTGTGCTCAGTCTTTTGATCAGATATCCTCATCAGGGCTCTGCATCACCTCCTCTGTTGTCAGTGTCTATTGTCAAAGAACTGCCCTGGTCAAGGAGGGCTCAACACTTCAAGATTCCAGAGCAAAACTGGTTTCAGTGTAGAAGTGGAACACATTATCTTTTTCCCTAATGTTTCCTGCATTGTGTCACTTGGCCTTAGAGTTGAATGCCTGCACCTCTAATTATAGACAGTACCTTAAGATAACACTTTTTGCAGTTTCTGGCTTTGTATTTCTCATTTCAGACTTTAAAGAAGTCTCTCAGATCAGTGGGACAAGACAGAAACCATTATAATGCTATTCTCCATTAATACTTATTCACCTAAGAAGAAGAAGAAGAAGAATAGTGATAGAAAACCACCTGCTGAGTAGGTACTGATCGCTAGGTACTCCTCTAAGCACATAGCATATATCAAGTTTTATTACTGATAATTTTTCAAGCAATGCTATAGGCGTGGCGGTATTCTGTCCATTTCACTAATAGGGATACTGAGTCTTGGAGCAGTCTGTGGAAAAGTCTTGGAAAAGTCTGTGACTGAAACCCAGCTCTATCTGATTCTAAATCCATAACAGTGTACTGTGATTTTCTTACCCCTTCCTTTACCTGTTCTCCTAGGGACTGTATGCATATTTCCCTTCTCTCTCTTCTAAATAGAATCCATCTGCCATCTGCATATCAGTTCATTAAAAATAAAGTAGAAATAAGAATAAAAGGAAAGAAAGAAAATTCAAAAGATACCCACAGAGAGTCGAATCTGAATTTCAGTTTGGGGCTCAGGGTTCTGCTACATTTTGGAACACAAAAACAAAAACAAAACAAAACAAAAACCAGTATTTTCAATCTATGTAGATCAAATAGTGTAGTTTAGAATTTTTTCCTTTTTTTTTTTTTGATGTCATTAAGACACAGCAGACTTTGCAAAGCTCTCAATTAATGATTTATACCTTTATTCAATAGCTCGTTATTAGGCACCTAAAATATGCTTCAACACTGTGCTAGGTCCTGGGAATTCTGCAACTAAAAAGGATAAATAAAAATGTTTTAGTCTCTACCTGCATGCACTTAATAGTCTAGTAGGGGCAACTAGCTTTTAGCAAAAATTATCCAAGTATTTAATGAATAAATGTGTAAAGTGCTATAAAAGAAAAACACAGTATTACCTAAAAGCATTTAAGGCATAAGATATAATTCTGCCTGGGCTGAACTTTCAAAGGGAAACATTGGGTGGATGTACTTTATAGCTAGCTTTTTGATGTCCCCCCCCCCCGATTTCTATTTTGCCATAGCCAATAAAGGTTAATTATTATAATAATTGACAACATAACAATGAGAGCATATGCAGAGCCCCTGGCATCAGACTTGGCACATGCCACATACTCTATAAAGAACAGTTTCTAAAACTAGAGTATAAAAAACATAATCTATAAACAACAGTTCCCTTCCTCTGTGATCTCTCCGCCCTGTGTGCACTCTGCCTCACCTTCCTGAATCACCACTTTAACTGAACCTGAAATAACAGTTTGATAATGAGAAATGGCTTTTTTCTCTCTTGACTCCCTCATTCTTTTCTTTTACTTTATTTCCTTCTTTATTCTTCTTTTCTTTTCTTTTCTTTTTTTTTTTTTTCCCATTTAGATCTCTTAAAAATATCTTTCTTAACACAGGCTATGGTACCCGAATGTGTGAAGGGCAGATCACAGGCATGAACAACTGTCTCTAATCTTCAAACACACAACCTCTTTTTCTTGTTTTCCAGTCTATCTCTTGATTTTATTCATTTTGTCTCTTACATCATCTTGGATGTTCCCAAATAGTAACTCTTTCGGTTTCACATGTTACTTTATGTTGTCTTGAATGTTCTCACCGTCTTGATTTAGATAAACATTCTCAAGATTAAAAAAATTCTTGCACTGCCCATAATATTCAGATTTTGTTTCCCACTAGTTAAGAATAAAAGGGTTGTGTGGTTATCCACTTCAACCATAGTAATATGCTTCTACCCAGGTAAAAACAGTTTTAAATGTAGCTAAGCAAATAATCCATCCCTAATGGATGGACTGGTCCCCCCACTTGATTACTGCCTGCAAAGCTGCCAAACTCCTAAGAATCACCCCCTTGAGCATGCATCATAACGGCAATCTTATCCTTTAACAAGTTATTGTTAATATAAGTTACAGAGTTGTCCTGGGTTATGTCATCCTGCCCAAGTTTTTAGCCAAGACGGGAAGAGGTAGGTCTTTACAAAACATATGTGCATTCAATTGATTTTAGTTGAAATAAAAGAGAAAATGAAGAAGTACGTGTGGCAAGTTACTGTTTTCAGGTGTTTGAAAGGCAGATTGAATGCATTATATCTAATCCCATAGGGCAGATCTAGAGTAAAAAGAGAGAAATCCTGAGATCAATAAGCAAGGTGTACAGAAAGGCACACTGTGATACCACACAAAGAACGTCTTTGTAGTCATTAGAATTGTTGAACAAAAATGAGTTGGAATATTATATGGTTATGATCCCTTAACTTCTAGGATAACCAGACTGACAGCTGTAAAGGTTTCTGTACACAGGGAGTTTTCATTGACTGGGGGATTCAGTCCAATACTCTCTACTGTCCTTAGCTCCTCTAAATTCCTATGGCTCTCAAGCAACTTTTAAAAATTCAATTATAGTCACAGTGTGTGTGTGCAGGGGGAGAACAGATAGATATTAGGGTAAGAAGTCTTTAACAATGTATCAAATAAACTTCCATCAAGTAAAAAAACATTCTCCAAGTTAATTCATGCAAAGAGTGATTAATAATGCACTGCTTTCTCAAAAGTTTGTAAGTTTTTTTTACCTTATTTTTATCTCAGCACAACTTAAAACAGAAGTGGCTTTGAACTCTAGAGCCAAAAAAATCGTGATTTTTTTTTTGCCCGTAGTGGGCAGTGAATACTAAATAGTGAAGAGGAGATATGTTTGAACCTCTCTGTCAAACCGACATCAAAAATGGATGGTGCGTCTCAGTGTTTCTACACATGTCCTGAACATAGAGTTCACTTTTTCACTGCGGCAGTTGCATTTACAGTTTCAAAACAATACAGTGATTCCCCCACTCCCAACTCATTTCATCAACAGGGTAGTAAAGATGAAAGAGACCCAAGGGACTGTCTATTCCCACCCCCTCCATTCTCTGAGGTAATATGCTCACAGAAGTGAAGCACGATGAGAAGATAGAGTAACCACTGCTTATATCCTAATTAGCGGCTCTGACTATCTGGCTGCATGACTCCCTTTGCTGAGACCCACGGTGCCTTGTTAAACCTCATTCTATGGTCCTGTATGGCTTGGATACCTACTCCGCTAATCCAGTCAAGCACTGGCTCAAGTTAGAGTGAGTCGGTATTGATGCTGGGAGTCCTGGGATCCTCAGTCCTAATTCATTGTGTTTTAGCAATCCTTTGTTGAGTACTTACTGCATCCCAGACTCTATATAAAGTCCTAAGGTACAGCTATAAAAGACATAAAAGCCCCATACTCAAGGAAATCCCATCTAGAGGAGAAGACAAACAGTATAGGGTTAAAAAGCCGTGAATGCTACAATATAGCAACACACAGTGGGCAGATGGAGAGAGATTTTGGAACTGATTCGGGTATCCAAAGAACAGGGACTTTGTTTTATTTATTGCTAATCTCTAGTGCCTAGAATACCACATGGCACAATTCTAGAAAGAAGGGTGCGCAAGGGCACAAAGTCAGGAGTCAGGAGAGAACCAGTAGGGTTCGGTATGACTACAATTCAGTGCTCACATAAAACTTGGTGAAACATGAGGCTGGGCTTGATAGAGGAACGAGACCATGAAGAGTGGAGTGGCCACCTAAGGGGAGATTATGTTCCTCCTGGGAGTTGAACGGGAAGAATTTAAAGGGGGCAGCAATCCCTTTGATGCCTGTGTGTAAGAGCAGGGAAGAAATGACGTATGGGAGAGCATTGAGCTAGTCACTGGAGAAACAGAGAACTGGGAAGTTGGTGACACAGGCCAAGTTAAAAAAAAAAAAAAAAAAAGGACATGCTAATAAGGATCCCTTGCCATAATCTGTACGACATGTCCTTATGTGGTTACCTTGTCCTTGATATATCCCTTATTTCTAATGTCGTTCCTGAATGTGAATCTGAATTAACGTGCTACAAGAGTTCATTTTCTCCTTACTCAGAGTGCCCCTGTCAAGACCATGTTTAAGCCCCAGGAAGGATTTTCCTGAGAGAGGTTACAGCATGTGATACGATTTAGAGAGGAAGAGAACATGGCCCAGGGCTCAGGGAGAGCCAGAAGTTCGTCATGTCAGTTTGGAAGTGTGGCATGTGAGTCTGAACTAGGTAGAAGGTTCACAGGGAGCAAGATGACAAAGGGCCTTCTGCACTAGGGTAAGGGGTTTAAATACAATCTGGAAGTAGTAGATATATTCTGAAGAACGAAAGCACAAAGGCAGCATAATCCCGGAAAGAGTCAAAATCTAATAATAAGCTCTATAATATGAGCTCTAAGAGACTGAAGCTCTTCCAAGAATACCCCATGAGAAATACTTTATATGGAGAAAATGGAAGGCAAACAGATAAATAAATTTTCATTTTCTCTTAGGTCTTTAATATGACCCTTTTTGTTTGTTTATGCCTCATTTTTTTTTTCTTAGTCATGTGGAAGGTTGATGCATTTTTCTCTTTCCTGTGTCCACTTCCTAGGAGTGGTCTGGGAAGGGGACGGACAGGAATGTGGATTGTCTCCCAAAAGAATCTTAGCATAGACTTGGATATGCGAATTGCTCAGAAAAAAATAAAGTGGAGGGAGGGAGTGTCATTACCTTGATGAAAGGTGAGACCTAAGACTCCTTGCTAGAAGTAGGTGGTTATCAGGAGCTCAGAGGGTTAGTGGATGGTTTAGGATCGCAAAGAAGTAGTTTTAGATGGATGACCAAAGACAGGAAAGGGGAGGTGATAATGGCTAATTCAAAAGGGAGCTATTTGGATCCGTGAAAAATTCTAAAGAGGAATTTTTAAAATACTTATAGGGGTCCAACAGGGACATGGCTAGAAATTATATGCAGAGGCCTCGGTTGGGTTATACTCATGTATGTCGGACTGAAACAGCCTTCTGGCAAACTGCAATCTTATTTTCTCTCTCTCTCTCTCTCTCTCTCTCTCTCACACACACACACACACACACCATGGACACCAGAAAAATTTTTGTTGTTACTGTACTCAGTCATGTTGTAAAAATAAAAGTATTCTCCTACTCACTTTTTATGTGCCAAGTTTTACATGATTTATATAATCTAATCCTCCCTCAAATCCTAGCGAATAGGTACAATTTCTGCATCCCGTCTTGAGATCAGGAGCCTGAATCTCAGTGATGTTAAATAACATACAAGAGTAAATGATAAACCTTTCGGTTTATCATACAATATCTACCCAAGAGAAATGAAATGTGTCCATACAAAATTTACAGCAAATGTTAATAGCAACATTATTTATAAAAGCCAGAACACTGGAAACAAGCTAAAAGGGCATCACCTGGTAAATGAATAAGCAAAATATGGTACATCCATAAAATGGAAGATTATACAGAAATAAAGAGGAATGATGTTCTGATGCATGCTACAGGATGGTGAACCTTAAAACCATTTATGTATGTGCAAGAAGCCTTCTCAAAGACTACATATTGGATGATTCCTTTCACGTAAAATTGCATAAATAGACAAATCTATAACATCTTTAAGTAGATTACTGGTTGCTAAGGGCTGGGAACCCAGAAGTGAGAGAAGAGGGGAGAAAGGCTAATGATTGTTAACTGGTTCTTTTCTGGGATGCCATAAATGTTTAAAATTAGATTGTGGTGATGGTTGCACAGAACCCTGTAAATATACTAAGAACACTAAACTGTGAACTTCAAATGGGTTGATGCTATGACGTATGAAATTTATCTCAGTAGCTGACATGCCAGTGCCAGGATTTACATTTAGTCTGACCAAAACACCTGAACTTATAACTCACATACTAATCGGTCGTCTTCTACATATATAGGGGTGTTGTCATCCCTAACTGGGATCGATGGAATGCAAAAGACACTGTTTCCATAGATCCTCTTAACCTCCTGGCTTCACCTAAATGGTAAAGTTTATGCAGTGCAAGCTAGCGAATAAATTCTCCTCTGCTTCAAAATGACAAATGTCCTTTCTCTTTTCTAAGGAAAGTTTCTCAAGTTTCTCGATTTTAGTTTCTTCTATCTCTTCTCTGACCTTGCTTCATCTTTCACTCTTCTCTGGAAATTCCCTTTCTGTTGCTTGTCCTCTGGCGACCAACATTCTCAGATAATTCTGATTAGAGAAGGAAAAAAAAATGCAGAAGAAGAAACATCCTATGTCCTTCCTTCCCTCCTTATCCTGTCACCCTACCTCTTGTCTTATGGCTGCTAAATTTGTACGAGATCACTTGGTTCCATTTCTGCAAAAGCCACTTAGGAAAAAACCCTGCCCTCAGAGCGGCTTTCATCTCCACTGCTTATCTGTTCTTTAAATTCATCTTCTATTTTTTATTATTATGTCTAATTAGCCAACATATAGTACATCATTTGTGTCTGATGTAGTGTTCAAACGTTCGTTAGTTGTGTATAACACCCAGTGCTCATCACAACACGTGTCCTCCTTAATGGCCATCACCCGGTTACCTCATCCCAAACTACCAATGGCCAAATCCATCAGACTTTCTA
Source organism: Mustela nivalis (assembly GCF_964662115.1). Taxonomy (NCBI): domain Eukaryota; kingdom Metazoa; phylum Chordata; class Mammalia; order Carnivora; family Mustelidae; genus Mustela; species Mustela nivalis. The sequence goes on from NC_139036.1 coordinate 34,682,786, forward strand.
ACCCCCAAACCCAGAGGCAAAGATGAGTCAGAATGAGACAGATTTAGGCTTCAGTACAAAAGCCCAAATTCTGCCACTCTTTGAGGCTAAATTTTCCTCTTTTAGTTGGTACAGCAAAAGGTATTGAAAATATTATGTCAGAAACCCTCAGCAACCCTAAAGAGTGCCAGACATATACTTAGTATGTGTTAAAACAATCTGAGTTAACACTTCTGGATTTCAAGAAGTGAAAAGATAAATGCCAGTTCATCTAATTTTTAAGTGGTATTGACTGGGCCTTCATTAGAAAATATATAAGGTGAAAGTAGGAATATTTCTTTGAGGAACAATACAACTGCTTGTATAGGTTTCATTTATTTCAGCTTTTAATGTGTTATATATGAGAAGATCTTTAGGATGCTAAAGTGCAGTCTAAATTAAACCCAGGCTGTAATAATTATTTTCTATTCCATCTTGCAATCAAATTCTGCTGGTTATGTCATTTTCACATGAGTGGAGCACATTTACTCTCTTTTATGGATGATATGCATAAATTCAAATATCTGTACATTTTAGAGCTCTCACTGTATTTTGCTAACAGTGCAAAGGCAAAGCTTTTTAAAACTTACTTTCACTAAACGTATTGCATGGAGTCATTTGCAAGGGGGAAGAGTGACTTCTAAAAGCCAATGGCTCAACAGAAACTATTGATGAGCTCCTTAACAAGTACACATAAAGTGTCAATACCAAGCCCAATATTCCTATTTGCATGCTTTATTGGATTACAGATGTCTTACTGGAAGTCCAAAGGTGAAGACATGCACCCAGAAGTAATCACAGTAAATATAAGCTTCGTTTAGTTCTATTGTTGGTATCAATTGACTCCTCGGGTAACAATTTAAAAAAAAATGAAAGAACTTCATGTTTAATTTAATTCCTTATATTCATTTCCAGTTAAGAGCCAGTAGTAGGAAGAATTTAAGCCCCCATCCTCTCAATCCCCTGGTGTTACTCCTGCAAATACAGAGTAAAAGGGATTTTGAAGACCTAAGTAAGATTATCAGTTACTTACTTGCCTATAACATTGTCCGATTATCCTGGATGATTCAAGTGGACCTAATCTGATCACACGAGTCCTTACAAGATTTTTCTCTGGAGGAAGTCAGAGATTTGAAGAACAGGGATTCAACATGCTCTAGTTTACTTAAAAATGAATTAGAATTACTGACTTCTTCCAATAACCTGACTAAATATGGAAGCAGAGTCCTCCCCAGAGCTTCTAAATAAGAGGGCAGCTCAGCCAGCACTTTGAGTTAGACCTTGTGAAGCTCTGCACAAAGGATCCAACTAGTCACCATGTGCTCAGACTTCTTACCGTCAAACTGTGAGATAATGAATGGAAGTCATACAGTTATAAGCCACAAAGTTTGTGGTAATTTGTGAGAGTAGCAATAAAAAAGTAATAGGAAGCCTTGCCAATAATTTTATAAGGATGTGATAAGACTTGCTATGTTTGATACTGAGTATATTTGACATTAAAAATGACAATATAGGATTTTTCACTTGCAGTCTGTCCATGAAAACATGCACATGGAGGCCTACAGAAATTGCTGAAAGATATCATCGCTGGAATAACTAGGTTCTGTGTTTTATATCCTTGGATAGGACAGAAACAGTAATACGTCTTTGCTGAATATGTATCATGGTGTTATATGTATGCATAAAAGATAAAACCAAACTATTTTTGATTGGAGCATACTTTCAAATTCAATATCTCAACAGATAGTCTTTATGTTTCTCTTGAGGATGAATGGATTAAACTTGGTCTTCAACGTGTACGTTCTGTACATGTAGCCAGAATAAAGTAGCTGATGTGAAAATAATTCTTCTGCCTACAAGTGACGGGGAGAGAATTTGAATAGTTTCAATGGTTTCTCTACGTGATAAGCCTGGGTTCTATAATTGAGGTTTTATAATTGAGGAGCTTCTTTAAAGATTCTGTACGGCAGCTGAATCTCAATGGCGATTTCAGTAATGGTTTAAAGAGCTCTTCACTGTATTTTGACTGCAGTTTGATGCTGCTTGGTTAGAAAAATTGCAAGAGCCCAGTCAGAGGAAATTACTGACCACAATTTAGCCTTCATGAAAACCCAACTATGTGCCAGGCAGAAAAGTAGACAGCAGTTCTGAAATTATCACCTGTGTTGTTCCCTATTAATTATTATTAATAAATTTCAGGATCCAGAGCATAGACTTGAATGCAGATAATCAATTCTCAGGGACAATTTATTCCTTTTCCTTTCTCCTTATCCCCAAGCTCATGAATATACCACTCTAAATTTTTATTCATTCATTTATTCATTCACCTAGTATCTATTATGGACCAGAAGCTTGCTATAATCAAGAGGAAAGGTTTGTAAGGTCCTGACCCCTACTCTCAAAAAGTTCACTCTACAGGAGGAAAGACATATTTAAATATTAATTGAAATACAGTATGGTCTAAGCAAGAATTCGAAGTAATTGTGTACCAAATAAAAAGTACTTAGTACCATGCTGGGTGAGGGAAAGCCTCACAGATGAAGAGATGTTTGAGAATTTGGAGAGAATTAGAAATAGATAGGATGTCACAAATCTATGCCTGGAATGAAGGGAGTATTTGGAGATGGGATGAACCTCTTAGCTCTAGTCAGACAAGGAAAAGCTCTCATGTTCTACATGTAACAGATTTCAGATTCCTAGAAAGAGGAAATACACAAAAAGGTATAATCGCGGATACAAAGATGAGATCTGTGTTTTAGAAATGTAACTCTAGCTACATTGCAAGAAGGATTTAAGACATGGGTAGTTGAATACTTCATTTATAACCTGACATTTATAAGAAATTTCCAGAAAAAGCAAATCTGCAGAGAGATGGATGATTAACATTTGCTTAGGACTTACAGTGGGAGTGAGGGTTGACTCCAGTTCCACTCAAGGGATCTTTTTGGGGTGATATAAATGTTCTAAACTGAATCGTGGTGACAGTTGCATAATTACACATTTACAAAAAAAAACCTGAAGTTTACATTCTCAGTAAAGCCTATTTTGTGATGTGTTGAATATATAAATTAAGAAGTTTAAAAAAAAAAAGGCTGGTACTAGCCTACACTCCTTCCTTAATTGGTCTTTGGAAATAGGCTATCAAAGCAAGTTTGTTAACTTAGGCAGGAAGATTTGCATCTGATGCAATCCCTGAGTGTACTGATAACCAAAGTTGTTTTGGGACACCACTCCCAACAATTAGGGCAAAATGTCTTTCCTTGAAGAAGGATCTGAGTGTTGTATCATAGTGCTACCACAGACTTCTTAATAATTTCTTAGAGAATATGAAAAGACAGACTTGACTAAAACAGACATGTTTGGCTATGTTTTGAAGAGTAAAAAGGGATACATTTGGACAACTGACATATAAAGTGCTTAAAATCATACTTAATCTCTAGAAATTCAGAGTTATGTGATAATAACCAAGTGAATATAACTCTGTTATATATATATATATATATAACAGAGTTACATATATACATATATGTATATATATGTATAACACATATGTTTTATATCTATCTATATATCTCTATCTATCTATCTATCTATCTATATATATATCTGTGATTATAACCAAGGAAAGTGGCATAATTGGTACTTTAAGAAAACTAGTTAAATGTACAACTCAGAATGATTGAATGGGAGAGAACTTGAGAATGAAATTTTGTAGGCACCTACACAGAATTTTTTTTTAAATGAAGGACATAAATGATTTGGAGAATGATAAAGAAGAAATCACTAAGAACATACTGGCTTCAGGTTGGATGTTTCCCGGAAAAGAGCATAAATTTGCAATGCTTTATGGGCCATTAGCCAAAAGGCTAAAATGAAAATTAAATTAAAAAAAAAGAAGTGGGCGCCTGGGTGGCTCAGTGGGTTAAGCCGCTGCCTTCGGCTCAGGTCATGATCTCAGGGTCCTGGGATCGAGTCCCGCATCGGGCTCTCTGCTCAGCAGGGGCCTGCTTCCTTTCCTTCCCCTCTCTCTGCCTGCCTCTCTGCCTACTGTGATCTCTCTCTGTCAAATAAATAAATAAATAAAATCTTAAAAAAAAAAAAAAAAAAGAAGTGATTAAGAAGTTGACATGCAGATGAGACTCAATATCAACATTATATGATATGAATATCATATTATGATATGATATGAGTATCAATATCGATCATTGATACAAACAGAAATGCAGAATTTAGTTTTTCAAAAGTGGAGAGCTTTTAAGAAAACAGAAATTTCCATATGTGCTTTGGTGAGTGCTGTGAAGTGTGTAAACCTGGTGATTCACAGACCTGTACCCCTGGGGATAAAAATAAATGTTTATAAAAAATTAAAAATTAAAAAAAAAAGAAAACAGAAATTTCCAAGTGGGAATGGGTTGTTCAAGATAGAAGTTGAGTTTAATAAGATGGTTCAGGAGATAAGTCATCAAGTCATCAGAAATTTCTCTAATGAGAACCATGATTTCAATTAGCTGGACCCTTAAAGAGCCAACTATGACAACCTTCAAAATTTTTGACTTTTAAAATTTCAAAAGTGAATCTCCCATGGATTGGAACAATGAATCACCAAACTCCTGAGCTTATAGAAACTGCAGAAATTACCTATTTGTTTTAAAGAGGGAATATAGAGACACATCAAAATTTGGTTATTTGTCCTAGACCTTATAGCAAAAGTTTAATAGATGATACATATGGACCCAGGAAGGGCATTCAATTAATTATTGTTGAGTGTGAGATGATAACAGGACCCTAAAATAAAGGCAACCATCTAGGAAAATGGTAATCAGCATGGAATTGAAGCCTTGTACATAAGGCAATCAAATAAGAGTAAGCATTCAAGTACAACTCCAAGAACTTAGCGTTGGGGGAAGACTGTATGTAGATAGAGAAAATAGGAGAAGAAAAAGAAAGAAATTATTTAGATGAAGGGCATCGAAACACAAACAGAAGATAGAAGAAAAAGAAAAGGGAGAGCTTGGAGGCAAGGTAGAATGACTTTTAAGAGGGGTAGGAGAGGGTAATAATCTACAAAGTTATTTGCTGCTCATTTTAGAGAGTATGAAGCCTGGGGCTAGACATCAGATAGGAGAGAGAGGATATATGATAAAGCACACCGAGAGATTATATTATAGTAATTAAGAATCTAGGTTCCAGAGTTAGATCTAAATTCAGGTCCTGATCTCTATTTAGCTACTGTGGAAATTTGGACAACTTGCATTTTAAATCTCGTTTACAACAAAAACAAAGAGGATCAAATGTAACTACCTTTTAGAATTGTGGTGAGGATGAATTAAGGTGGGGCATGGAAACAAACAAACAAAAAAAAACTACTTAAATTTTAAAGCAGGGATATGGTCACAGTTGCACACTGAAAACACTACTGTCTGCAATGCACATGAGATGGTGGACCCAGGAGACAGAGGGGAAAGAAGACCAGTTGAGACTGTGGTGAGCATCTAGGACCGAAAAATGAAACAGTCAGGTAAGAATCAGCAGAAATGGAGAGCAGGACAAAGATTGACAAAGGAGGTGAAGTACAATGCCTCTCGAACTCAGGAGCAATTTGTTTGGAGAAATCAGTGCTTTGAGTGAGCCCATCAATGATGATAATCAAGGGCAGAGTTATCTAATCCAAGGCTTGGGACTTATTATGATATTTGTATTTTCTCTGTTGTGGATTCTAGAGTTGGAGGTCTTACAGCAATTGGGATGCTAAAGATGAAGAGTTATGAGTGTGCTCTTGAACTATATATCTGCAATAACGATTTCCTGAGAACTGGTCTGTAGTGCATCCTGAAGCTAAGATTTGGAAATAGAAGCTATATTTACATCTAAATCACATTTTAGTCTGGTAGCATAAAGGGGGAAATGTTTTTACTGTTCCCGGCAATAATGCTATATTCTACCTTCACTCTGGAGTTTTAGACAGAAGAATAAAGTGTTAGCAAAAAGAAATTAAATGGCTCTGTTGTGATATCTTCTTTGCGGTTTATTATTATTTAATCCAAATTTCATTCTACGTGTGAGGGTTCTATGAAAAACAAACAAAAAAAAAATAGAGAGAGAGAGACAGATTCAATATCCTTCTTCTCCTTCAAGAATCCATTTACTGATAAAATGGCTATTCTGTCAAGAATTATCATATAAAAAGAGACATCAAAAGAATCACTTTCTCTATTCCTTTTCAAGCATATTATTTCCAGTGTTCTTTCATGAGGTGCTTCAGTGACTGAGATAAACCTTATAATGGAAGACTGCATTTCAGCCATTTCAAGTCTTGCTATCACGGACTGGTCAACCTATTGGGCCAAGCTACATAACTATTTAATTATTTAAATATTTATGGGAATCCTTGACATGGAAGAATCTGTACTTTCTTAAAAAAAAAAATGCAAACTCTAAGTTTCAAGGCATATGGAATTATCATGAGAAAGATCAAGATGAGACAGCTTCTAGAGTCTCCTGGAGGATGACCTCTTAAAGATAGTTGAGCTATGCTACCAGATAAAGTCTGTTTCATGGCACCTTGGCTAGAATCTCAGCAAAATAACTATTTTAACTCACATGTATTAAATCCCTCTTTATTGCAATGTTGTCACTCTCTGTCAGTGCTCTCTCATTAAAATTCTATTGAGTGTGGTAATATTATTGTTACACCAGTCTTCTTTCATTTATATTTGGCTATCTTGCCTGTACCTCTTATTTTAGTTCTAAAAATTTTGTGAGGTTCTGTGGAAGATTAACCCTCACAAACAACACATAGCTAGGGTTTTAAAGAAATCTCCTCTGAAAGACTGTATCATAATACATTTATTCTACTAGCATTTATTGTGGTTAACATATTAACACTTTTTTTTTTTCCTGGGTTTTTGCTCTGCTTGGGTGAAGTTTTCTTCATCCCTCCCTTTTTAAATATGTTTTCCTCCTTTCCCATGGTTTGTAAATTTGAGATAATAATTGTATTTTTTAAAATTAATTATTTAACTAATTAATTACATTTTTTTTAGAGAGAGAGGGCACACGAGCAGGGGAGGGCGAGATGGAGAGGGAGAGAAGCTTAAGCAGGCTCCACACTCAGCATGGAGTCCCACATGGGGCTTGATCTCATCACCCTAAGATCATGATATGAGCTGAAATCAAGAGTTGGATGCTCAACTGACTGAGCCACCCAGAAGCTCCTAAGATAATAATTTTAAATGTTCAGAGGTTATACCTAGAATTTTAATATATAGACCTTACTGTACACATTTTTTTATTATTAACATATGATGTATTATTTGTTTCAGGGGTACGGGACTGTAATTCATCAGTCTTACATAATACATAGCACTCAGCACAACATATATCCTCCCCAATGTCCATCTTTCTAATAAGCCAAAATTATTTGGTTCTATTCTATTCCTCCCAAGCACATAAGTACCTCCATTAGTGCTCTTTTAAAAAATATTTTATTTATTTATTTGAGAGAAAGATAGAGTGAGAAAGCAAGGGAAAGTATGGGAGGGGGGCAGAGGGCTGAGAAGACTTTCTGCTGACTTGGAATTCTCATGATTCTGAGATCATTACCTGAGCCGAAATCAGGAGTCAGACACTCAACAGACACAACACCCAGGCACCCCTGTTTTAAAATTCTTAACAATTCATCTGTGTGTTCCTTTTTTATTGTTTTCTGAAAGATTCCAGCATACATCAGTTACTATTTTATAGCAAATGTTAAACTTACAAATATATTTCATTATTTTTTATCACACTATTTTTTTCTTCTACCAGACTCCATGCTATTGCCTTTTCTTTATGTTGAAGTACCTCCCACAGTAATTCTTACAGAAAGGTCAATGGGTGATAAACTATTAGTCTGATTTTTTTTCTTACTTCATCCTAACTCTTGAATGATAGATTAACTGGTTACAGAATTCTAAACTGCCTGTTATTTTCACTCAACATCTTGAAGATACTCCTCCACAATATTCTTGCTCATGTTGCTGATGAGAAGACTGCTCCTTATTGCTATCCGTATGTAGGCAGTTTGTCTTTCTATCAGCTAATTTTATTTTTTTAATTTTCTAATTAATGTCTTATCTTTAACCTTAGCATTCCATAGTTTCACTAAAATGTTATACCTTTATTTATTTATTTTTTTTCCCATTTCATATTTTATTTCATTTTTTTCCTACATAGAACTCAGTGTGCTGGATTGGTCTGTGGACTACATCTCACACTTCAGAAAAATCCCAGCTATTATCCCTTCCAATATTGCTTCTCTGCCATTCTCTCTATTCCCTTCTTACTGAATGCCTATTAATAATTATTACTGTCTTCTAATCTGTTCTCTGTAACTGAACAATTTTCATCTTTTAACGTATCCCATCTGTGAGGCACCTGAGTGGCTCCGTTGTTAAGCACCTGCCTTTGGCTCAGGTCATAATCCCAGGGTCCTGGGATCGAGCCCTGCATCAGGCTCGCTGCTCAGCAGGAAGCCTGCTTCTCCCTCTTCCACTTCCCCCACTTGTGTCCCCTCTCTCACTGTCCCTCTCTCTGTCAAATAAATAAATAAAATCTTCAAAATAAATAAAGTATCCCATCTGCATAATGAGTGAGTTCCTCAGTAGAACCTTCCAACCTCAATCCATTTTTTTTTGCTTGCTTATTTATCAATATTCTTTATTCTTTTTATGAATGATATTCTCTCATTTATAACTTTGGAAGTTTAAAATTCCTTACTTAAAAAAAGTTAAGTAATTTTTGTTGACTGTCCTTTCAGCACGATTGTTTCTCACTCTTTATGTTTCTCTTTATTTTGATTTTCAGGCACGTCTTGACTGAGACTTCCATCCTCTTTCCCCCTCCTTGCCTCATGCCCCATTTACACTCAATTTCTCTTTCTGTTCATTGTATATTGATCTTCACACAAGTCCTTGAGATTGCTATAACAGCACCTGGTCTTCTAGGGGCAGCTCAGGAGTCCTGACCTATAAGCACAACTGGAATATTGGGACTCCAGCCATTGAACCATTCTTGAGTTTAATCTGGGTTCTGGCCAGTGAGGTTATGAGGCTATGCCTGCTTCCTCTTGGCTGCATGGGGGAAAGCATCACATAAGTCATCAAGTCAGCTAGTGAATGTCAGCTGCAATGTATTTTAGCTTTCTTTCACCAGTTGAGGAGCAGTAGCACACCTCTGATGTTAAGAGAAGAGTTTGACTTCTGTCTTATTCTGTATGTGAGCACTATTTTTCTGATATAATTAAAAAAAAAAAAACTGCCTTCACCTGCCTGAAGATTTAAGGCCAAACAACTTCTTTTTTAAAAATACAATTTACGGGGGCACCTGGGTGGCCCAGTGGATTAAGTCTCTCCTTTGGCTTAGGTCATGATCCCAGGGTCCTGGGATCAAGCCCCACATCGGGCTATCTGCTTAGTGGGGAGCCTGCTTCCCCCCTCTCTCTCTGACTACTTGTGATCTCTCTCTGTGTCAAATAAATAAATAAAATCTAAAAAATAAATAAAAAAATAAAATAAAATATGATTTATCCCCTGTGTTCTTCCCCATTTCCTCAAATATCTGTGAGAGAAAGTAACCCTTGGATCACTGGTGTTATTATTTTTGACTTCTATACATCTAAATGATGGATCAAAGACCATGACTCCTGTTTCTGTAATAATCCTGCTATGTTCTGCCTCAATAGAAAAATCTAAGATTTGGGATGCTTGAGTGGCTCAGTCAGTTGGGCATCTGCATTCAGCTCAGGTCAGGATCCCAGGGTCCCAGGATCAAGTTCTGAATCGGTCTCTCTCTCTCTGACAAATAAATAAAATCTAGGAAAAAAAAAAAAAAAAGAAGAAGAAGAAGAAGAAAAATCTAAGATTTGGCTTCATATCTGTTTATGCAGATAGAGATCTATCTCCTCATCTTTTTTTGCTGCCTTCTAACTATAAAAGAGGGGGATGTGTGATTCAGTTATATCTGGATTTTATATTTGGTTAAGTCCCAACATAAAAAAAAAACAAAAACAAAAAAAAAAAAACAAAAAAAAAAACCTCACAGGGGTGCCTGGGTGGCTCAGTGGGTTAGGCCTCTGCCTTCAGGTCATGATCTCAGGGTCCTAGGATTGAGCTCCATATTCTCAGCAGAGAGCCTGCTTCCCCCTCTCTCTCTGCCTACTGCTTTGCCTACTTGTTATTATCTCAAATAAATAAACAAAATCTTTAAAAAAAACAAACAAAAAAACCTCATTGGGTCCCTGGTGGCTCAGTTGGTTAAGCGACTGTCTTCAGCTCAGGTCTTTTTTTTTTTTTTTTTTTAAAGATTTTATTTATTTATCAGAGAGAGGGGGGGAGAGAGCAAGCACAGGCAGACAGAATGGCAGGCAGAGGCAGAGGGAGAAGCAGGCTCCCTGCCGAGCAAGGAGCCTGATGTGGGACTCGATCCCAGAACGCTGGGATCATGACCTGAGCCAAAGGCAGCTGCTTAACCAACTGAGCCACCCAGGCGCCCCTCAGCTCAGGTCTTGATCCTGGAGTCTCGGGATCGAGTCCCGCATCAAACTTCCAGCTCCATAGGGAGACTGCTTCTCCCTCTGACCTTCTCATGCTCTTACTCTCTCTCAAATAAATAAACAAAATCTTTAAAAAATTTTTAAAAATTAAAAAGCTCACAAACACACACAGACACACACACACCACCGCCCCTCACTTCTGAGACGGAAAGAAAAAAAAAATGTAAACAAATGGAGAAATGCAGGATGGTTAAGTTGGAACACTGACATATCATAGAAATAGTATGCTGGTTTTTTTGTTTTCCAATTTATTTTGTTTTGTGTTTTGCTTTTACTTTTGCTTGATAACAAAGCACACTTCCAAAAGTAATGCTTCCTTTAATCAGGCCCAATACCTTGGAAGAGAACCCAAGAGAACATGGTTGATGATTGAATTCCCACAGCTTTCAAAATACTATTTTCCCTCGCTGAGCTGTCAGCCGTCAAAGGCAGAAACTATAGATTACTAATACATGGCTATAGTCTAAGTGGTACAGCATATTCCTTGGTCTTGAAGAAATTGAAAAAGAAATCCCAAACTGCCCATAGACTGCAGTGGTTTCATGTTCAAAAATCAAGAGGAATTTCCAAATGGAAAATTTATGGCTGATGGAACCTAACTAGAGTGGCAGAAGCTTATATGGAAAAACTATAAACAAATCTCAAGTGAAGGTCTTACCCAAGCCTACAGATTTGATGTCTTGGGCTGAGGGGTCCAGGGGCATATTTCAAAGTTAACAAACTGATACGTAAAACCATTCTTGTGATAGCAAAGGCTGCCTTCCCCAGGTCTATTTCAATTGCTCTATTCCTAAGGGACAGCGGAAGCCCATATTTAATGTTTGTGTGTGTGTAGGTACGTGTATGGTCTGCTTTGCTATTTTTGCTTTTTTTTTTTTTTCATTTTAAATCCAATTTTTTAGTGTTTACTTTGGTTTCCCCCATTTCAAGGTACTTTATTTTTTTTAGAGCAGTTTAAGGTTCATGGCAAAATGGAGCAAAATGTACACAGTTCTCATAAGCCCACTCCTTCAGTCTCCCCCACTTCAACGTCCCACAGAGAGTAACATTTGTTACAATCAGTGAACCTACAATGACATATCAGCATCCAAAGACCATAATTTTCCTTAAGGTTCACTCTTGGGTGTTGTACATTCTAAGGATTTGGACAAATATGTAAAGATACATACCCACCATACAGAGGAGTTTCACTGCCCTAAAATCCCTAGTTATCCCTCCCTGCTCTCTACCAACTCTTGGCAACCACTGATTCTTTATTGACTTCAGAGTTTTGCCTTTTCCAGATTGTTATATAATTGGAATCCTATCATACGTAGTCTTTTCAGGTTGATTTCACCTAGTAATATGCATTTAAGGTTCCCCCACATTTTTTCATGGCCTGATAGGTCATTTCTTTTTAGTGCTGAATAAATTCCCATTGTCTGGATTTACCACAGTTAATACATCTGTTTACCTTCTAAAGGACATGTTGATTTCTTCCAAATTTTGGCAGTTATAAATAGAGCCACTAAAACATCCATGTGCAGATTTTTGGGTAAATCTCAAAGTTTTAACTCATTTGGGTAAATATCAAAGAAAATAATTGCAGAATTGTATAGTAATAGTGTGTTTACTTTTCCAAGAAATGGCCAATCTGTATTCCAAAGTGACTATAGCATATTACATTCCCACCAGGAATGAATGAAAGTTCTTATTGGTTCATATCCTTACCAGCATTTGGTGTTGTCAGTGTTTTGAATTTTGACCAGTCTAATAGGTGTGCAGTAGCACCTCATTATTGTTTTAATTTATAATTCCATAATGACTCAAGATGTGGAACATCTTTTCATATGCCTAGTTGACATATGTGTATCTTCCTTGGTGAGATTCTGTCCAAATCGTCTGTCCATTTTTTTTTTTTTTACCAGCTTGTTTTCTTATTGTTGAATTTTAAGAGTTGTATATAACAGCTAAAAAAGTCCTTTAATAAAAAAGTCCTTTAAAAGTCCTTTAATAAAAAGTCCCATAGAAAACATTTTATACAAATGTTTTCTCATCTTTGACTTATTTTCTCATCTTCTTCATAGTGTCTTTTGCCAACCATAAGTTTTTAATTTTAATGATGTTTGCTTATCAATTATTTCTTTCATGGATTGTGCTTTGATATTGTATCTAAAAAGTCATCATCATACCCAGGTCATATAAATCTTATCTTATATTATCTTCTAGGAGTTTTATAGTTTCACATTGTACATTTATGTCCATGATCCATTGGGGTTAATTTTTGTTAAGGGTATATCTTTGTTTGTCTTCTTCTCTTTCATCTTCTTCTTCCTCTTTCTTTTCTTTTTTTTGTATATGAATATCTAATTGTTGCTCCACCATTTGTTGAAAAGACTATCTTCAATCCATTGTCAAAGAACACTTGACTAAATAATGGGGGTCTATTTCTGGGCTCCCTTCTGTTCCATTGTCACCAATACCACACTGTCTTGATGACTGTTAGTAAGTCTTGAAGTTGGGCAGTACCAGTGCTCCTGTTCTTTTCCTCCTTCAATGTCTTCCAAAATGTTGGAATATTTTGGCTATTCTGGGTCTTTTGGCTATTCTGGGTCTTTTGTCTCCCCGTATAAACTTTAGAATGAGTTTGTGAATGCTCACAAAATAACTTTCTGGACTTTCCATTGGGATTGTATTGAATCTATAGGTCAATCTGAGGGAGAACCAACATCTAGACAAATTTGGGTTTTTGTATATATGCAAATAGAAAAGCTCTCTATTTAGTTGATTTGTTTAGTTGTTTCATACAGATCTTGTACATATTTTCACAGATTTCCTTTTTGTAGGATGCTAATATAAGTGATATTTTGTTTTCAATTTCAAATTCCACTTGTCGCTCTTATACAGAAAAAAGTGATTGATCTGATCTGTGTATATATCCTTTTTTTTTTTTTTTTTTTAAAGACAGGAACAAAGTTTATTTTTTTTTAATTGTTTATAAACATATATTTTTATCCCCAGGGGTACAGGTCTGTGAATCACCAGGTTTACACACTTCACAGCACTCACCAAAGCACATACCCTCCCCAATGTCCATAATCCCACCCCCTTCTCCCAAACCCCCTCCCCCCAGCAACCCTCAGTTTGTTTTGTGAGATTGAGAGTCACTTATGGTTTGTCTCCCTCCTAATCCCATCTTGTTTCATTTATTCTTCTCCTACCCACTTAAGCCTCCATGTTGCATCACCACTTCCTCATATCAGGGAGATCATCTGATAGTTGTCTTTCTCCGCTTGACTTATTTCGCTAAGCATGATACGCTCTAGTTCCATCCATGTTGTCGCAAATGGCAAGATTTCATTTCTTTTGATGGCTGCATAGTATTCCATTGTGTATATATACCACATCTTCTTGATCCATTCATCTGTTGATGGACATCTAGGTTCTTTCCATAGTTTGGCTATTGTGGACATTGCTGCTATAAACATTCGGGTGCATGTGCCCCTTTGGATCACTACATTTGTATCTTTAGGGTAAATACCCAGTAGTGCAATTGCTGGGTCATAGGGCAGTTCTATTTTCAACATTCTGAGGAACCTCCATGCTGTTTTCCAGAGTGGCTGCACCAGCTTGCATTCCCACCAACAGTGTAGGAGGGTTCCCCTTTCTCCACATCCTCGCCAGCATCTGTCATTTCCTGACTTGTTGATTTTATGCTACCTAAAGCAATCTACACATTTAATGCAATTCCTATCAAAGTACCATCCATCTTTTTCAAAGAAATGGAACAAATAATGCTAAAATTTATATGGAACCAGAAAAGACCTCGAATAGCCAAAGGGATATTGAAAAAGAAAGCCAACGTTGGTGGCATCACAATTCCAGACTTCAAGCTCTATTACAAAGCTGTCATCATCAAGACAGCATGGTACTGGCACAAAAACAGACACATAGATCAATGGAACAGAATAGAGAGCCCAGAAATAGACCCTCAAATCTATGGTCAACTAATCTTCGACAAAGCAGGAAAGAATGTCCAATGGAAAAAAGACAGCCTCTTCAATAAATGGTGCTGGGAAAATTGGACAGCCACATGCAGAAAAATGAAATTGGACCATTTCCTTACACCACACACAAAAATAGACTCAAAATGGATGAAGGACCTCAATGTGCGAAAGGAATCCATCAAAATCCTTGAGGAGAACACAGGCAGCAACCTCTTCGACCTCTGCTGCAGCAACATCTTCCTAGGAACAACGCAAAAGGCAAGGGAAGCAAGGGCAAAAATGAACTATTGGGATTTCATCAAGATCAAAAGCTTTTGCACAGCAAAGGAAACAGTTAACAAAATCAAAAGACAACTGACAGAATGGGAGAAGATATTTGCAAACGACATATCAGATAAAGGACTAGTGTCCAGAATGTATATATCCTTTTTTTTAGCTATCTTTCTATAACCACCTAATCGTTCCAAAAGTCTTTGTTTGTTTTGTTTTACAATTCCTTTAGATTTTCTACAGAGATAGTCATGTAATCTTTGATAAAAGACAGTTTTACTTTTTCTTCTCAATCTGTATACCTTTTATTTCCTTTTCTTGTCTTGTGGTATCTAGAACTTCCACTACAACAATGAAAAGAAATGTCAAGAAGGGGCATCCTTGCCTTGCTTCTTATCAGTAAAGCTTCCAGTTTCTCATCCTAAAGCTTAACTATAGTTTGTTTTTTTTGTTTGTTTGGTTTTTTTTTTTTTTTTTTTTTTGCTTTTTGTTTCTTTTTTCCTCTTTTTCCTTGATGTTCTTTACCAATATTTGGAAGTCTCCTTCTATTCCTAGCTTGCTGAGAGTATTTATTACAAAATGGTATCAGAGTTTGTCAATTGTTTGTTCTGCATCTGTTGAAATAATCTTGTGATTTTTTCTTCTGTAGTCTGTTGGTGTGATTGATTACATAAATTGACTTTCTATTTGTTTTGCTAGTATTTAGTTTATGACTTTTGCATCTAGGTTCATGAGATACAGATTGATCTATAGTTTCTTTTCTGGTAATGTTTTTGTATGGTCTTGGTATTAGAGTAATGTTGACCTCATAGAATGGGTTAGGAAGTATTCCCTTTACTTCGCTATGTTCTGGAAGAGATTATAGAGAAATGGTATAATTTCTTCCTTAAATATTTGATAGAATTCACTGATGAGTCCATCTGAATACCAAATTTTAAAATATATTTTAATGAGCAAACATTAGACAAATACTTAAAAAGCAAAATCTCTTCTCTCTTGAGTTTTTCTTAACAATACCATCTTAATTGTGCTTTGTAGTATTGATTTGTTTCTTGCCTATCAGTTTGACTTACAATAAACACCCCCTGACTCTACAAGAGTCTAGAAGTACTTACAGCTCCAGTGACATTCTTAAAGCTCACAGCTGGATAGTGAAGTATTTAAAGCTCATAGTTGAGTAGACCACTAATGTATCACTCTACTCATAAGATAAATTCTGAGTTTGAGCCACTTGGGGGTTAGTTAATTTTGCAGTGCTTCATGACTTTAGGGAGCCCATGCTAAAATATATATGTGGCTGCTCATTAGAGCACCATAAAGAGTATTTAGATTGATCAATACAAATCTATAAGCACTACTGAAGACTAAGTTACAGACATAAAATAATGTATTTGTCAGGAACACCTGTCCTGCATAGAGAAGTCACATAGTTGGTAACTTCAGGGAATACCAACTTATAAAGAATTCTGACCTAAGGAAATGTATATGGTCTCAGGCAAATAACTTTTACAATATAGTTCCATATAACAGTGCTACACAAACTTAATCTTAATTTTGTACTTATCTATGCATTCACATCAACAAATATGTCTCAAGTTGTTACCATAGCTGAGACAATGTTGTTGCTTCTGGGAGGAATGCAATGATATGTGTGATGTTGACTCTTTACACAAGGAGCTTTGGATCAAGTAAGGGGAAAAAGATGGATTAACAAATAAATGCAAAACAAACTGTGATAGGTATTTGAAGAAATAACAATAAAATCCCTTTTACAGAGAAATGGAGAAATAATTTAGATTGGAGACAATAACCAAAAGTTTACTTGAAGAAATAAAGCTTAATATGCTTCATAAAACAGATTAATTTCCTAATAGGTGAGTATATATGGACTTCCACATATTATAATGTTTGAAGGAGTGTTTATTCGGAAGCTTCAAATACTGATTTGGATTGATTTTCAAATTAAAGCTGTCACCACGCATTACATTTTGCAGAGGCAGTGCAATATTTAAAACAGTGACATTTTAATGCATTTTATCACACAACTAAAGTTCTTTCATGTAGACCAGGTTTTATCTTAATCTAGTCCAATTAACAAGAATACTACATTCCTACACCACGCATAATGACTGTAATGATGAAGACAAGGAGAACGATAACGGTCACAGTGACGAGTTATTGAGTGTTTTTCAGTTATCAGACAGTATGCTAATCTTTATGTTATATCTTTTTAATCCTACATAATTCCAGAAATCAGATTTATCAGTATTTCCTCTTTATGGATAAGAAGATCGAAACAAATATTACCTTACCTACAGGTAAGACCTACTTTAGGAACTTTAAGTATATGAAAGGTGATATCTGCGCCTAAGATAAATGAGCAGCGACTGTTTGCTTTCTAAAAGTTTG
Source organism: Mustela nivalis (assembly GCF_964662115.1). Taxonomy (NCBI): domain Eukaryota; kingdom Metazoa; phylum Chordata; class Mammalia; order Carnivora; family Mustelidae; genus Mustela; species Mustela nivalis. The sequence continues at coordinate 34,700,060 of NC_139036.1, forward strand.
TTCGGTTATCAATATTTTTGGAACTATTTTCCCAGACCCTAAGGTGGATGCTGAGATATGAAGAAAATAAAAACACCCCTGTACTAGGAGACTACTATATAAGAAATCTGAAAAACAAACAAACAAAACCATGACAATATGATACATACAATATGAAGAATGAGAAGTAGTTAAGTACAGATAATGAATAGGGCCTCCACTCCTAACAGTCTCATAAAAATGTTTTTGGAACTCGGGATCTCTAGTCAAACTGATTTGCTATTGGCATTCATCAGCAAAAAGTTGTCTACAAATTAAAAGCATAATCATATGTTGCTTGGCAAAAAGTGAACAATATTTACATAATCAGAATTAATCAGCATTTTAAAAAATTTTTTATAAACATATAATGTATTATTAGCCCCAGGGGTACAGGTCTATGAACCACCAGGTTTACACACTTCACAGCACTCACCTTGGCACATACCTTCCCCAATGTCCATAACCCCACCACCCTCTCCCGACACCCCCCCAGCAACCCTCGGTTTGTTTTGTGAGATTAAGAGTCTCTTATGGTTTGTCTCCCTCCTGATCCCACCTTGTTTCATTTATTCTTTTCCTACCCCCTACACCCCCCACATTGCATCTCCACCTCCTCATATCAGGGAGATCATATGATAGTTGTCTTTCTCTCATTGACTTATTTCGCTAAGCAAAATACCCTCTAGTTCCATCCATGTCGTTGCAAATGGCAAGATTTCATTTCTTTTGATGGCTGCATGGTATTCCATTGTTTATATGTACCACATCTTCTTTAGCCATTCATCTGTTGATGGGCATCTAGGTTCTTTCCATAGCTTGGCTATTGTGGACATTGCTGCTATAAACATTTGGGTGCATGTGCCCCTTCGGATCACTACCTTTTTATCTTTGGGGTAAATGCCCAGTAGTGCGATTGCTAGGTCATAAGGTAGCTCTATTTTCAACTTTTTGAGGAACCTCCATGCTGTTTTCCAGAGTGGCTGCACCAGCTTGCATTCCCACCAACAGTGTAGGACTCTGCATCCTTGCCAGCATCTGTCATTTCCTGACTTATTAATTTTAGCTATTCTGACTGGTGTGAGGTGGTATCTCATTGTGGTTTCAATTTGTATTTCCCTGATGCCAAGTGATGTGGAGCACCTTTTCATGTGTCTGTTGGCTATCCGGATGTCTTCTTTGCAAAAATGTCTGTTCATGTCCTCTGCCCATTTCTTGTTTGGATTATTTGTACTTTGGGTGCCAAGTTTGCTAAGCTCTTTACAGATTTTGGATACTAGCCCTTTATCTGATAGGTCGTTTTCAAATATCTTCTCCCATTCTGTCAGTTGTCTTTTGGATTTGTTGATTGTTTCCTTTGCTGTGCAAAAACTTTTGATCTTGATGAAATCCCAGTAGTTCATTTTTGCCCTTGCTTCTCTTGCCTTTGGCGATGTTCCTACAAAGAAGTTGTGGTGGCTGAGGTCGAAGACGTTGCTGCTGTGTTCTCCTCAAGGATTTTGATGGATTTCTTTCTCACATTGAGGTCCCTCATCCATTTTGAGTCTATATTTGTGTGTGGTGTAAGAAAATGGTCCAATTTCATTTTTCTGCATGTGGCTGTCCAATTTTCTCAACACCATTTGTTGAAGAGGCTGTCTTTTTTCCATTGGACATTCTTTCCTGCTTTGTTGAAGATTAGTTGACCAATTAATCAGCATTTTAATAAAATTTTTATGTTTGGTATCTTTTTCTATAAAATGGTAGTAATATTTCTGATAGTATTTCAGAAAATAATAATTCCATGAAAAGTGGTTTTAAGATTTAAAGAATATGATGTATGGAATGGCTTGGCAGAGTACTTAGCACACAGAGATATTTAATCAATTGTACCTATTGAAAGAAACTACTGCTCAGACACATGAGAATCCATAAAATTCATAAAGACTGTTATTATTAGTGAAAAAAGCAAGAATAAGAAATGGCCCTAAAAAACTGTAAACACCATAAATGAAGTTTAACATTGTCAATAAAACCATTCAATGATACAGTCAACAATACTTCCTATAGATAAAAACAAAGATAAAAACAGGAAATAAGGGGCACCTGGGTGGCTCAGTGTGGTTTGGGGCCTCTGCCTTTTGCTTGGGTCATGATCCCAGGGCCCTGGGGTCAAGTCTCCCATTGGGCTCTCTGCTCAGTGGGGAACCTGCTTCCTCCTCTCTCTCTTCCTACTTGTGATCTCAGTCTGTCAAATAAATAAATAAAATCTTAAACAAAACTAGGAAATAAAATATATGAAAATAAAGAAATCCAATGTCCAAATAACAGGGATTAGAGAAAATAGGAGGTGGGTATTCTTTAAAAGTTAGTATTTCCCCAAACTAAAGGGCATGAGTCTATTTATGGTCCCATGGAGAGCATAATACAATAAATGAAGAAAAATACAAGATCCACATTAAAGCGTGTCATAGTAAAGCTTTACCACAATTGGATAAGGTGCTACAAGATTCCTAAAAAAAGACAAAACAAGGCAAAGCATCAGGATGGAATTGCATTTATGAACAGAAACACTGAAAGTTAAGAGACAATGGGACAATGACTTCAAAATTCTAATTTTATAAGTAAGTATATTCTTGACCAAACCTATTATCGATAAAGTGTATGAGAGGGACAAAGACATTTTAAGATATCAATGATCTCAAAATTTTTGCCTCCTACCCACTCTCTTAGCAACTCCTCAGTTGCTAAGAAGGTAAGGAATAAACTAAGAAAGAGGGAGCTGTAGATTTTAGGTAGCAGGAGGATTAACACAGAATGGCTGTCCAGAGAAGACTGTATTTAGCTGTATAAAGAATCTGTAGTAGAGAGCCGTGGAGCCATAACCTACAGAAGATCCCAACAGACTGGGGCAGAAAGATAGGGAGGATAGCTCCTTTTCTAGGGAGCTACTCGGGTTAGCAGGGAACAAAAACTGCATATGGAAACAAGGGGATATGAGAGGTTTCCTGATGCATTTGACTATTTGGTGATTACATAATTTAAATAATATTTGAAAATTCTGAAAACAATACTAGTAGGTATTACTAGAAGATCTGTTTAAGAAGATCTGTTTAAGAATTTAGGAAAAGATATATTAATTTTTACATAAAGCACCAGACAAAAAAATAAAGCCAATATAAAATTTAGGAAGAGCAATGAGTTGTATAGGAAAGGAAACATTATTGTAATATATTATCTGGTAGCAATAATGAACAATATTTATGAATAAGACTGATGCTTTTATGACTACAAGATGCCAAAAATTCCATGAAGTTGAGTCAAGTTTGGAAGGTGCAGGGAAGGATGTAGGGTGGGAGGCACTGGGCCTATCAGAGAATTAAATGTTTATCTACCATGAATGAAATCTTAAATCCTTTAATGCAAATAGCAGTATAAGCAAATCATTCTGAAATACAGAAAGGTTGCTTCTGAGAAGTCAGTCTGGACAATGGGATGTCATGGAAAAAGACTATCCCCTTTGGTATGAGCCTGATAACATTATTTGGAAATTAAATGATGTGTATGCTTATATTAGTCTAATAAAAATTTTAAAATACATTTAAAAATATTAACAAAAATTGCAGCTTCCCAGAGGAATAAACTAATCACAGGTTAACGGGGTGGTGCAGTCTGTTGCATAGCAGACTCTTGGTTTCAGCTCAGGTTGTGATCCCCAAGTTGTGGGATCATGGGATCAAGCCCTTCTTAGGGCTCCATGCTTAGCCCAGGGGCTGTTTGAATTTCTCTCTCTTCCTCTGCCCCTCCTGCTTGTGCTCTCTCTCTGAAATAAAGAAATATCTTTTAAAAAAAAAATAAATAAAAATCTTAAAAGAAATGAACCCTAAGCTTTGACTTGCTCACCTTTATTTTTTTTTTTCAGGTTCCACACGCAGTGTGGAGCCAAGGCAGGGCTCAGTCTCACCATCCTGAGATCAAGACCCCAGCCGAAACCAAGAGTCCAATGTTTAACCAGCTGAGTCACCCAGTTGCCCCATGACTGGCTCACCTTTATTCTTTAAATAACTAAATCAAGTTTACCTTCCGTAACTGCTAAGTTTAATGTAATTATAGGACCTGTACCCCCACTCCCATGCTCATACCCGTATACACCAAACCTATTTTCCCCTGCCTTCAGATCCTTAAGATGTCCTTAATGGACATAAAAATCCTCTTTTGTGCAATTAAAGATAACATACTTTAATCCAAATGCATTTATAGTTCCCTCAGATATGAATGCATTTCCTTGGAATAGTAATTATTCAGCAAGTTAGCCTGATGTGATGGGTATACGAGATGGTTCAACATTTCCACAATGTTATCTGTGATAGTTATTTTAGAAAAAAGAACCCAGCACATAACTGGAGCTTGGCCACACTAAGCATTCAGCTTTTAGTACAGTGACCTCATCTCTGATGATATCTCAAAATCACCCGCACTCAAAAAGAGTGAAAGATGGGTGTCAGAGGTCATTCTGAAAAGCAAAAAAAGGATCCAATGCAGTTTCTGGCCCCAAACATCTTTTAGGGAGAACACTTGCCCCCAAAGAAGCTACTTAAAGGAACAGAAGTCTGGCTCAGAGATTTTTTTTATGAGGTCTGGTGTCAAAAAAAATTACCTGGAGCAACTAGATCCCTTTAGAGCTGAGTAAAAATATGAAGAGAAAAACTGGCAGAAATATATGGAGAAAGAGAGAGAAATTGTCCAGTGTTTGTGATGCTGAAGATATAAAGATGGGTGAGTGGCCAAGGGCCAAGGGCCATCGGCAAGCCAAGCCAAAATTATAAGGAAATAAACAGTATGAATGAACAGAAGCTATGAGATAAGAGGTGGAATTCTGAACACTGTATTTGAAGAACAGGCAGAAGTTTTGATACATTCATCATGGAAGTGGGCCCAACAAGGTGTCAAGAAATAGGGAAATTGGAAGGGGAGGTGAACCAGGAGAGACTATGGACTCTGAAAAACAATCTGAGGGGTTTGAAGCGGTGGGGCGTGGGAGGTTGGGGGAGCCAGGTGGTGGGTATTAGAGAGGGCACGGATTGCATGGAGCACTGGGTGTGGTACAAAAACAAGGAATAACATTATGCTGACAATAAAAAATTAAAAAATATATATCAAAAAATATATCAAAAAAATCAAAAAAATATATCAAAAATATATCAAAATATATCAAAAAAAAAAAAAAAGAAAGAAAGAAAGAAAGAAAACGGGACAGCGCATCTAGTTGAAGTTGGTGATCACGAATCTGCCCTTACAGTGTTCTTAACTTTGTCAGTGAAGGCTTGGGAAAGTCATTAGCCAATCTAAGTCTTTGTTTCAGAAGTGCAATCAAACAAACATTCCTGCCTTTCTCTGTGATGTGAAGGAGCTAAATTGTACCCCGGTTAACCCATCCAACACATAGCAATGTTATTCATCATTAGTAAGTCATTGCATATGAGGCTTAAGACAGATTCACAAGGAATAGTCCTGCTCACAAGTGCTTTGGGGTCCTTGCAGACAAAATCCATTCTTATATGAATCAGAGACTCTGCATCCAAGCATCATATTGACTATAATAGTTTCTTTCAGGTTAGAAGACACAGTAAGTATTATAATTGATGACATTTTTCTAGCCCTCAAATCAGTGTTTCTCAGGGCTTTGGGGGAACTTAATGAATGCTGTCTGCTATTTTTCTTCTCATACTGTATGTTTCCTATCAGATTTCCTACTGCAGCATTTTGATTATTTCTGTTTTGAAGCTTCTTCCTTCAAATTGCTTTTTGGGGCGGGGATGTGAAGGAGATAAAAGTATGGTTTGTAATCTAACAGAGTGATTCAGGGATTAGAGCCCCAGCACTGAGTCCCTTGCTTATATCCTGCTTACCTTACTGTATGAAACTCTGTTCAAAATGTCCAGAGTTTCCTCTGTGATGGTAATACAGGATAGCAGAGAACCATCTGGTGGAACTGTGAAATGTCAGCTGTCCTTTGTTGCTGGAGGACAGAGTAGATGGCTACTAATGGCTACCTACAAATGGCTAACGGGCACATGAAAAAATGTTCATCATCATTAGCCATCAGGGAGATTCAAATCAAAACAATATCGTGATACCACCTTATAAGAGTTAGAAGGGCCAAAATCAACAAGACAGTAAACAACAAGTGTTGGAGAGGATGTGGAGAAAGGGGAACTTCCTTACAATGTTGGTGGGAATGCAAGTTGGTGCAGCCACTTTGGAAAACAGATTGGAGATTCCTTAAGAAACTAAAAATAGAGCTTCCCTATGACTCTGCAATTGCACTACTGGGTATTTACCCCAAAGATACAGATGTAGTGAAAAGAAGGGCCATCTGTACCCCAATGTTCATAGCAGTAATGGCTACAGTTTTCACCAAACTGTGGAAAGAACCAAGATGCCCTTCAACAGACGAATGGATAAAGAAGATATCGTCCATATATACAATGCAAGAAAGGCTGAATACCCAACTTTTGTATCCACATGGATGGGACTGGAGGAGATTATGCTAAGTGAAATAAGTCAAGCAGAGACAGTCAATTATCACATGGTTTCACTTACTTGTGGAGCTTAAGAAATAACACGGAGGACATGGGGAGATGGAGAGGAGAAGTGAGTTGGGAGAAATCAGAGGGGGAGACGAGCTATGAGAGACTGTGGACTCTGAGAAACAAACTGAGGGTTTGGGAGGGGAAGGGGTGGGGGGTTGGGCGAGATTGGGGTGCATATTATGGAGGGCACGTATTGCATGGAGCACTGGGTGTGGTGCATAAACAATGAATTCTGGAACACTGGAAAAAAAAAAAAGAAGAATTGTCTAGGTTTATCTTTGGCTTTCAATTGGTCTTGTGTATGTCCAAAGTATGTGTGCTTTCTTCCCCCAAGTTTTCCAGGTGGCTCTCACGTGTGGTCAGGATTGAGATTTGACAAGGCTAAGTGAGTAATCTGTACCAATTGTAGAATACTCTGGAAAAGAGAGCAAAACATCTTCTCTGATTCAAAGCATCTACTCTGGAAAAGAGAGCAAAGCATCTTCTCTGATTCAAAAAACATTCCTCCAAGATTTGCTAAATGAAGGACATCCAGTGATGCAGAGGGGAGAAGGAGGTACATTCAGGAGAGGGTGGATTAATAGGGCTTAGGATAGGGGAGGAGAGTCGGAATGGGATAGAGAATGGAGTTTGAGTGAAGGTTCTTTATAATCTGAGATTTCCCCGGGGTATAGAAATTGCATGCAAGGTGAAGCTCTCCATAACAGGGCTTAAGAAAATTTACATATATTTAAAGTGACTGCTGATATTTTGCAGGTCCCCTTAACACTGCACTTGCTAGGAGGGTGATTCGGCAGAGGGCCTGTGGGCCAGGGTTAATTTGCATGCCTGATCCCTTGACACTCACAGAGGTCAAAGTTTTGGAATGTTTCCTCTATGAGCAAGACTAAGCCGAAATACAGATGAGTTTTTGATTTTTGGAACTAGGGCATGTTATTCAGAGTGGTGATATCCTGTTCAGATGCTGATTAGTGTGGGCTGTCTTTGATTCTGGGCTGAGAGCTGTCAATGGTTCAAAGAAAGCAAAATTATCCTTATGGTCTATCTTCTTTTTCTTTCTCTTTTTTCCCCCCATCCTCTTTTTCTAATGCCCCTCCCTCTAGAATTATCCTGTCCCTTGGGCTTCCAGTATCTGTTTGATCTTGCTATTTTCTTCATCGCAAACGGTGTGACTTCCCTGACTCGTTGTTTTCTGGGTTTGCCACAACTCCCAAGATTTCTGATGACAGTCACACATGCAGCATCTGGAGACTGAAGAACTGTGTAAAGTTAAAGCAGGAGTTTGGCTTGAGGCAAATCCCTTGTGAGCAGTCAAGAATGCCATTCATTTCTAATTCTTCCTTCTCTAAACCCACAGGAAATAAATATGAGTAATATAGCCAGAGGATAGAGCGCTGGATCCTTAATGGTGGTTCCCTGATGTGGGAAATCACCCTTTCTTTTCCCACCTGATACAGCCATTTTAATTTATCTCTGAGGCAGAATTGAGGGTGATTGCCTTTTTTCCCCTCCCTGCTGCTGCAGAGGGAAGAGAGAGGGTCTCCTGAGTGTGTTTTCCCAAGGAAGGGCTTTAGCTAAAGAGAAAAGCCTGCTGATTGTATACTTAATTTACATGCATTGTAAAGACTGCTTCCTTCTGCTGCTAATTGGTGTGTGGTCCATTAATGTTGCAAGTCCTGGAGCAGCCCCTTTCCTGGTCAGTCGCTTAAAGAAGCATAGCCGGGGGAAATGCAAATTTCCACCCAGCTCAGCAGAGGAATGAAACTGTCGGAAGAGTAATGAACTGAGAACTTGTAGGTACACAGTCACTAAAATGAATTTTAATTTAGTTTCAGATGCATAATATCTCTGTTAACTTAATCACCATTCTTTTTTTTTCTGGAAGATTCTGGGTGAATTACGTTCTTTTACAATTGCTTAGGACACAGTGTTTATTTTACTTTCCTAAAAAAAAAAAATTCTAAAACCTAGAAGATTGCCCTAAAATCTTGAAGGACACGTAATCTTCTTTTTGAGGATTGGGCTCTCCTGGAACAATATAATGTATTACAGTGACTTTAATCCTAAAACCTCTCTGAACCAGTTTCTAAGCATGCGGGGCACTTAGGGATTATCTGCCCTTATATTTAGAGGTCTCCAATGTTTATCTATGTCAGCTTCACCTTCTTTGATGTCTCTACCTGTTTTACTATCAAGTCATTTTGGGGGTGGTTGCTGCTAACCTCCATTGTTCAACTTAATAAAAGTCTGCATAATGTGGAAAAAAATTCTCAGGTTTGAAATCAAATACCTGTTTGGGTTTTATTTACCACCAACAATTTGCATGGTGAGTTGATGAACATTGAAAATCCTTTTTTTCTTCATTTTATAATGGAATTAGTGTGATTAAATGAGATACTGTATTTAGAGTATCTAGCACCGAGGCAAGCCCATGGCAAGAGCTAAACAAGTTGTCAGTTTTACAATTACTTCCACTACTACAGTGAATTAAAGTGCTGGGATGACTTTTGACTAGTAAAACAACTTTCTGAGATGACAAGTATGTTCTAGGTCTTGATCTAGGTGACAGAAATGCTCTCCATCTCTGCCCAAGTTATTTACTTATGTAAAAGTCCATTAAGCTGTGAATTTAAAATTTATTCATCCTATTAATTTTAAAAATGTGTTTTGTGAAAGCAGTTTATTATCACTTAATTGCTCTGACTTCAGAATCTTCCTAAACATCATTGGGATCATCTTAATAAAACTGATATATTAGTAGAGTATATAAATAGAAACCAGAACATTTAGAAGACAATGTATTTGCCCATATGTATGAGTGAGAAGGTATCAGTTGAAAATAATATGCAGTTTGCTTAGGTTATTAAAGTATTCTATTTTCACTGCAGAAAGTTGGGAAAGAAAATTTAAAAGCTCACAGCCAAAGTAATCAGTCATAGAAAATAACTCACAATGTCATCACTTAGAGAAAACCAGTGTTAATATTTTCCAAGTCATCTTTTTGCACATACACATAAATACACATATATATCATACATATTATAATAATGTGTCATTCTGGTATAACGTACTATTTTTACTTAACGATGTATTATATTCCCTGTATTTCAGATACTTTCATATGATATTTAATGTCTTCAGAGAAGTTCATAGTTGGAAAATATAAATTCTTATTTTGACATTTAGATTAGTTCTCCTTTTGATTTGACTTAATTATAGTTATCTTGCAATAAGATTTTTTTGTAAAAAAAAAAAAAACTAAAACTAAAAAAAAAAAAAAACTGGGTGTACCTACCTAGAAGGAGAATTGCTGGACTAAAATATATGTACATTTTAAAACTTTTGATAGCTGCATCCAAATTACCCTTCCAGAAACTTACAGTTATTTACATTCCTGCCTACAGTGAATCACAGTCCATTTGCTCACATGCTTGCCAGTGTTGAATACTAAAAAAAAAACTAAACTAAACTTTGCCAAAGCAATAGGCAAAATGAAACATTTTAGATTATGTAGTTTTAGTTACCAGGAGATTGAATTTTTTTAATATATATTTTAGCTTTTATAATTCCTACATGTGTGTTTGCTTACTGTATAACAGTCTTCATGTAATTACAATTAAGTAGCATGAGCCTGGGCCATATTCAGGGTTTGGGGATTTTACCTGAAGATGGAACATTCTAAGCACACTTGCACCAGGATTTGGTCCAAGGCCAACATCTGGTTAAAACACCACATGAGGGGTCGCCTGGGTGGCTCAGTGGGTTAATGCCTCAGGTCATGATCCCAGAGTCCTGGGATAGATCCCCACATCAGGCTCTCTGCTCCGCAGGAAGTCTGTCTCCTCCTCTCTCTCTCTGCCTGCTTCTCTGTCTACTTGTGATTTCTGCCAAATAAATAAATAAAAATCTTAAAAAAAAAAAAAAAAAACAACTCCACATGAGATTACATTCTCATAATTCCCCAGCAACACAACTCAGTAGAGGCTTCCCTAATGAAGACAGTGGTTCTCTTCTTCTTTAGTGAAATACAGGTGTCAAACCTCTCCAAACCCTGAGGGCTTTTTAAATGGAAAATGAAGTGATCCTCCTCCATCAGCTTTGCTGGGGAACAAATTTTAAGACCCTAACAGAGCAAACAACTTTTTCCTTCTCCTTTTCTGACCACTATTTTGGAGATCAGTAGCAACCACTGAGCAAGGACAAAACCAGAATATACTAAACATACTAAAGATGGCCCCCAACATAGGCGTTAGGGAACTTGTGCATAACAGTGGGAACAGGGACCAAAAAAGGGCTATCCTCTGGGCGTACTGGATCCCAGTAAGTATTTTTTTTTGGGGGGGGGAGGTCCCTTCACTGCATAACACTTTGATTAAATAGTGCAATATAAAATTCATGAGCCGTGTGAGGTACAGTGATTTATTGATAAAGAGTCAGCAAAATAGATAAAGAAGAAGCATGCATTCAATTTTCTACGGTCCTATCCGTCAGCACTAGTGAAGAATCTCTGTAGTATTCAAGCACTATCTTCTCCTGCACAGTCCAACAAATATCTATCTCCCCCTCTCTCTGTCTCTTTCTCCCTCTCTCTCTCCACTTTCCCCTTTATGTCAACTGTGCAGTTCTGGCTAACTTCACATCTTCTAAGACAAGAAAGGTAGTAACATTGTTACTGCCAGTGACATGGTTTGTTGGAATCTGTTTGTGTTTCAATAATAGAGATCTTCTTGCTCTGCAATTCCAAATCTCACTGACTTAATGCTGGCTACCGACCTACTCTTGGAGCTCCATCATCCACCCTAGGACCAGTGACCACTGACCTCCAGTAACTCTCTTTTTCCACTTTGCTTTAGTGATGATGACCACAAATGCAGTTTTATCCAGAGCATGCAGGAACATGTGAACAATAACTCATTTTCCTGCCATGTTAAATTTATCATGTGGAATTTCCTAGCATAAAGGTAAAACTATACCTTTCCTTGAATTCCTTCAGCTGTAATCACTGCATTCCTAGAATGGCCTCTTTCAATTTTGATGATAGCTCTATCATCTAGTTGAGAGGCCTGAGGGCAGAGTGAGAAAAGTGGTCCTTTTCATGCAAGGGATGTCTATCCCTCTAATCATCATGGAGTAAGACCAACTCAGGAGAGAATAATATCCTCAATGACAGACATCAGGGAAGGTAGTGGAAGAGCCCCTTTGGTTACATAGCAATGTTCTTAAATCCCTTGAAAGAGACAGACAACAGCCATTCCTGGAAGACTGCTACACACTGCGGGTGGAGCTAGCAGTGGGTGTGGCGTGAGAGTCCCAATTTCAGCACTGGAAGGCATATATGGGTTTAAGATATCTGCCCCCACTGCTGGGGTCCCCACTCCTGTGACTCATGTGCTGTTGTCAGAATGCAAACTGGTGAGAACCAACACATAAGCCACACATGTAGCCTAAACCCAATGGTCTGCTGTGGGTCATCCCATCGGTATCCTTCAAGTCACCCTATGGGCAATGTGAGTAAAACTCACCCCAAATCAGCATGTGGCAGCCCAATCTCACACAACCTTGAGGAAAACAAGTATTGCACTGGATAATATGAGTAAATCTGATTTGTGGTCTTGCCTTTTTGGGGTTAGCACAGATATTAATGTTTTTGTTTTCTTTTCTGGTCACAAAATTAGTATCTGCTCATTAAAAAAAAATGGACAAATTTTTAATGTAGCAAAAGTGAAGTCAATGATAATGGCATAATATAGTGTTAATGTCCCTGGCATGCTGTGGAAAACTAAGTAAAGATAAGATTGGATTATAACCCCTAAAATAAGTAAATATGTATGAGCCCATAGCAATATAAAAATAAATACACATAACTGCAGGAGGGAGTTTTCTGACAGAAGTATTCCAGATAATATTTGTAGACATACATGTCTTTAGACAGTGTGACTTCATCACCTCCACCTTAAAATGCAAGCTCTGCTTACTCACTTTAAATGAATCCAGCATGGCGGGGTGCCTGAGTGGCTCCATCAGTTAAGAATTTGACTCTTGAGGGGCACCTGGGTGGCTCAGTGGGTTAAGCCGCTGCCTTCGGCTCAAGTCATGATCTCAGGGTCCTGGGATGGAGTCCTGCATCGGGCTCCCTGCTCGGCAGGGAGCCTGCTTCCCTCTCTCTCTCTCTGCCTGCCTCTCTGTCTACTGTGATCTCTCTGTGTCAAATAAATAAATAAATAAATAAATAAATAAAAAAAAAAAAGAATCTGACTCTTGATCCCAGCTCAGGTCTTTATCTCAGGGTCTTGAGTTCAAGCCCCACAGTGTACTCCACAATGGGTGTGCAGCCTACTTAAAAAATAAAAATAAGAAGTGAATAGACTGTGGAATGAAAAAATTGTGACTTCATAGTAAAGAAACTTGGTAAACACATTCTCAGCCAGATGATCAAGATTAATATAATCAGTGATAAGTCACTGTTGATAAGTTGGTAAGTCACTTGTTATCATGTACCACCCAATATGACACAATGAGAAGGGCACTTTCCTCTCTGCAGTATGCTTTCAAAAAAAAAAAAAAAATCCATAAACCGAGACTAATCATGAGAAAACATCAGACAAACCCAAACTGGGAAACATTCTATAAAAGACCTGACAAGTTTCCTCAGATTTTTTAAGGACTTGAGAAAATAAAACAGAAGACACAGAGAAACACTCATAGATTGGAGAAGACTCCAGAAACATGATAACCAAATGCGGTGTGGTATCCTAGATTAGCTCCTGGAACAGAAAAATGATCTTAGTGAGAAAACCAGTGAAAGCTGAATAAAGTGTGTAGTTCAGTTAATAGTATTTTAACACTGTTAAATTCTTCACTTTGAAAATGTACCATGAACTATATGATGTCCACGTTAGGGGAAGCTACATGAAGTATATACAGGAAAAAACTCTATACTATCTGAACAAGTTTTCTATACATTTAAAATTCTTCCAAACTAAAAAGATTTTTTAAAAATGTTAGTGGATTTCTTGACTGCTTTTTTCCTGAAAATGTTCTTTTCAAACAAATGTTTTTGCTTTCTATGTGATTGGCTACTTATACTCTTCTATGTGTTTTAATACTATTAAAAGCTTCCATAAGAGGCTTTAATGGGAGCATAACATTCTAGTATATGAAGTTTAATTAACTATTTCAATATCACCAAACATGGAGAATTTTGTAATTTTTTTATCATTATAAGTAATTCTGTGATTAAAGCATTTTGTGCATAAATCTTCATTTGCCATGGGGTTTATTTATTTAGACAAATATTTCAACAAGTGAGAATGATAAGCCAAAAAGAATATGAATTTAGAAAGATGAAAAAAAAGTATATATATATATATATATATATATATATGTATATGTATGTTATCGGCTTCCTTTGCAGAGGGTTTATTGACTCATTTTAAAAGAAATAAGTGATATCTAGAAGAAATTAGAATATCAGGAAAAAAGTGAATGAGACAGTCAAATCTAAATAGGAGAAAGAGAAAGTTGTATTTCTTTAGCAGGAGGTGAAGTATTCCAGCCCAGCAGGTATTACAGAGTTTGGAGAATGATCAAATGCAGCAACCCAAGAGAAGCCCAGGAAGTAAAAATAAAATCAATATTTTTAAAATATTTATTTATTTGAGAGAGAGAGCTTGCCTGTGAGTGCATGTGTTGGGGGCGATGGCAGAAGGAGAGAATCTGAAGCAGACTTCCCACTGAGTGAGGAGGCCAACGTGGGCCTGGATCCCACAACCCCTGAGACTTGGGTCTCATGACCTGGGTGGACACTAAGAGGCAGACACATAACTGAATGAGCCACCCAGATGCCCCAGATCAATTTTTTTGATTAATCAATCAATTAATTAATTAATTTTTTTAAAGATTTATTTACTTGACAGAGAGATCACAAGTAAGCAGAGAGATAGTAAGAGAGAGGGGGAAGCAGGCTCCCGGCTGAACAGGGAGCCTGCTGCAGGGCTCGATCCTAGGACCCTGGGATTATGACCTGAGCTAAAGGCAGAGGCTTTAAACTACTGAGCCACCCAGGCACCCCAGTATTTTTTATTTAAAGGAAAATATGTATTGCTCAGTTTTCTAAATTTTTGAAAGGGGATTTATAAACAACCACTCATCCAATTTCGAGTCTATCCAATACAGAATTCTGGCACCTGTTCTGGGTTCTACCAGAACCAGACAAGAGCCTTGACTCAAGTTGAGTCAAGGCTCTTGTCTCAGCCTTTGTTTCCTCAAATTAAAGGAGATAGCATTAAAGTAGATACCTTTGAAAATCCTTTCCTTTAAAATTCCTAGACTGGTAATCACCACTGATGTGTTTATGCCTCTACATTTGTAGAGAAATATTTGATTAGCTCTTCCTACGAAATGGAGGGATTTGCATATAGGATTTCCAATAACTTTTTCTCATGTTTCCCCTCTGACTGTAGAGTTTGAGGAGCTACTAGCACTGCAGGCTTCCAGTTAATACAAGGGACTGTGATATTTCTAGCCATCTCCTCTGAATGTGTCCAGTTAAAACATGCTATGAATTCCATTTGCTGTGGCTTTTCTACTGGATTCACTGCCTATCCCCCAGCTTAACAGTCATTTTGTCTTTCTGTGATTACTTTAGGGAAGCATGGGACAAGCAGACTGTAGGCATTGTGCTAGGACGAAAGAATTTTCTAATTAGACTCTACTTAAAAGTAAGTAATAATAATAATTATAATTATATAAAATATTTATATTATATTATTATATTATAACATTATATCATAATATTATAATATATAATTATATTATTATAATTATATAATAATTATTATTATTTTTAAAAAGATTTTATTTATTTGTTTGTTTGTTTGAGAGGAAGATCAATCTCTCGACCTCAAGATCAGGCACTGAACCAAAATCAAGAGCTGGACACTCAACCGACTGACCCACCCACGTGTCCCTCTATTTATTTTAGACCTTTTGTGGGCTATTAAAATTTGGAAAAATAAAAGCCAAATTCTATGATACAGATGGAGCAATCGCACCACTTCCTATCTGACTTCTACAGAATATTGTCACCACGTACAAGTATCCTTCCGCCCCCCCCATATATCTAGTTCCCATGTTCTTTTCAATGCTCTCTCCAAATCTTTCTGTTGTCCTGAGCTTTCTTTAGTTTTTGTTGTTGTGTTTTACCTTTTCTCCATGTTCACACAAATCTTTTTCTTTTTCTTTTTTTTTTTGGTTTTGAAAATAAAGCTTCACCAGAGATTCACCACATGTTGGTTTGTGTGTCCCTGGTAAGGGTGTGGTTATATAATAAATCATAGTTTCCTGAGTCACTAAACCCTGGTCTTGAATCTCAACTAAGGTTTCTGATTCATTAAGTAAGGGACTTTGGGCAAGTTATACAACCTCGCAAACTGCATCCTTCCTTTTGTAAAATAGGGAAAATAATTCATTTGCAGGCTTGTTGTTTGGCTTAAATCAGCTATTCACCGTATAAAATTCCTATTCTAAAATTTTGGTTAAATAAGAGATAATTGGAACACTGAAAGCCTCTTGGAAAGTCAAGGGTCACAAATTTAGCATAAATCAAACACTTGGTCTAAAGTTGGGGTAGAGTTTCTCAAAATCTTGCTAAGTTTTGCCACATTAAATCAGGTTTACTCTCCTGCCTTGCTGTTGCTGCTGTTTGGATATTATTATTATTATTATTATTACTTTAGTGACTTTTCCCCATCTGTACATAACACATTTTAGTTAGTTTTTTGCTGTTGATATTGAAACCCCATGTCAACACCTTTATTTTGTTAAAAACTAAGCTGGCTGTGGATGGGTCTTCATTCACTGGACCAGGAAGTCTGCAGACTGCAGAGTGCTCTGTATTTATTAGCACAGGTCTGAACTGCCAACCTTACAAGGAATGCAGCTTGTGCAAAGTGTAATTATAATCTTGTTTTGATAGATTCTAATGGAATGTAATTACATACTGTGCACCTAGTGTTCTGATATTAATTACATTCCCTTTTGCTAGAGGCTACTAAGTTCCCCCAAATGGCCAAAGCAGTGTCTGGTTAAAAAAACAGATACAATAGTTGCAAGTAGTAGATATCTACATTTACCTACTTTACGGACTTCATTTGGATGCTATTCATAGGTGGTAATCAGCCTGAAGTTTGACCCACTGAGAGCTAAAATCTCCAAGTGGTCAAAATAATATGATAACCACGGTTTTATCAACACATTAAACACTATTTGATCTAATTCCAGCTGTGAGGATTATGTATTATATTGTTCAAGGGCACTTCTCCTTGTTTACAGGAGCAGAGGGCTCGCTTCTTAACCGTGTAACAGTGGAAAATGGCTAAATCTCCTTCCTGGCCTGAAAGTCTAGTCTTTAAATCTTTTACCTCCTCAGTCATAAAGGACCATCTCCCTTGTCAAAAGATTAGAAAAAGATCCTGTTTTTGGAAATGATTTTACTTCATTGTGTTTGAGACAGCTAGCTGAGGTTTATGATTAAGCCATGTCTATGACAGTTTGATATATACTCTTGGTACTCATGTTGTTGACCAGTTTATGATGTCATAATATTAATAGAAAACTGTTATTAAATAAAAAAACTTAAAACAAATTATAGATAAGGAGATAATATATACACTACAACAAGATTTTACAAATTGTCAAGAAATACCTAAAAAGTCCAAAAGAATAATGACCAAAGAATAAAAATAGACAATGTAGTAGAGAATAAAATGTAGTAGTCAACATATAAATAAGATAGTCAAGTTCAGTATTGATCACGGGCTAACAAATTAAAGTACCAATGAAATATCACTTTTACCCACCAGAGAAGGAATTTTAAAAATACAGAGAGAGAGAGAAAGAGAGAAATAAGATATATTGCTGGTAGGAATAAGAAGAAATGTAGGAGGAAGAATCAAGATGGTGGTGGAGTAGGAGACTGAAATATCACCAGTCCCAGGAGTTCAGCTAGAGAGGGATTAAACCATTCTGAACACCTACAAACTAAATAGGAGATAGAAGAGAAGAAGAGCAGCAATTCTAGGAACAGAATACTGACACTTTCTGGAAGGTAGGCCGTGCAGAGAAGTGAATCCAAAGCGATGGGAAGATAGACCTGCCCCAGAAGATCAGCAAGAACATCCAGCAAGACCAAGTTCACCAATCAATGAGAACCGTGGAACTCCAGAGCTAGGGCAAAGCAACACATAGAATTTATGGCTTTTTTCACATGATCCTTTAGACTTTCAAAATTAAAATTTTTTTTAAAGATTTTATTTATTAATTTGACAGAGAGAAATCACAAGTAGATGGAGAGGCAGCCAGAGAGAGAGAGAGAGGGAAGCAGGCTCTCCGCCAAGCAGAGAGCCCAATGCGGGACTCGATCCCAGGACTCTGAGATCATGACCTGAGCCGAAGGCAGCGGCTTAACCCACTGAGCCACCCAGGCGCCCTCAAAATTAAATTTTTTTAATTTTATTTTTTCTTATTCTATTTATTAACTTTTCCTCTCTCCTATTTTAACGTTTTTTAACTATTTTATCTTATCAATACTTTTTTAAAAAATCTTTTTAAATTTTCATTGTTATAATATTTTATCCCTTCATTGTATTTAACTGTATTTTTTTTGTATATATACAGGTTCTTTATTTCCTTTAAAAACTTGGCATACGGGGCGCCTGGGTGGCTCAGTGGTTTGGGCTGCTGCCTTTGGCTCGGGTCATGATCTCAGGGTCCTGGGATCGAGCCCCGCATCGGGCTCCCTGCTCCGCAGGAAGCCTGCTTCCCTCTCTCTCTCTCTCTGCCTGACTCTCTGCCTACTTGTGATCTCCGTCTTTCAAATAAATAAATAAAATCTTAAAAAAAAAAAAAAAACTTGGCATACAATTTCTTCTAATAGATCAAAATATACTCTAAATCTAATGCATAGCTTTGTTCTAGTCTCCAGCCTGATCACATTCTCTCCTTTTTTTTTTCCCCCAACCAACTTCTTACCTTATCAATTCCCTTTTTACAATCTTTTAAAATTTTCATCTTTTGAGTCATATTCTATCCCTTCATCATGTTTACCCCATTTTTGTATATATATAAGCTTTTTTTTCTTTAAAATTTTGAGAGGTAGTTTCTTCTAAGAGACCAGAATACAACCAAAATTAAGTGGGTGGCTCTGTTCTATTCACCACTCTTAAAAGAAACAAACAAACAAATAACACACACACACACACACACACACACACACGGATATAATTTTTTTTTAAGATTTTTTCTTTATTTATCTGACAGAGATCACAAGTAGGCAGAGAGGCAGGCAGAGAGAGAGAAGGAAGCAGGCTCTCTGCAGAGCAGAAAGCCTGATGTGGGGCTCGATCCCAGGACCCTGGGATCATGACCTGAGCCGAAGGCAGAGGATTAACCCACTGAGCCACCCAGGTGCCCCTGGATATAATTTTTTAAAAATATTTTTTATTTCCCCCCCTTTCTTTTCCCCACAGTTTTAGGTCTCTTCTGATTTGGTTAGGGTATATTTTTCTGGGGTCATTGCCACCCATTTAATATTTTACTCCCATTCATCTACTCTTATCTGGATAAAATGACAAGGCAGAAAAGCTCACCACACAAAAAAGAACAGGAGGCAGTATCAATGGCTAGGGACCTAATCAATACAGACATTAGTAATATGTCAGAACCAGAGTTCAGAATGACGATTATCAAGGTGCTAGCTGAACTCAAAAAAAGCATGGAAGATATTAGAGAATCCCTTTATGGTGAAATAAAAGAACTAAAATCTAACCAAGTTGAAATTTAAAAAACTATTAATGAGGTTCAATAAAAAAATGGAGTCTCTTACTGCTAGGATAAATGAGGCAGAAGAGAGAATTAGTGATACAGAAGACCAAATGATGGAGAACAAAGAAGTTGAGCAAAAGAGAGACAAACAACTACTGGACCAAGGGGAGAATTAGAGAGATAAGTGATAGCATAAGACAAAACAATATTAGAATAATTGGGATTCCAGAAGAAGAAGAAAGAGAGAGAGGGGTATAAGGTATATTGGAGCAAATTACAGTAGGGAATTTCCCTAATACAGCAAAGGGAACAAGCATCAAAATCCAGGAAGCAAAGAGAACCCTCCTCAAAATCAATAAAAACAGGTCAACACCCCATCATCTAATAGTAAAACTTACATGGCTCAGTGACAAAGAGAAGATCCTAAAAGCAGTTTGGAACAAGGGTCTGTAATATACAACAGAAGAAATATTAGATTGGCAGCAGACTCATCCATGGAGACCTGGCAGGCCAGAAAGAACTGGAATAAAAATATTCAGAGCACTAAACGAGAAAAATATGCAGCCAAGAATACTATATCCTGCTAGGCTGTCATTGAAAATAGGAGGAGAGATAAAAAGCTTCCAGGATTAACAAAAATTAAAAGAATTTGAAAACACCAAACCAGGCCTACAGGAAATATTGAAAGTGGTCCTCTAAGCAAAGAGAGAGCCTGAAATTAACAGACCAGAAAGGAACAGAGACAATATACAGTAATAGTCACTTTACATGCAATACAATGGCACTAAATTCATATCTTTCAATAGTTACCCTGAATGTAAATGGGCTAAATGATCCAATCAAAAGACCCAAGGGTATCAGGATGGATTTAAACAAAAACAAAAACAAGACCCATTGATATGCTGTCTACAAGAAACAACAATCTACCATGCTAATGTACATCAAAAGAAAGCTGGAGGGCAAACCTTATAGCAGATAAATTAGATTTTAGGCTAAAGACCATAATAAGAGATGAGGAAGGACACTATATCATATTTAAAGAATTTGTCCAACGAAAAGATCTAACAATTTTAAATATCTATATCCCTCACATGGGAGCAGCCAACTATATAAACCAATTAATAACAAAATCAAAGAAACACATCAATAATAATACAATAATAGTAGGGGAATGTAACACTCACCTCAGTGAAATGGACAGATCATCAAAGGCCAACATGGAAATAAAGGCTTTAAATGACACCCTGGACTAGACGGACATCACAGAAATACTCAGAATATTTTATCCCAAAACAACAGAATACACATTCTTCTCTTGTGCACATAGAACGTTCTCCAGAGTAGATCACCTCCTGGGTCACAAATGAGGTTTCAACTGGTACCAAAGGACTGAGATCATTCCCTACATACTTTTTTAACACAATGCACTGAAGCTAGAACTCAGTCACAAGAGGAAAGTTGGAAAGAAATCAAATAAATGGAGGCTAAAGAGCATCTTACAAAGAATGAATGGGTCAACCAGGAAAGTAAAGAATTGAAAAAATTCAGGGAAATGAAAACATAACTGGTCAAAGTCTTTGGGACACAGCAAAGGTGGTGCTGAGAGAAAAGTATATAGCAATACAAACCTTTCTCAAGAAACAAGAAAGGTCTCAAGTACACAACCTAACCCTACACCTAAAGGAGCTGAAGAGAGAATAACAAAGAAAGCCTAAACCCAGCAGAAGAGGAGAAATCATAAAGATCAGAGCAGAAATCAATGAAATAGGAACCAAAACAACAGTAGAACAGATCAACAAAACTAGCAGCTGGTTCGTTGAAAGAATTAATAAGATTGATAAACCCCTGGCAAGCCTTATCAAACAGAACAGAGAAGGGACCCAAATAAATAAAATCATGACAGAAAG
This sequence comes from Mustela nivalis, assembly GCF_964662115.1. NCBI lineage: Eukaryota > Metazoa > Chordata > Mammalia > Carnivora > Mustelidae > Mustela > Mustela nivalis. Next base: position 34,721,379 of record NC_139036.1, read on the forward strand.
AGGAGAGAGCACAACCAACACCAAAGAAGTACAAAAGTTATAAGAACATATTATGGGCAACTATATGCCAGCAAATTGGACAATCTGGAAGAATGAATGCATTCCTAGAGACATATAAAAACTACCAAAACTGAACCAGGAGGAAACAGAAAACCTGAACAGACCAATAACCAGTAAAGATATTGAAGAAGACATCAAAAATCTGCCAACAAACCAGAGCCCAGGGCCAGATGGCTTCCCCGGGGAATTCTGCCAAACATTTAAAGAAGAATTCATACCTATTCTCCTGAAACTGTTCTAAAACATAGAAATGGAAGGAAAACTTCCAAACTCATTTTATGAGGCCATAATTACCTGGCCCCAAAATCAAAGACCCTGTCTAAAAGGAGAATTACAGACCAATACCCTTAATGAACATGGATGCAAAAATTCTCACCAAAACACTAGCCAATAGGATCCAACAGTACATTAGAAGAATTATTCACCACAACCAAGTGGGATTTATTCCTGGGCTGCAAGTTTGGTTCAACATCCACAAATCAATCAATGTGATACAATACATTAATAAAAGAAAAAACAGGAACCATATGATACTCTCAACAGATGCAGAAAAGCATTTGACAAAGTACCACAAAGTGTAGGGATAGAGAGTACATACCTCAATATCATCAAAGCTGTCTATGAAAAACCCACAGCGAATATCATTCTCAATGGGGAAAAACTGAGAGCTTTTCCCCTCAGGTCAGCAACATGTCCACTATCACTACTGCTATTCAACATAGTACTAGAAGTCCTAGCCTAAGCAATCAGACAACAAAAAGAAAGAAAGGCATCCAAATTGGCAAAGAAGAAGTCAAACTCTCACTCTATGCAGATGATACGATACTTTACGTGGAATACCCAAAACACTCCAAAACTGTCTGAACTCATACAGGAATTCCGTAAAGTGTCAGGAAATAAAAAAATGCACAGAAATCAGTTGCATTTCTATACACCAACGCAAGACAGAAGAGAAATTAGAGAGGCAATCCCATTTACAATTGTACCCCAAACCATAAGATACCTAGGAATAAACCTAATCAAAGGGGCAAAGAATCTGTGCTGAGAAAAGGATAAAGTACTTATGAAAGAAACTGAGGAAGACACAGAGAATGGAAAACCTCCCATGCTTCTGGACTGGAAGAACAAATATTGTGAAAAAATATTGTATATGCTACCTAGAACAACTGATACATTTAATGCAATCCCTATCAAAATACCATCGACTTCTTTCAGTGAAATGGAACAAATAATCCTAAATTTATATGGCACCAGAAAAGACCCCAAATAGCCAGAGGAATGTTGAAAAAGAAAACCAAAGTTGGTGGCATCACCATTCGAGACTTCAAGCTCTATTACAAAGCTGTCATCATCAAGACAGTACAGTCCTGGCACAAAAACAGACATATAGATCAATGGAACAGAATAGAGAGCCCAGAAATAAACCCTGAACTCTATGGTCAACTAATCTTTGACAAAGCAGGAAAGAATTTCCAGTGGGAAAAAAGACAAAAGACTCAAAATGGAGGAAAGACCTCAATGTGAGACAGGGATCCATCAAAATCCTTGAGGAGAACACAGGCAGCAACCTCTTCGACCTCAACCACAGCAACTTCTTCCTATAAACATCACCAAAGGCAAGGGAAGCAAGGGCAAAAATGAACTACTGGGACTTCATCATGATCAAAAACTTTTGCACAGCAAAGGATACAGTCAGCAAAACCAAAAGACAACTGACAGAATGGGAGAAGATATTCACAAGTAACATATCAGATAAAGGGCCAGTATCCAAAATGTATAAAGAACTTATCAAACTCAACACCCAAAGAAAAAAATAATCCAATCAAGAAATGGGCAGAGGACATGAACAGACATTTCTGCAAAGAAGCCATCCAGATGGCCAACAGACACTTGAAAAAGTGCTCCACATCACTTCGCATCAGAGAGATACAAATCAAAGCTACAATGAGATATAACCTCACACCAGTCAGAATGATTAAAATTAACAAGTCAAGAAATGACTGATGTTGACAAGGATGCAGAAAAAGGGGAACCCTCCTAAACTGTTGGTTGGAATGCAAGCTGATGCAGCCACTCTGGAAAACAGTGTGGAGGTTCCTCAGAAAGTTGAAAATAGAGCTACCCTATCACACTACTGGGTATTTACTCTAAAAATACAAAAGTAGTGATCCAAAGGGGAATGCACACCTGAATGTTTATAGCAGCAATGTCCACAATAGCCAAACTATGGAAAGAACCTAGATGTCCATCAACAGATGAATGGCTAAAGAAGATGTGGTACATATATACCACATGGAATGGAATACTACGCAGCCATCAAAAGAAATGAAATCTTGCCATTTGCAATGACATGGATGGAACTAGAGGGTATTATGCTGAGCAAAATGAGACCATCAGAGAAAGACAATTATCATGTGATCTCTCTGATATGAGGAATATGAAAGGTGGGGGGGTGGGTTATGAGGGGTAGGGAAGGAAAAAAAATGAAACAAGATGGGATTGGGAGGGAGACAAAGTATAAGAGACTCTTAATCTCATGAAACTGAGGTTTGCTCGGGGTGGAGACGTAGGCATAGGGTGGCTGGGTTATGGACATTGGGGAGGGTATGCACTATGGTAAGTGCTGTGACATGTGTAAGCCTGATGACTCACAGACCTGTACCCCTGGGGCTAATCATACATTATATGTTAATTGAAATAAAAAAAGAAGAAATGTAGTCTCTTCTGAATTTCTTTTTGAAATCTAAATGTTAAACCATTTTTAGAAACATGTGAAACAACATTTACTAGAATTAAAAATATTTTTTTTAATTATTCATTTGAGAGAGAGAGAGAGACAGAGGATGAGCAAGGGGAGGGACAGAAGGAGAGGGAGAAGATGATTCCCTGCTGAGCAGTGGGCCTGACATGGGGCTCCATCCCAGGACCCCGAGATCATGACCTGAGCCAAAGTGAGATGCTTAACTGACTGAACTACCCTGGTGCCCCGAGAATTAAAAATATCTTTAGTTCCAAATAATCTCACTCCTAGACATCTATCCTAGAGTGAATGGCCCTAGTCGAAGGCTTTATATACATGCATGTTCATTAAAGCAATATCCATAGTGGAAATAAGTAACCAGAAACAAATGACTATCAATATGAGAGTGGCATTAAGAAAAAATAAACAAAATTATATCATTTGATACCGATCAATTTCTTTTAGTTATTATTGAATAAGCAATGTAAAACACAATTATAATATTTCATTTTAAAATAAATTTTAAAGTAAATTCATATTTATTCGATTGATTATGTACATTAAATTTTCACTTTGTATGAATATTTGTAAAATGTACAACTTCTAACAGTAGACTTTGTATATGGTTAAATGAGCTGGGAGCAAAGTATAGAAAATAGCAAGAGTGAATACCATGTTTTCAAAATGGGTTGTCTGTGGGATGAGGTGAATGGAGGTTGAAGTCTGTGGACAAGAGGAAAAGAAGGAAGTGTGGAGTAAATAAAGAAAAAATACTACAATCAGATAAAAGCAACATGTAATATGAACTCTTTATGTAAATAACACATATGAGAGTTTTTACATGTTAACAAAAGTTAGAAAAAAGAGGGAGTTAGGGGCACCTGGGTGGCTCAGTGGGTTAAAGCCTCTGCCTTCAGTTCAGGTCATGATCCCAGGGTCCTGGGATGGAGCCCCACATTGGGCTCTCTGCTCTGCAGGAAGCCTGCTTCCTCCTCTCTCTCTGCCTGCCTCTCTGCCTACTTGTGATCTTGTCTGTCAAATTAAAAAAAAAAAAGTGGGAGTTAATACCTATTGACATGATGCGTACATACTATATTGTCAAGTTACTAAAAATAAGTTACTAAAAATTCAAGACAGTGGTTCTCTCTTGAGAGCACCATGGCATTGAGAAGGAATAAGAGGTAGGAAATGTAATGGGAAAAGGGTACCAATGGTTTCCAAAGCTTTTAACAGGGGTTACAACATTAATTTTAATATCTCAAGAATATATGCTACATAATGGGTTTAATGGCTTATCTATGTGAAATATAATATTAAATGCATTCTTCAGGTAATATAAAAACAAACAGCTAAGCAATGAACATGCATGATTAAAGGGAAAAAAAAACAAGCAAACAGAAACCTAAAACTTCTTGAAACATACACACAGTTTCAGAAGCTACATGTGTTCCAGGCTTCTAGTTAATATGTAGTTCAAGAGCATGGAAAAGTTGTGGAAGGAATTTGGCAAGGATTTTAATATTGAATGGAGTTTGGGAATGAAGTAGAATGGGGCTTAATAAAGGGAAAGAAATGCTGTTGTTTTGCCTTTGTACAACCTTGTATCATATTACCACTTTTGTGTAATAAGCATTACTCATATTATTGTTGCAATTTGGAAGAAAAAGAAACAACGTTAAGGGAGAACATTACAAAAAAATTTAAAAAGGTAACTTACATAATTGGAAAGATGAGATTGAAACACAGCTTAAAACCTTTTACAATGTTTAATTTCAGCTCAGAAACAACCCTCTTTCTTTTTTAAAAAAATTTTATTTATTTATTTGACAGACAGAGATTACAAGTAGGCAGAGAGGCAGTCAGAGAGAGGAGGAAGTAGGCTCCCTGATGAGCAGAGAGCCCGATGCGGGGCTCTATCCCAGGACCCTGGGATCATAACCTGAGCCTAAGGCAGAAGCCTTAACCCACGGAGCCACCCAGGAGCCCCAACACCCCCCCCCCCTTCTGACACCCTTTTTCCTCTTTTCCTTAAATCAGTAGAGATTAATCCTTATCACTCATTGTATTGCTGTGTCAACCAATGTAATTACTGGAATTATAATAACCTGTTTCCTTCATTAGAATTGGGATTCCAACTGTTCCTAGCTTCTAGCATAATGCCAAAGACCTTGCAGGAACACAATAAATTCCTGAGAAATTTCATATCACTCATAAATCAGTGAAATTGCTACTTCCTGAACCAGTTCAATTCACCCTACTCCATCCACAACAATATCCGTAAATCAGACAAGTAACCAGTGGAATCCATCTGGAAGACAAAAAGTCAGATGGGTGAGGAGCGCCTGGGTGGCTTAGTCAGTTAAGTGTCTAACTCCTGATTTGGGCTCAATTCATGATCTCATGGGTTGTGAGACTGAGCCCTACTTTGGACTCCCTGCTCAGCGGAGAGTCTGCTTGAGATTCTCTCTCTCCCTCTTCTTTCGTCCATCCGCCATTACTCTTTCTTCCTCTCTAAAATAAATAAATATTCTTTTTTAAAAATCAGATTGGTGAATATTGGTCTTAAAAGTTGAAAATATACTTCTACCCTTAGGAAAAACAAAACAAAACAAAAACAAAAACATGAAAATAAATAACCCCTGTTGAACCTAATAGGGAGTTATACATGGGGAGAATATATGGATATACATATAACATGCATGGCTATATCACATATACTTCTCAGATATTGTTAATATCTTATATGCAAGATGATAATTTCAGGAAAATGTTTTTGCTTATAACAGATATTTTTCTAAATTATTACTATCTCATTCAATTCAGTGCACTATTATTATCTTGATTTGACAGATAAGAAAACCAGGCAAAGACAGGTTAACTAACTTGTTAAAGATAATTGAGTCAGAAAATATCAGAACTCAGAATTGAATTCAGGTAGTCTCAGAGTCTGTGCTGTATTACTTCTAAATAGGAGAAACACATTTTAAAGGTTAAAAAATACTCTTTAGTGTCCCTCCATGTATTAAATAATAAGCTTAATTTATAAAACATCTTATTTAAACATTTATGTATACAATGTTTCAAAAGGTTTATGTTAATTGGAAAAATTCTGTCACTTTTATAAATTGAATAAAGGCAAAAAATTTTTTAATTGAAATGTTTTTAAGAATTCTTCTTATACAAACTTTCCCTCAAACTAGGATTTTCTTCTATGACCTCTCTGACATCAGTAGTCACTACTCAAAGAGTTCCAATCAAGGTACCTGTACCTCCCCACCCCTTGTTTGGTGTCATCTTTCTTTCTTTCTTTCTTTCTTTCTTTCTTTCTTTCTTTCTTTCTTTCTTTAAATTAATTTATTTACTTTACAGAGTGGGTGCAGGAGGAGAGAGGAAGAGATAATCTCAAGCAGACTCCCACTAAGCATGAAGCTCAGGGTGGGGCTCGATCTCACTACCTGCCATCTCATGACCTAAGCTGAAATCAAGAATCAGATGCTTAACCAGCTGAACCAACCTCTCAGGTGTCCCTCAATGTCATCATTGTATTTCATCATTTCATTTTATAAAACGTTTACTGGAAATACAAATGCTTCTTAAAATATGTTTATGAGAATTTTAGCCTATTTGTCCTACTTCTGTGTATGCATTTGGCCTACTGTATAAATGTTGTACATAGCAGTTTTTAAAGCACAGAAAATAGGTGAAAACAAGTTGCTGGAAATAAGCCATGTTTCGGATTTTCCATTCACTTGCCTATCTTATCCTTTGCTCCTTAATCTCTCCTCAGCTCTTTGAACCCCTGGCTTGCTGCACTATGCCCAGGATGAAAAGATGATTGGACACTTTAGAATGCCACTAACTAAATTCTACATGGTAGATCTTGAATTAATTACATGATGCTCATGCTAAGTGTTTCTAGACTACATTTCCTCAGGTGGTCAAGGTGTACATTAGAGTTTTGAAATACTTCACCATGAAGGGCATACTTTTCTGAATGTGGTCTACTTTTTCACTAATCTTCAAATTCAGAGCAGCAGAGAACACAGTTTTCTTTTTTAAGATCTTATTTAGTTATTTGAGAGAGAGAACAAGAGACCATGAGCAGGAGCCACAGAGGGAGAGGGAAAACCAGGATCTCCACTGAGCAGGGAGCCTGATGTGGGGCTTGATCCTAGGACCCTGGGATCATGACCTTAGCTGAAGGCAGACGCTTAGCTGACTGAGCCACCCAAGTACCCGAGAACATGGTTTTCAACACTCAGTCTGCCTAGGGCAGTGCACCTGGATGACTACCTTCCTTACAGACAGAATTGACATGAGGAGTCCTGTTGACACAAGTGCCTCACACAGGGTGCTGTCAGTGTTATCTTTACTTTTCATTTGTTTATTTATCACATTCTATTACCTCCTTTTTTGTTAAGTCATCTCTACATGGAACATGAGGCTCCAATTTACGATGCTGAGATTCAGACGTCCATGCTCTACTGACTGAGCCAGCCAGGCAACTCTCTGTCACCAGCTTTTCACCCAGATCTAGCCCAACTTCTTCCTAGACAGTGGACTATAATTTTTTTAAGATTTTTTTTTTTTTTTTGACAGAGATCACAAGTAGGCAGAGAGAGAGAGTGTTTTTTTTTTTTTTTTGACACCTACTCTGTGCTTCAGATATCTAAATTCAATCTCCTCCTTTCTTTGCCAAAGGTCTAGCAGAGAGCCCAACATGGGGCTCGATCCCAAGACCCTGGGATCATGACCTGAGTTAAAGGCAGAGGCTTTAACCTATGGAGCCACCCAGGTGCCCCGACAGTGGACTATTTTTAAAGGACCAAATTAAAATATTTTATAATACACTCTTCCAAATCTTTTCTTCAGTTACACCAGATAATAAATATTGATATTCCTGATCGTCATTACATGTCTTAGGTATTCCTGACACTACATAGACAGCATCTGTGTGTTTGATAAGCTTGCCTTCTGTGTTCCCTCATGTCACTGATAAGCAAGTTGACTGGGATGCAAATAGAACTCACAGGGTGATTGTTCAGGCTACTTACTTATGTCATTTTATATTCATTCATTCACTTATTCATTCAGTATACATTTTTTTTGAAAGCCAGTTATGTATGAGAGATTGTATTATGTTCTAGGAACAGAAACAAATAGAAAATAAGTCCCATATCCCCAAGGAATTCACAAATGAATGGGATACAAACAAAGCAACAAAATATTATGATATGGATAAAAAGTAACTAAGACAGTGTAAAGGAGATATTTCTAGAGAGAAGAGATTGATCATGTTTTTCTCTTTACAGCAACATAGTGCCTGACACAGAGAAAGCACCAAAACACCTACTGTCCTTAGCAATAAACAATATGTCATTTGATTAGGGAATTTTCTTCTGCAGTAACAACTTTAAATCCCTCACATTTTTAAAGGAATGATAAGCAAACATTCTTACCACATATGGTGGGGAGTGTACCGTCCCTTTGCCAAAAACTGCTGTTAAAATATCAGTTGAGTAAACCAAAATTTAGGTGGTGTTTTTTTTTTTAACACCTACTGTGTGCTCCAGATATCTATATTCAATTTCCTTCTTTCTTTGCCAAAGGCACAGTGTTTTTAATTGGGAAAAGGCATAAAACACCACCTGTGCTCCAAGATCTTCACATTTTTACCCCAAACTTCAAAATGATAAAGGATACATTCCCAGAGGTTCTTTTACTTGTGTTTCCCTAGAATAATTTCTTCATACTTTTACTAGTCAAGACGTTTAAGTACAAACAGAAACCAGCTTTGGCTGATTTAAGAATAAAGTGAATTCAATAGAATGATGGTGAACACATTACCAAACTGAGGGGATAGCTTTAGAAAAAAGCTTTACAAATGGATACAGCAGTGGAAGCTGGGTATTGATGAGAACCATGTCCAACATCATGCCGCAAAAGCAGAGTGAAGACAGGGCGACCATCCCTGCTTAGGATCCCAATGCTTGCACCAAGCACTTCCACTGGATACTTCATTTTGTTCTGTCATTGGTGCCCCTGGAAGCTTAATATGTTGTTGCTTCTAGCTACTAAAACCCTTACCAGGATGGACCCCTTTGATTTGGGCCAAACCTGGGTCACGTGGAGGTGGAGGCTGAGATAAATACAGTCTGTTGCACCCACAAAGGCTTATAATATAAGGGTTTTTCAAACATGAATGGGGTTTAGATGCTAGATAGTCCAAGGTGGGGAAAGCAAAAGAAAAATATCTGATACCTACTTGTACTAAATGAAGTATGTGATAAAGAAAAAATATTCTTTATCTTTTTAATAAATATAAAAAATAAAGATTCTTTATCTTTTTTTTCATACCAGAATAATACCAGAACATGACATATAATACCAAATAATACCAGAGCAAAACATGGAACAGAACATTTCAGAAAAGCATATGCCCTGGTTATGCCAGGTATCAATATAACCAATGCTGTATATCCTTCTCTCTCTCCAAAGGCTGTTTCTAGGTATCATTAGAAGCATCTTCATACACAAAACACATTCCCTTAAACCTCATAATTCTTGTGAATTTTCTGTATGTTGTGGAAAGCTGTGGAGCCTTCATAGGAAAAGGCACACATTTATGTTATGAGTAAGTATTCTATTTTCATTGTAGATAATAGAAAGGGCACAATTTTGTAAATAGGAGGGGAAAAAATGACACGATTCTGCCATACCCAAACAACCACAGATACCAGTAATGACTGTCCTTCTAGATGTGTAGTATATCCATGTATGTATTGTGCTTCTATAGTCCTAATACAAAGTTTGTATGTATTTGTAAGTTTATGGTTTATAGCAGCATACAATATGCTGCTTTAATCCTGAATTTCCAAACTTACAACTTATTAACTGAGAAAACATTCTCAACATTAAAGTTTCTGTATTGCTTCTCCATGAATATTTCTCCTTTTCTTTTCATTCTCTGTCATTTTTTTAATTACCAACTCTTGAAATATATTAATTTGGTTCTGCCTCCTTGGTTGCGGGGGAGTCTTTTCAATATTTTCATCTTGTGTGATTTTTGCATACTATCTCTGGACATTTTTATTTTCTTGAGAGGTAGTACTCAAAATCAGGTAAAGAAGCCAGTTGGCATTTTCACATAATTGGTGAGTTCCTCAGGCAAGAAGACAAATATAACACATCCCCTGCCGGTTGCCAAAACATTTCCCTGTGTTTATATCTCTAAGGCACTGAGATAGGCTCTCAACTTTCATGTTAACCAGTAGCAAACCCTACCTATCACTACTGCAGGGAGTATCTGGGTTTTGACACCTTGAACCCTTTTGACTTTCTAGGAGGTCAGACATTCTGGAAAATGCTGTTTTCCCCTCCCTTCTCTGCTCTTCTCTCACTATGTTGTGTTAATAAGGGCCAACTAGTTTCCTCATATGGAAAGAGAGCGAGTAGTTCAAGAACAACTGTGTATAGTGTAGTATGATGAGGTTGTGTTGTAGTCAGTAAGATACTCAAATTAGCTGAGCCTTCATTTTCTCATCTGCAAAATGGGAATAATAATACAGACCTCACTGGCATGTTGCATATGCACTGCTGACCCCATAAACAGTAATTCATTTGCAATCATACTTAGGCTAACCCATGCTAACATAAACTGGATCCATAGAAACTCACTACTGAATATTTTCAAAATTCTCTTACCTGTTGTTCACTTTTTAGCTTATCATATTTCCTGTGGGTTCTCCTACATAGCTAATTTTAAAAATAAGGAAAACAATATTTACCTCATCTTTGTCCTATGTTAAGGATACATACAATATATTAAACTGAAATGTATTAGAATCAACTCCCTCAGGATGCCTGGGTGGCTCAGTTGGTTGGACGACTGCCTTCGGCTCAGGTCATGATCCTGGAGTCCCGGGATCGAGTCCCGCATTGGGCTCCCAGCTCCACGGGAAGTCTGCTTCTCTCTCTGACTTTCTCCTCACTCATGGTCTCTCTCACTGTCTCTCTCTCTCAAATAAATAAATAAAATCTTTAAAAAAAAAAAAAAAGAATCAACTCCCTCTCACCAAGTTTTGCCTACACAATAATATTTCAAAATATTAGCTGTTTTTCTCCACAAATAGGACATTCAGGATTTGGGTTTTCTTTTTATTTTTTTCAATTTTTTTAACTTAAGCAGCCTACAATTTCATAACCCCTGCAACTTAATAATAGCTATTGTTTGTATAATGTGTTAAGTTTAAAGTCTCATTTAAGCCAGTACATTATATCTGCTTTGTTTCTAACTACAGATTTTTTCTTGTTTCTGTAAGTTGGTTAATGAGAAATGGCTTACTTACATTTTTCTGTTGGTTCCCTATAGATGCCTTTATGTAACAGAGCTGTATATGTAAAAGTAAGCACAGTTACACTTTTTTCACCAAAGTTAATATTAAGAACACAAAAATACTTCCAGGAGAAATGAACTAAGATCTCTACATAATTTAGCTAACTAATTCCTGCAATTTTAGATGTAAGAACCAGTAAGCCAATATTCGAACTGAGGATGGTGTGATTTGAAAATCTGCCCTTTCTCTAATATTTCATGTTGGTTGTCACTGGACACTAACTAGTAAAACAAAATGCCCTTCATAAACTAAATTAGGGCAAACCATCACTACATAATTCTCATCCCATTTTAACATAAAAAATAACTACCCTAGAATTTGGTGATGGGTATCAAAATTCTTTCAAACATACATGTCCTTT